>NC_133729.1:3428625-3894208 GCF_048934315.1 Petromyzon marinus | reverse complement strand
TTTGTGTCTGCGCGTGTGGAACCCGCGTAGCAACACAGACAAAGGTCCCCCCGCATAGCCTCGCCGGGACTGTTGGGGCAAGTGTCCTCCCCAGTGGCGATGTCTACCACACACCGCACCGCGTACTCGTTTGAGGCTGAGTCGACCTAGAGGAGGCCCAGGAACCGGTGCGGGTAATCGTCACCGGTGGTGTTGGCCGTGAGCGGGAATCGAACCCGGGTCGCCAGGTTCATAGAGCAGCGTAGCGCTGACCGCTACACTACCGCTCCCACACGTAAACACACGCACGTGTACACACACACACAGGTACACACAAACAGGTACACAACAACAACCGCCATTCGCCACTAAGTGGCGCTGACGTCACCACGATGCTTGTGCCAGGAAGTCACGGGGCAGACCCAGGTGCCACGGGTCGACTGACTGAGATGACTGGCTGATGCACCACCTGTGCCCCCTACTGTACCAACCTGCTGTGCTTTAGCCACCTGGCGCTCCGCTCGTTATTGCTCCTCCGCCCTCCGTTGTTGTTGGAGGGCGACTACCTCCAACTGCCCAGTAGCGTCCTTCACGAGCCTCCTCCACAGAGGCCGATCTTGACACCGCTGGTACCAGTCATCGGCAAGTCCACTCAGCTCCACGTCCTCCTGTACCACATCACTCCATCTCTTCTCTAGCCCGTGCCGCGCCCGTTTAACCCCCTCGATCCGGCCGAACAAAAGATGTTTCGGCGTGCGGTGGCTGGGCATGCGGGCTACATGACCCAGCCATCGCAGCCTTGCCTGCCGGAGGAACTCACCGATGGGACCGTGCCCAGATCTTTCAAGGATTTGAAAGATCTGCCTACGATCTATCCTGGTTAAACCCAGGATAGATCGTAGGCAGGCCAGTCTAAATGTTTCTAACCGGCGAAGATGTTCCATTAGGGGGGTCCACGTTTCGCAAGCGTAGAGAAGGGAGGGAATGACCGTGGCCGAGAAGACCTGAAGCTTAGTGCGGAGCGACAGACCAGGTAGCTTCCACACAGCGTTACGCAACCGATGAAAAGATATTGCCGCTCGACTGATTCGGAGTGAGACCTCTGCTGTTAAAGTGGAGCCGGTCATAAGCAAACTGCCCAGGTATGGGAAACTCTCCACTCTCTCCACAACTGCCCCATCACCGATTGGGAGTTGTGGGGGTGGAGTGTCCGATGGTACAAAATACCCAGGCAGGTGCTTAGTTTTGGTGGGGCTGATGGTAAGGCCCCATCTCTTAGTGGCACGCTCCAGTCTCACCAGCAGCGGCTCCAACTCCTCCTCTGAATGAACAGCTATTACCAAATCATCGGCATATATAACGTGGTTGAGCAATAGGGAGCCATCCCTTGACCGCACCCGGGAATCGATCAGCCTCCCATTATATCTGTACCATATGGAGATTCCCCCGGTACAGCTATTGAAGGCTTCACAAACTACGTGGTCAAAATAGATGTTAAATAATGTGGGAATCAGAGGACATCCCTGTCGCACCCCAAGGTGTACAGGGAATGGCTGACGCCCGGCCACGTAATTTTACCCGGGCCCGCTCACCATCATGAAGGTCCTTAATGATCGTGAGCAGAGGGTCAGGTACTCCAAAAGCACAAAGAACAACCCAGAGCCCAGGCCTACTGATGGTATCAAAGGCCTTGACCAGGTACATACACACATATACAACAACAACAACCGCCATTCGCCACTAAGTGGCGGTGACGTCACCACGACGCTTGTGCCAGGACATGTGCACCTTGAGGCCACGTGGAGTGTCAAACGCCCGCTGGCAGGAGGTCACGGGGCAGACCCAGGTGTCACGGGTCGACTGACTGAGATGACTGGCTGATGCACCACCTGTGCCCCCTACTGTGCCAATCTGCTGTGCTTTAGCCACCCGGCGCTCCGCTCGTTGTTGTGAGCGTCGCTCCTCCGCCCTCCGTTGTTGTTGGAGGGCGACTACCTCCAACTGCCCAGTAGCGTCCTTCACGAGCCTCCTCCACAGAGGCCGATCTTGACACCGCTGGTACCAGTCATCGGCAAGTCCACTCAGTTCCACGTCCTCCTGTACCACATCACTCCATCTTTTCTCTAGCCTGTGCCGCGCCCGTTTAGCCCCCTCGATCCGGCGAACAAAAGCTGTTTCGGCATGCGGTGGCTGGGCATGCGGGCTACATGACCCAGCCATCGCAGCCTTGCCCGCCGGAGGAGCTCACCGATGGGACCTTGCCCAGATCTTTCAAGGATTTGTGAGCTCCTCACACAATCCAGCCTGGTTAAACCCAGGATGGATCGTAGGCAGGCTAGCCTAAATGTTTCTAACCGACGAAGATGCTCCATTAGGGGGGTCCACGTTTCGCAAGCGTAGAGAAGGGAGGGAATGACCGTGGCCGAGAAGACCTGAAGCTTAGTGCGGAGCGACAGACCAGGTAGCTTCCACACAGCGTTACGCAACCGATTAAAAGAATGCCGCTCGACTGATTCGGAGTGAGACCTCTGCTGTTAAACTGGAGCCGGTCATAAGCACACTTCCCAGGTATGGGAAACTCTCCACTCTCTCCACAACTGCCCCATCACCGATTGGGAGTTGTGGGGGTGGAGTGTCCGATGGGACAAAATACCCAGGCAGGAGCTTAGTTTTGGTGGGTCTGATGGTAAGGCCCCATCTCTTAGTGAAACGCTCCAGTCTCAGCAGCAGCGTCTCCAACTCCTCTGAATGAGCAGCTATTACCAAATCATCGGCATACATAACGTGGTTGAGCAATATGGAGCCATCCCTTGACCGCACCCGGGCATCGATCAGCCTCCCATTATATCTGTACCATATGGAGATTCCCCCGGTACAGCTATTGAAGGCTTCACGAACTACGTGGTCAAAATAGATGTTAAATAATGTGGGAACCAGAGGACATCCCTGTCGCACCCCAAGGTGTACAGGGAATGGCTCTGACTCCCAGCCACGTAGTTTTACCCGGGCCCGCTCACCATCATGAAGGTCCTTAATGATCGTGAGCAGAGGGTCAGGTACTCCAAAAGCACAAATAACAACCCAGAGCCCAGGCCTACTGATGGTATCATAGGCCTTGACCAGGTACACACACACATATACACACACACATACACACACATACACACACACGTACAGATAGGCACACTCGCAGAATATCCTTCTCACATTGCTAAGCATGGACCATCTCAGTCTACGTGGAACGTTGTGGGCCAACGTTGGGTCAACGTTGAGGGTGAACGTTGGGTCAACGTTGGGCAAATGTTGTGGGCGAACGTTGAGTCAACGTTGGATCAACTTTGGGTCGATGTTGTGAGCGAACGTTTGGTCAGCGTTGTGTCAACGTTGTGGAACAACGTTGGGTCAACGTTGGGTCAATGTTGTGAGCAAACGTTGGGTCAATGGTGGGTCAACGTTGCGGGCGAATGTTTGGTCAACGCTAGGTCAACGTTGTGGCCCAATGTTGGGTCAAAGTTGGGTCAACGTTGCGGGCGAACGTTCGGTCAACGTTGCGTCAACATTGTGGGCCAACGTTGTGTAAACATTGCGGGCCAACATTTGGTCAATGTTGGGTCAACGTTGTGGGCCAACGTTGGGTCAACGTTGTGGGTCTTCATGGGTGCTGGCAGCACCTGCCCTCGTGTCCGTGGGTTAGATCGCTGTCAGTGTAAATGTGTCGTGACCCTCCACCACCCGGCACAGCCAGTAAGGTTTGTCACGTAAACAAAACGCGCCAATTAGTTACTAGTGTATAGTGTAGTGTATAGTGTAGTGTATAGTGTAGTGTCTAGTGTAGTGTATAGTGTAGTGTATAGTGTAGTGTGTAGTGTAGTGTATAGTGTAGTGTATAGTGTAGTGTATAGCGTAGTGTGTGTAGTGTATAGTGTAGTGTATAGTGTAGTGTATAGTATAGTGTCTATTGTAGTGTATAGTAGTGTTTAGTGTAGTGTATAGTCGTGTGTAGTGTCCAGTAGTTTAGTGTATAGTGTAGTGTATAGTGTAGTGCATAGTAGTGTAGTTTATACTAGTGTGTAGTGTATAGTGTAGTGTACAGTCGTGTAGTGTATATTAGTGTGTAGTGTATAATAGCGTGTAGTGTAGTGTATAGTGTAGTGTACAGTCGTTTAGTGTATATTAGTGTGTAGTGTATATTAGTGTGTAGTGTAGTGTATAGTGTAGTGTACAGTCGTGTAATTTATATTAGGGTGTAGTGTATAGTAGTGTATAGTGTAGTGTATAGTAGTGTATAGTGTAGCGTATAGTGTAGTGTATAGAGAAGTGTATAGTCGTGTAGTGTATAGTGTAGTGTATAGTGGAGTATATAGTGTAGTGTAGAGTGAAGTGTATAGTAGTGTAGTGTATAGTGTAGTGTATAGTGTAGTGTATAGTGTAGTATATAGTGGAGTATATAGTGAAGTGTATAGTAGTGTAGTGTATAGTGTAGTGTATAGTGTAGTATACTACTTCAGCCCACCGGTGTGTTGGAGAGTAAATCCACAACATTTACGATTTGACGATGACGACGTTTCGCTGGTAATTACATCCAGCATCATCAGGCGATTTGCCAGAATGTTCAAAAGGAGTAACGAATTGTCGCGTTTTGTTGACGTGGCAAACCTTGCCGGCTGTGTCAGGTGGTGGAGGGTTACGACACATTCATACTTAACGCGATCTAAGGGGCCGTCCATAAATGACGTCACGCACCTAGGGGGTGGGGTGGGGGGGGGGGCTCAGCCATTTGTGACGATGTGTGACGAGGGGTGGGGGGGGAGGGTTGAGAAATGTGACGTCACATCAAAATGCGCAACTTTAAATAAATATAGACAACACGTTCTACTTAATTAAATGGACTTTTTAATAAATGTTTTCTCCTACAACATCAGAGTGCAGCGCCACATTAAATACGCACTACAATGACAATAGTTTAAAGCGATTTGAAGAATGTTTTATATTTTTTTTGGAGGGGGGGGGGCAGAGCTTTGTGACGTCATATTTGAGGGGGGGTCTGACTTTTTGTGACGCCGTGCTACGAATGGGGGGGGGGGGTCAAAAATCGTCCAAATTCGCGGCGTGACGTCATTTATGGACGGCTCCGAACCCCAAACACCTTTATTGTGGATAACATTGGTCGCGAAAGAAGCCTACAACGTGCTAAAGCACTTGCCCCTACAGTCTGTCACAGGCTATACGGGGGATCTTTGTCTTTTGTATATGTGTGCGTGTGTGTGTGTTCATGCGTGGTGCTGGCACTGTAGGGGGGCACAGGTGGTGCCATCAGCCACTCGTGTCGGTCATCTCAGCCAGTCGACCCGTGGCACCTGCTGGGTCTGCCCCGTGACCTCCTGCTCCCAGCGGGCTTTCGACCACTCATGTGGTAGCCTCAAGGTGCACATGGCCTGGCACAAGCGTCATGGTGACGTCACCGACACTTAGTGGCGAATGGCGGTTGTTGTTGTTGTGTACCTGTGTGTGTGTACCTGTGTGTGTGTACACGTGCGTGTGTTTACGTGTGGGGAGCGGTAGTGTAGCGGTCAGCGCTACGCTGCTCTATGAACCTGGCGACCCGGGTTCGATTCCCGCTCACGGCCAACACCACCGGTGACGATTACCCGCACCGGTTCCTGGGCCTCCCCTAGGTCGACTCAGCCTCAAACGAGTACGCGGTGCGGTGTGTGGCGAATGGCGTTTGTTGTTGTTGTTGGTGGTGGTGGTGCTGGCCACCCACCCCCTCGTGTGCCGTGCCGGCCTTCATTGCTACTCGCTAACAGCACTTGCCCCTAACATTCTGTTGCAGGCTATACGGGAGTTAGGGGGCGGGGGGGTTATCTTTCTAGGCGCCTATTTCAGCAGTTTGTATTTTGCTGTGGTTGTCCCACCTGATGACGGACGCTTGTGTTGCGCCCGAAACGTCGTGATTTAATTTATTGCACGTTATACCTACGTGTGTGTGTGTGTACACATCGTTCCATACATTCCGGGATCTCACAATAACGCAGGCTGCGCGTGCATATATGCTCAAAAGGCGACATGGATATGCTCTTTGAATGCGGCACAGATTTCACCTTTCATCTTTGCGCGGTATAATTTAAAGGGCAATCATTTCCCCGGCTTCCCCCGACCATTTGCACACTAATGTGACTGACTCTCCGCGCGCGCGCACGCACATGCGTGTGTGTGTGTGTGTGCCTGTGTGCGTGTGTGTACCTGTGTGTGCGTGTGTGTGTGCCTGTGTGTGTGCGTGTGTGTGTGCCTGTGTGTGTGTGCCTGTGTGTGTGTGCCTGTGTGTGTGTGTGTGCGTGTGTGTGTGCCTGTGTGTGTGTGTGCCTGTGTGTGTGTGCCTGTGTGTGTGCCTGTGTGTGCCTGTGTATGTGCGTGTGTGTGTGCGTGTGTGTGCGTGTGTGCATGTGTGCGTGTGTGTGCGTGTGTGTGTGAACATCGCCACTGGGGAGACAAAGGCGGTCGGGCGTGGTGCTGGCCACCCACCACCTCGTGTGCCGTTCCGGCCTTCATAGGTGCTGCTCGCTAACAGCACTTGCCCCTACAGTCTGTTACAGGCTACACGGGTGATCTTTGCCTTTGAGGGGAGCGGTGGTGTAGCGGTCAGCGCTACGCTGCGCTAAGAACCCGGCCACCCGAGTTCGATTCCCGCTCACGGCCAACACCGGTGACGATTATCTGAATTGGTCATGGGCCTCCCCTAGGTCGACTCAGCCTCAAATGAGTACCTGGTGCGGTGGAGACAGGCATCGTGGGATGCCACTGCATGATGCGTGAGCCGGGCTCTGTGTGTGTGTGTATCAAGGATGGATGGCCTGCCGAGAGGATTGGGGGCGAGAGTGCCAGGTTTGGTGGAAGGGTTCACAGGGGGCCGTCAGGGGCGTGTGGTCATGGGTGGCAGGGGAGGCAGAGCCTCAGCTGTCATACGCCAATGAAAATAGCCGTGTAAAAAAATATATGTATAATAAAATAAACATGAAGATGTTTCCAATGATCTGTGTTATAAATGCCATTTCTGTACGATTCCAGTCATTTTTATCGTCAAAATCGCCAAATTTGCGGAGCTCTGCTGCAAATACAGCAAGAGACGAGAGAGAGGTGAGGCAGCGACGAGCTCAGCCTCCCCTCTGATTGCGCAACACCTCAGTAACCGTATGGAGCGCGAGCAATAAGCGCGTGCCTGTTACTATCTCAGTATGTCACCAATGTAATGTTTGTAGACCCCTTCATTTCATGTCCACGCCTTCCATACTTCATGTAACTTATTTCACGTACGTGTATAAAGATATTTAGGCTCGCCGGTCTCGTCATGAAACTGCAATGAAAAAGCACCAGGGGAGGCAGCCATCACATCTGCCTCACTGAGGGGGGCGTGTCTGAGGGGGGCGTGTCTGAGGGGGGCGTGTCTGAGGGGGGGCGTGTCTGAGGGGGCGTGTCCGAGGGGGCGTGTCTGAGGGGCGTGCCCTCAAATGAGGGGGGCGTGTTAGACACGCCCCCTCAGTTGAGGACACGCCCCCTCAGTGAGGCCACGCCCCCCCCTCCCCTCCGTGTGTGAATCTGGCTCTGACACTAGCCAGTGCCTCCCCAGCAATTGACATCACCGCACGTCACAGGAGGCCGTGGCACTCTGTTCGAACCCGGAGGCCCGGTCACCGGAGGTACCAAAGAGGGGGCCGTGAGACCACGGGCCCAGGACCAGGTCCCTCTCGAAGGCTCGAGAAGGGAGGCGTGGCTAGGGGCTTAGTAAGCCCCGGGACTGACAATGTAAGCCGGACCCCTGAACGGTTCGGGCTGCTGTTGTACACCTGAAGACCTGAAGAGAAGCCCCGAAGACAAGACCCGAACCGGGTCGTGGTCAGGTCTCCGATAGCCTCCCCAGCTGTGTTAGGGCCTCGTTAGCCCAGAGGGACGACCTCCCTAGGTGACCTGGTGGAAGGGGCAGATACCCCTTCTGTGTTAGGGCTTTTGCTATTGTTATAATAAACGTGTTGTCCTTAGAGAAGTCTCTCTCTCTCTTATTGTTTGTACCCACTACATACAGTGAGGGAAAAATGTATTTGATCTCCTGCTGATTTTGTACGTTTGCCCACTGACAAAAAAATGATCAGTCTATAATTTTAATGGTAGCTTTATTTGAACAGTGAGAGACAGAATAACAACAACAAAATCCAGAAAAACGCTTGTCAAAAATGTTAGAAATTGATTTTCATTTTAATGAGGGAAATAAGTATTTGACCTCTCTGCAAAACATGACTTAGTACTTGGTGGCAAAACCCTTGTTGGCAATCACAGAGGTCAGACGTTTCTTGTAGTTGTCCACCAGGTTTGCACACATCTCAGGAGGGATTTTGTCCCAATCCTCTTTGCAGATCTTCTCCAAGTCATTAATGTTTCGAAGCTGACGTTTGGCAACTCGAACCTTCAGCTCCCTCCACAGATTTTCTATGGGATTAAGGTCTGGAGACTGGCTAGGCCACTCCAGGACCTTAATGCGCTTTTTCTTGAGCCACTCCTTTGTTGCCTTGGCCGTGTGTTTTGGGTCATTGTCATGCTGGAATACCCATCCACGACCCATTTTCAATGCCCTGGCTGAGGGAAGGAGGTTCTCACCCAAGATTTGACGGCACATGGCCCCGTCCATCGTCTCTTTGATGCGGTGAAGTTGTCCTGTCCCCTTAGCAGAAAAACACCCTCAAAGCATAATGTTTCCACCTCCATGTTTGACGGTGGGGATGGTGTTATTGGGGTCATTGACAGCATTCCTCCTCCAAACACGGCGAGTTGAGTTGATGCCAAAGAGCTCCATTTTGGTCTCATCTGACCACAACACTTTCACCCAGTTGTCCTCTGAATCATTCAGATGTTCATTGGCAAACTTCAGACAGGCATGTATATGTGCTTTCTTGAGCAGGGGGACCTTGCGGGCGCTGCAGGATTTCAGTCCTTCACAGCGTAGTGTGTTACCAATTGTTTTCTTGGTAACTACGGTCCCAGCTGCCTTGAGATCATTGACAAGATCCTCCCGTGTAGTTCTGGGCTGATTCCTCACCGTTCTCATGATCATTGCAACTCCACGAGGTGAGATCTTGCATGGAGCCCCAGGTCGAGGGAGATTGACAGTTATTTTGTGTTTCTTCCATTTGCGAATAATCGCACCAACTGTTGTCACCGTCTCACCAAGCTGCTTGGTGAGAAGGTGGACAGGTGTCTTTTATACAGGTAACAAGCTGAGATTAGGAGCACTCCCTTTAAGAGTGTGCGCCTAATCTCAGCTCGTTACCTGTGTAAAAGACACCTGGGAGCCAGAAATCTTTCTGATTGAGAGGGGGTCAATTACTTATTTCCCTCATTAAAATGCAAATCAATTTATAACAGTTATGACATGCGTTTTTCTGGATTTTGTTGTTGTTATTCTGTCTCTCACTGTTAACATAAACCTACCATTAAAATTATAGACTGATAATTTCTTTGTCAGTGGGCAAACGTACAAAATCAGCAGGGGATCAAATACTTTTTTCCCTCACTGTATATGTAAGGTGCTGTGTCAGGTGGTGGCGATCCACACAGGACTAACAGCCATTACCCACAGTAGCCGGATACTAGTTTTGAATTTTTACCAGGGTAAGGCCCCACTTAGCCACGTGACTTTTTTTTCTTCCAGTAGCGACCTGGCCATCACAAATGATAGCTCAACGAAGTGGTGGCTTATCATCATCATCATGTAGACGTTTATAGCAGCAGCCGAATACTCTGAACGCGTGGTGACGTTGATTCTGAATGCGAAGGGGAACAAACTTGAGGACCCATAGAAAAATCCACGCGACCACAGAGAGAGAGAGTGAGACACGCAGACTCCAAATATACAGCAGCAGGCGTCAGGGTCGGGATCGAACCCACGACCTCCTGTACAACAGGCGAGGATAATGGGCTGGGCCGAATTCAGGTTGCATGTGCGTTGAACTTCTTTCGCACCGTACGTAGACAACCGTGCTCATCGGAGGTGTGGAGGAAGGGCAACAAACTAAACACACAAAGCCGTTCTAAAGAAATGGGTTTCTGTGTGAGTCTATGGGTCTCTGTGTGAGTCTATGGGTCTCTATGTGTGAGTCTATGGGACTCTGTGTGAGTCTATGGGTTTCTGTGTGATTCTGTGGGTCCCTGTGCGAGTCTATGGGTCTCTGTGTAAGTCTATGGATCTGGGTGTGAGTCTATCGGTCTCTGTGTGAATCTGTGCGTCTGTGTGTAAGTCTATGGGTCTCAATGTGAGTCTATGGGTCTCTGTGTTGTGAATCTATGGGTCTCTGTGTGGTCAGTCTATGGGTCTCTGTGTGAGCATATTTATGCATGTTGAAAGAAGTTAAAAATACATACGTACATACTGCACTTCGACTAACACTATCCATAGACTCAACACTGTCCATAGACTCAACACTGCCCACAGACTCAACACTGCCAATAGACTCAACACTAACCATATACTCAACACTGCACAGAGACTCAACACTGCACTTAGACTAACCCTACCCATAGACTCAACACTGCCCATAAACTCAACACTGCCCACAGACTCAACACTGCCCATATACTCAACACTACCCATAGACTCAACACTGCCCACAGACTCAACACTGCCCACAGACTCAACCCTACCCATAGACCCAACACAGCCCATAGACTCAACACTGCCCATGGACTCAACACTGTCAATAGACTCAACACTGCCCATAGTATTGAGTCTATGGGTAGTATTGAGTCTGTACCTCCGATTAGCCACGGTTGGCTACGTTACGGTGCGAAAGAAGCTCAACATACACACACGTCCATACACACACACATACATACAACAACAACAACAACAACCGCCATTCGCCACTAAGTGGCGGTGACGTCACCACGACGCTTGTGCCAGGCTATGTGCACCCTGAGGCCACGTGAAGTGTCGAACGCCCGCTGGCAGGAGGTCACGGGGCAGACCCAGGTGCCACGGGTCGACTGACTGAGATGACTGGCTGATGCACCACCTGTGCCCCCTACTGTGCCAACCTGCTGTGCTTTAGCCACCCGGCGCTCCGCTCGCTGTTGTGAGCGTCGCTCCTCCGCCCTCCGTTGTTGTTGGAGGGCGACTGCCTCCAACTGCCCAGTAGCATCCTTCACGAGCCTCCTCCACAGAGGCCGATCTTGACACCGCTGGTACCAGTCATCGGCAAGTCCACTCAGCTCCACGTCCTCCTGTACCACATCACTCCATCTCTTCTCTAGCCCGTGCCGCGCCCGCTTAGCCCCCTCAATCCGGCCAAACAAAAGCTGTTTCGGCATGCGGTGGCTGGGCATGCGGGCTACATGACCCAGCCATCGCAGCCTTGCCTGCCGGAGGAGCTCACCGATGGGACCCTGCCCAGATCTTTCAAGGATTTGTGAGCTCCTCACACAATCCAGTCTGGTTAAACCCAGGATGGATCGTAGGCAGGTCAGCCTAAATGTTTCTAACCGGCGAAGATGTTCCATTTGGGGGGTCCACGTTTCGCAAGCGTAGAGAAGGGAGGGAATGACCGTGGCCGAGAAGACCTGAAGCTTAGTGCGGAGCGATAGACCAGGTAGCTTCCACACAGCGTTACGCAACCGATGAAAAGATATTGCCGCTCGACTGATTCGGAGTGAGACCTCTGCTGTTAAACTGGAGCCAGTCATAAGCACACTGCCCAGGTATGGGAAACTCTCCACTCTCTCCACAACTGCCCCATCACCGATTGGGAGTTGTGGGGGTGGAGTGTCCGATGGTACAAAATACCCAGGCAGGTGCTTAGTTTTGGTGGGGCTGATGGTAAGGCCCCACCTCTTAGTGGCACGCTCCAGTCTCAGCAGCAGCGTCTCCAACTCCTCCTCTGACTGAGCAGCTATTACCAAGTCATCAGCATACATAACGTGGTTGAGCAATAGGGAGCCATCCCTTGACCGCACCCGGGCATCGATTAGCCTCCCATTATATCTGTACCATATGGAGATTCCCCCGGTACAGCTATTGAAGGCTTCACGAACTACGTGGTCAAAATAGATGTTAAATAATGTGGGAGCCAGAGGACATCCCTGTCGCACCCCAAGGTGTACAGGGAATGGCTCTGACTCCCGGCCACGTAGTTTTACCCGGGCCCGCTCACCATCATGAAGGTCCTTAATGATCGTGAGCAGAGGGTCAGGTACTCCAAAAGCACGAAGAACGACCCAGAGCCCAGGCCTACTGATGGTATCATAGGCCTTGACCAGGTCAATAAAGCAGAGATGTAGGTCTTGTTGGAATTCCCTACACCTCTGCTGTAGCAGACGGACAGAAAATATGGCATCTGTGCAGGACCGCCCTTTCCTGAAACCGCATTGGGGCTCCGCAAGCCTCTCCTCAGCGTGCCTGGCAAGGCGATGCTGAATAATCCTTGCCAGGACCTTTCCCGGCACACTGAGGAGTGAGATGCCCCTGTAGTTGTTACAGTCTGTGCGGTCCCCCTTCTTAAAAAGGGGGACCACCAGGGCATCCTTCCAATCCTGCGGAACCCGTCCAGTGGTCCAGACTGTTGTTATGATGTCATATAGGGCAGTCTGTGCACAAACGCCACCCTCCCTCAGCATTTCGCTTGGGAGATCATCTCTGCCCGCTGCCTTTCCTGGTCTCAGACTCCGGATCGCCTTCAATACTTCCTCAGCAGATGGCACCTCAGCCAGCCACTCACAGGGGGTGACTTCATCCAATATTTGAGGCACCGCAGCCTCAGCAGGGTCATCCTCACTTTGTGCCACGATGTTTTCCTGGCTGTGGGATTTTCCCTCCCCCAGGACCTCACAGAAATGCTCAGCAAATCTGCGAACCTGTTCCTGGGGGTCGGAAATTGGATCACCGTTTTTTCCCCTAATGATGGTAATAGGTGCGGCGCTGCAGGTTACTTTTTTGATGGAGTTAAATAGCGATTTGTGATCACGGGCCACTGAGGCAGACTCCATCTCCTCAGCAACCCGCGACCACCACCCATCCTTGCAGCGCCTCACGGCTCTCCGAACCTCCGAGCGAAGGCTGCGGTAAGCCTCCTCATTCTCTGACGTGGGATTCTGTAGCCGATGACAGTGGGCCTGTCGCTTTTTCTCAACCATCCTGAACAACTCCTCTGTCATCCAGGGTGTCTGGGGAGGTCTGGACCGCGTACCCAAAGCAGCCATTGCAGCTGCATGAGTCACAGTCCTAAACCTCGCCCATTTACCCTCGACATCAGGAGGAGTCGGGGACGATGCCAATCCCAGCCGCAAGCGATGATGAAATTCTCGCTTGCAACTTTCATCAGATAACTGAGACCAGGCCACTTTAGGTTGGAATGGGGTCCTTGGTGTACACCCACCACCGGAGTGGAAGAATGGCAGGCGCATCTTACAGATGACTAGTCGATGGTCAGAGGGCAGATCAGCTCCACGGTAGGTCCTGGTGTCAAGGACATGGGCTCGCATTCGCTGGTCCGTCACTATGTAGTCCAGCAGATGTTCTTGCTTGGACCCGGCATGCATCCATGATGTTGTGTGGATGCGCCGATGCCGGAACAGCGTGTTGGTAATTACAAGCCCATGGGCTGCACAAAAATCTAGCAGCCTCCTACCATTATTATTGAGCTGATCTGGCCCATGCCCTCCAATCACTCCAGACCAGGTGCCAGTATCATGACCAACTCGGGCATTGAAGTCACCCAACATGATGACTCTATCCCGAGGGGCCACTTTAGCCAGCACCTGTGACAGGAGGTCATAGAAGGCATCTGACTCATCGGCTTTGCCTGCATCCCTCCACGGATGTTCATCTTCGGTGGGGGCATAAGTAACCACGACCACCATTCCTCGCCTCCGGTTGATGGGAAGGCGAGCCCAAAGTAGCCTGGGGCTTACAGCTTCCCACACCTCACCGCCACGCTCCCACGCCCCCTTCATTCTTTTGTTCAAAAGAAGACCCACACCCTGTTGTTTGGCAGTCTGCTGCCCCGAGTAGAGGACTGTCCACCCCTCATGGTGGCAGGAGCCAGAGCCGGTCCACCGGACCTCCTGAATGCCGCATAGATCCAGGCGGTACCGGTCCAGCTCCCGACAGAGGAGTGGCAGCCTCTCCTCTGCAGTGAGCGTTCGAACATTCCACGTGGCCACCCGTAGTGGCTTTTCGTTGTTTCTGGAGTAGCCCCGAGGGTAGGTATTCAATCTCCTGGCTCCGCCAATTGGGGTTTGGCCAGGAGACGTCATAGACGCCTGGCCCCCCGGGGCCTCCGGCACAAGCTTAGTTGTTACATATTTCACTTTAATTCGTGGTTTTGTGGTAATTAATTGAAGGTGGAGGGGTTACCAGCCCCTCGCACCCGTCCAGAGCCCCCGTTTAGCCCCTGTGGTGGACACATATGCCATGAGGGGAGGAGCCAATCAAAATTGGAACTCCCCCCACAGCACTGTCCACGACAGAGTTGCCCGTCCGGCACCGCGAGGAGGTAGGGGGTTGTTTTGCCGGACACACACATACACACGTACATACACACACACATACATACACACGTACATACACACACATACACACATACATACACACGTCCATACACACATACATACACACGTACACACACATACATACAACAACAGCCGCCATTCGCCACTAAGTGGCGGTGACGTCACCACGGCGCTTGTGCCAGGCTATGTGCACCCTGAGGCCACGTGAAGTGTCGAACGCCCGCTGGCAGGAGGTCACGGGGCAGACCCAGGTGCCACGGGTCGACTGACTGAGATGACTGGCTGATGCACCACCTGTGCCCCCTACTGTGCCAACCTGTTGTGCTTTAGCCACCCGGCGCTCCGCCCGTTGTTCTGAGCGTCGCTCCTCCGCCCTCCGTTGTTGTTGGAGGACGACTGCCTCCAACTGCCCAGTAGCATCCTTCACGAGCCTCCTCCACAGAGGCCGATCTTGACACCGCTGGTACCAGTCATCGGCAAGTCCACTCAGCTCCACGTCCTCCTGTACCACATCACTCCATCTCTTCTCTAGCCCGTGCCGCGCCCGCTTAGCCCCCTCAATCCGGCCGAACAAAAGCTGTTTCGGCATGCGGTGGCCGGGCATGCAGGCTACATGACCCAGCCATCGCAGCCTTGCCCGCCGGAGGAGCTCACCGATGGGACCTTGCCCAGATCTTTCAAGGATTTGTGAGCTCCACACACAATCCAGTCTGGTTAAACCCAGGATGGATCGTAGGCAGGCCAGCCTAAATGTTTCTAACCGGCGAAGATGTTCCATTAGGGGGGTCCACGTTTCGCAAGCATAGAGAAGGGAGGGAATGACCGTGGCCGAGAAGACCTGAAGCTTAGTGCGGAGCGACCGACCAGGTAGCTTCCACACAGCGTTACGCAACCGATGAAAAGATATTGCCGCTCGACTGATTTGGAGTGAGACCTCTGCTGTTAAACTGGAGCCATACACACATACACACATACATACACACGTACATACACACACATACATACACACGTACATACAAAAGTCACGCACCACTCCTGCGAGAACCTCGGGGCGGATATCACGTTCGCCACTTCTTCCTGTTCGCGGTTCGAATCCGGTGGCCCGGCCTGGTTAATACTGCCTTCGTGGCAGTGAAATTAAACCACTAACTGCGCGCCGTCTGTGTCACTCGCAGTGGACGTTAAAGATTCCCCGTGACGTAATTCGGAAGAGTAGGCCTCTGTCTGTGGTGTGTGTCTGTGGTGTGTGTCTGTGGTGTGTGTGTGGGGAGCGGTGGTGTAGCGGTTAGCGCTACGCTGCGCTACGAACCTGGCGACCCGAGTTCGATTCCCACACACGGTCCAACACGCAGCGACGATTATCTGGTGGCCAGGTCGCTTCTGATAAAAAGAGGTGTATAGTAGCTCAGTGGGGGGCCTTTAGCTGGTCAACATTTTAAAAAATATATATAGTTTAGTTTTACTTTCTGTACAACTGTGCTCCCTTACTTCTGTACAACTGTGCTGCCTGTACACAGAAGGTGAGAACCATCGCTGGTCACTGATCAGAGAAAATCGCTTTCACTTTTGCGAGAGAGAGAGAGATGAAAGATAGGTAAGCGGGGCAAATGGTTCACCACTTTTGTGCACAAGAAGGCTTCGGTTTCAGGAGAGCCAAGATCATCCCTGGCCAGAATTGCTGTCGATAGCAGAGCGCTTCCCGTGACCGGCCAGACAGCACGGGACGCGTTGCAGGCGCATTCGATGGAATTGGCTCCACGGATAAGCATCGACAACGTGAAACGAGACCGGGTGGAAACGTGCTATTGACGCGTCCGCCTAGATAAAGGAGACAGATGAGGGGAGGGAGGGAGGCATCGACTGCGTTGTCTCCGAGTTGAAAGTCATCTCGGTTTTCATCCCCCCCAACACCCCACTCGCTCCACCATTGATTTCGCTCCCCCCCCCCCCCTCACACACGGTGGTGACGAGGACATTGAAGAGTGTCACCACCTCGGGCCAAGCGGTGGCTAGGAGATGTTAACTACCTCGCCTGGTGTACAGGAGGTCGTGGGTTCGATCCTGACCCTGACGCCTGCTGCTGTATATTTGGAGTTTGCGTGTCTCTCTCTCATCACCATCACGGTGGCTAGGAGATGTTAACTACCTCGCCTGGTGTGCAGGAGGTCGTGGGTTCGAACCCGACACTGACGCCTGCTGCTGTATATTTGGAGTTTGCGTGTCTCTCTTTCTCTCTCATTAAACTCCAACTATGCAGCAGGAATCTGGGTCGGGATCTAACCCACGACATCCTGCATACCAGGCGAGGTAGTTAACATCTCATAGCCACCGTGATGATGATGATAGAGAGAGACACGCAAACTCCAAATATACAGCAGCAGGCATCAGGATCGGGATCGAACCCACGACCTCCTGCACACCAGGCGAGGTAGTTAACATCTCATAGCCACCGTGATGATGATGAGAGAGAGAGAGACACGCAAACTCCATATATACAGCGAGCGTCAGGGTCGGGATTGTATCCACGACCTCCTGCACACCAGGCGAGGTAGTTAACATCTCACAGCCACCACGGCACCCACAGTGAAGAGATGAATAAACCACCTCGCAAACCTGGCACATCGAGTTCGACATCAAGCGGCGATAATCTGAACCGGTCCTGCCTCGATTCCACGTCGATGCGTGAACATCAGCTGTGGGAAGGCAAAGACGGCCGGGCGTGTTTTTTTGTTGTTGTTTCATTCTTCCGGCAGCACAACCACATTCGTGCTTGTTCACGCCGACCTTAATAGGTGCTCGCAAACAGCGGCCTGTCAAGGGCAGCGCCATCCCAGCAGCGGGCAAGGCAACGCTCTTTTTGTTGGGACATTGCTTCGCTTGCTGCGAGCCACGCGTTTGACATTTCTGAAGCAATGGTCCAGCGTCCAGCTGCAGGGTGTCGGTGGCTTTCGGGTCAAAAAGGTCGACGATCAGGATGAGTCGAAGGTGAGGGAAGCCGTCTCGACTCTTCGGGCGCACGTTATAGCCCCGTGGGTCAACACCCATGCGCACGGATGAAAGTGTGCGTTCCGCTGTTGCCCAAGGCAGACAGATGTTGCATAAATGAGAGAAGCTGCGTGTGGATTTTTCAGATGCTTCAAAGGTTTAATTCTTGTCGGGTGAAGTACAATTCTCACTAGCACTGTCTAGAGACCCCATCAAAGACCGGTCTGTCTGTCAGTGTCTGGAGACCCCATCAGAGACCGGTCTGTCTGTCAGTGTCTGGAGACCCCATCAGAGACCGGTCTGTCTGTCAGTGTCTGTCTCTCAGTGTCTCTCTGTCAGTGTCTGTCTGTCAGTGTCTAGAGACCCCATCAGAGACCGGTCTGTCTGTCAGTGTCTGTCTCTCAGTGTCTCTCTGTCAGTGTCTGTCTGTGATTGTCTAGAGACCCCATCAGAGACCAGTCTGTCTCTCAGTGTCTGTCTCTCAGTGTCTGTCTCTCAGTGTCTGTCTGTCAGTATCTAGAGACCCCATCAGAGACCGGTCTCTCTGTCAGTGTCTGTCTCTCAGTGTCTGTCTGTCAGTGTCTGTCTGTCAGTGCCTGTCTGTCAGTGTCTAGATACCCCATCAGAGACCGGTGTCTCTGTCAGAGTCTGTCTGTAAGTGTCTGGAGACCCCATCAGAGACCGGTCTCTCTGTCAGTGTCTGTCTCTCAGTGTCTGTCTGTCAGTGTCTCTCTGTCAGTGTCTGGAGACCCCATCAGAGACCGGTCTGTCTCTCAGTGTCTGTCTGTCAGTGTCTCTCTATCAGTGTCTGTCTCTCAGTGTCTGTCTGTCAGTATCTAGAGACCCCATCAGATACCGGTCTGTATGTCAGTGTCTGTCTGTCAGTGTCTGTCTGTCAGTGTCTAGAGACCCCATCAGAGACCGGTCTGTCTCTCAGTGTCTGTCTGTCAGTGTCTCTCTATCAGTGTCTGTCTCTCAGTGTCTGTCTGTCAATATCTAGAGACCCCATCAGATACCGGTCTGTATGTCAGTGTCTGTGTCTCAGTGTCTGTCTGTCAGTGTCTGTCAGTGTCTGTCAGTGTCTAGAGACCCCATCAGAGACCGGTCTGTCTCTCAGTGTCTGTCTGTCAGTGTCTGTCTGTCAGTATCTAGAGACCCCATCAGAGACCGGTCTGTCTCTCAGTGTCTGTCTGTCAGTGTCTGTATGTCAGTGTCTGTCTGTCAGTATCTAGAGACGCCATCAGAGGCCGGTCTGTCTCGCAGTGTCTGTCTGTCAGTGTCTGTCTGTCAGTGTCTGGAGACCCCATCAGAGATCGGTCTGTCTATCAGTGTCTGTCTATCAGTGTCTGTCTGTCAGTGTCTCTCTGTCAGTATCTAGAGACCCCATCAGAGACCGGTGTCTGTCAGAGTGCACTGCACTCCACCTAACCCCAACTCATCGGGCGACAGTGTAACAATGTCAACATCAGTACCGTTGTGTCTCTCTCTCATTCATCGTCCCGGTCGTGAGATCGGTGCCAGGCTACTATTGTGGGTGATCGCCGTAGCCCTGGGTGGGCGAGGGCCTCAACTTTGCCTTCATCCAGCAGTGGATGAGGGGTTCCACAGTGGCTATGAGATTTTAACTACCTCGCCTGGTATACAGGAGATCGTGGGTTCGATCTCGACCCTGGCGCCTGCTGCTGCTGTATATTTAGGGGTTTGCGTGTCTCTCTCTCTCTCTCATCATCATCACGGTGGCTAGAAGATGTTAACTACCTCGCGTGGTATACAGGAAGTCGTGGGTTCGATCTCGACCCTGACGCCTGCTGCTGCTGTGTATTTAGGAGTTTGCGTGTCTCTCTCTCATCATCATTACGGTGGCTAGGAGATGTTAACTACCTCGCCTGGTATACAGGAGGTCGTGGATTCGATCTCGACCCTGACGCCTGCTGCTGCTGTATATTTAGGAGTTTGCGTGTCTCTCTCTCTCTCTCATCATCATCACGGTGGCTAGCAGATGTTAACTACCTCGCCTGGTATACAGGAAGTCGTGGGTTTGATCTCGACCCTGACGCCTGCTGCTGCTGCTGTATATTTAGGAGTCTGCGTGTCTCTCTCCTCTTTTTTTCCCTTTCCACGTTTAGAATCAACGTCACCACGCGTTTAGAGAGTTTTTGGCCACTGCTCTACACATCCACACGACGATAACGATGAAGCCACTTTCGTTGAGTTATCATTTGCGATGGACACGGTCGCTTCTGAAAAAGAGCTCAGCCGTGGGGCCTTACCCGATTGAACTTTTTTTTTTAAATGAGTTTTTTGTTGTAATTTTGAATTGGGTTTTTAGTTTTTTTTTTATATAACAGAAAATAGTTTTACGGCAGATATGATCGGAGTGTGCTGAGGCTCCAGTTCGCTTTTGCAACACTCTGCTTGGGTTTTGCAACGTGGCAGTGCGGCTCCTCTGTTGGGACAGACCACAGAGTGTCCACAGGTCAGTTTGGTCGTTAAGTAACGCTCCGTTGTAATCAGATTACAATCCGATCCGCGTATGCGGCGCTACGTTACGCCACCGCGTGTGTAGAGTGAGACGTGGTTCGATCCACTGCTGGATGAGGGCTGTCCCCACGCCGTTGGGGGGAGTGGGGTGGTTATTTAACCATATTTCACCAATTTTTTTGCCACGCAGTGCGCGTGATCCCACAGCAACCCTGGGCCCTATCCTCCTCCCTGCCAGCCAGGGAGAACGTCCCCACAACACCTCACGGTGTTCGCCTCGACGAGTGCACCTAGCCTGGCACGAGCACACTGCGGTGACCTCGCCGCAGAAAGGTAAGTCACAGCAGCGCCGAGGAGCTCGCCTCCCGTTTAGGGCCCCCTGCGGAGCCAGTCGTGGACATTCCACGTTTCCGGTGGCGGGGCCCGGTCCATCCACGGGTCAACCGCCGTTGACTTTCCGCACAAGGTGGTACTCCTTTTCGTTTTCATGTTTTATCGACCCTGCAAGGAATGATGGGCCCGAGGCAAATCTTTCCGAAACTACGATCCCTTTGGGCCAGAGCGGTGTACAATTCACATTCCCTGCGAGCGGGTGCAGTCTGTCTGTCTGTAGTTTGTTGTTGTTGTTGTCGTGTACAGATGCGGCACATCCTGTACCGTCTACGTGGACGCCACAACGACGGCGCGCGTCTGCATCGGGGAAGTTCCACATTCGCATGGCCGGGCGCATGTACAGGGTGCTTCATAAAAATGTTAATACTCACGTAAGACTATCATTTATTTTATTTAAATTGAAGCACCCTGTATAATGTAGTATATAGTAGCGTAGTATATAGTGTAGTATATAGTGTAGTATATAGTGTAGTGTATTGTAGTGTAGTATATAGTAGTGTAGTATATAGTGTAGTATATAGTGTAGTATATAGTGTAGTGTAAGTAGTGTAGTATATAGTAGTGTAGTGTATAGTTAAGTATATAGTGTAGTGTATAGTAGTGTAGCATATAGTAGTGTAGTATATAGTGTAGTATATAGTGTAGTATATAGTGTAGTGTATAGTAGTGTAGTATATAGTAGCGTAGTATATAGTGCAGTGTATAGTAGTGTAGTATATAGTGTAGTGTATAGTGTAGTGCATAGTAGTGTAGTATATAGTGTAGTGTATAGTGTAGTATATAGTGTAGTATATAGCAGTGTAGTATGTAGTGTAGTATATAGTGTAGTATATAGTGTAGTATATAGTGTAGTATATAGTAGCGTAGTATGTAGTAGTGTACTATATAGTGTAGTACATAGTGTAGTATATAGTAGTGTAGTATGTAGCAGTGTAGTGTATAGTGTAGTATATTGTAGCGTAGTATATAGTGTAGTATATAGTGTAGTATATAGTAGTGTAGTATGTAGCAGTGTAGTATATAGTGTAGTATATAGTAGTGTAGTATGTAGCAGTGTAGTATATAGTGTAGTATATAGTAGTGTAGTATGTAGCAGTGTAGTATATAGTGTAGTATATAGTAGTGTAGTATATATCAGTGTAGTATATAATGTAGTATATAGTAGCGTAGTATGTAATAGTGTAGTATAGAGTGTAGTATATAGTAGCGTAGTATGTAGTAGTGTAGTGCATAGTGTAGTATATAGTAGTGTAGTATGTAGTAGTGTAGTGTATAGTGTAGTATATAGTAGTGTAGTATGTAGTAGTGTAGTATATAGTGTAGTATATAGTAGTGTAGTATATAGTGTAGTATATTGTAGCGTAGTATATAGCAGTGTAGTCTATAGTGTAGTATATAGCAGTGTAGTATGTAGCAGTGTAGTATATAGTGTAGTATATAGTAGTGTAGTATATAGTGTAGTATATAGTATCGTAGTATGTAGCAGTGTAGTCTATAGTGTAGTATATAGCAGTGTAGTATATAGTGTAGTATATAGTAGCGTAGTATGTAGTAGTGTAGTGTATAGTAGTGTACTATATAGTGTATAGTAGTGTAGTATATAGTAGTGTAGTGTATAGTGTAGTATACAGTAGTGTAGTATGTAGTAGTGTATAGTATATAGTGGTGTAGTATGTAGTGTAGTATGTAGTAGTGTAGTGTATAGTGTAGTATATAGTAGTGTAGTATGTAGTAGTGTAGTGTATAGTATATAGTAGTGTAGTATGTAGTAGTGTAGTGTATATTATATAGTAGTTTCGTAAGTAGTATATAGTAGTGTGGTATGTCGTAGTGTAGTGTATAGTATATAGTAGTGTAGTATGTAATAGTGTAGTGTATAGTGTAGTATATAGTAGTGAAGTATATAGTAGTGTAGTATGTAGCAGTGTAGTATATAGTGTAGTATATAGTAGCGTAGTATGTAGCAGTGTAGTCTATAGTGTAGTGTATAGCAGTGTAGTATATAGTAGTGTAGTGTATAGTGTAGTATATAGTAGTTTAGTATGTATAAGTGTAGTGTATAGTATATAGTCGTGTAGTATATAGTAGTGTAGTGTATAGTGTAGTATACAGTAGTGTAGTATGTAGTAGTGTATAGTATATAGTGGTGTAGTATGTAGTAGTGTAGTATGTAGTAGTGTAGTGTATAGTGTAGTATATAGTAGTGTAGTATGTAGTAGTGTAGTGTATAGTATATAGTAGTGTAGTATGTAGTAGTGTAGTGCATAGTATATAGTAGTGTAGTAAGTAGTATATAGTAGTGTAGTATGTCGTAGTGTAGTGTATAGTATATAGTAGTGTAGTATGTAATAGAGTAGTGTATAGTGTACTATATAGTGTAGTATATAGTAGTGTAGTGTATAGTGTAGTATATAGTAGTGTAGTATGTATAAGTGTAGTGTATAGTATATAGTCGTGTAGTATATAGTAGTGTAGTGTATAGTGTTATACAGTAGTGTAGTATGTAGTAGTGTATAGTATATAGTGGTGTAGTATGTAGTAGTGTAGTATGTAGTAGTGTAGTGTATAGTGTAGTATATAGTAGTGTAGTATATAGTAGTGTAGTATGTAGTAGTGTAGTGTATAGTATATAGTAGTGTAGTATGTAATAGTGTAGTGTATAGTATATAGTAGTGTAGTATGTAATAGTGTAGTGTATAGTGTAGTATATAGTAGTGAAGTATATAGTAGTGTAGTATGTAATAGTGTAGTGTATAGTGTAGTATATAGTAGTGAAGTATATAGTAGTGTAGTATGTAGTAGTGTAGTGTATAGTGTAGTATGTAGTAGTGTAGTGTATAGTGTAGTATATAGTAGTGTAGTATGTAGTAGTGTATGTAGTCCGCATGCCCAGCCACCGCATGCCGAAACAGCTTTTGTTCGGCCGGATTGAGGGGGCAAAGCGGGCGCGGCACGGGCTAGAGAAAAGATGGAGTGATGTGGTACAGGAGGACGTGGAGCTGAGAGGACTTGCCGATGACTGGTACCAGCGGTGTCAACATCGGCCTCTCTGGAGGAGGCTCGTGAAGGATGCTACTTGGCAGTTGGAGGTAGTCGCCCTCCAACAACAACGGAGGGCGGAGGAGCGACGCTCACAACAACGAGCGGAGCGCCGGGTGGCTAAAGCACAGCAGGTTGGCACAGTAGGGGGCACAGGTGGTGCATCAGCCAGTCATCTCAGTCATCTCAGTCGAACCGTAGCACCTGGGTCTGCCCCGTGACCTCCTGCCAGCGGGCGTTCGACACTTCACGTGGCCTCAGGGTGCACATAGCCTGGCACAAGCGTCGTGGTGACGTCACCGCCACTTAGTGGCGAACGGCGGTTGTTGTTGTGTGTGTGTATGTGTGTGTGTGTGAGTCCGGCAAAACAACCCCCTACCTCCTCGCGGTGCCAGACGGGCAACTTCTGTCGTGGACAGTGCTGTGGGGAGAGATCCAATTTTGATTGGCTCCCCCCCTCATGGCATATGTGTCTACCACAGGGGCTAAACGGGGGCTCTGGACGGGTGCGAGGGGCTGGTAACCCCTCCACCTTCAATTAATTACCACGAAACCACGAATTAAACTGAAATATGTAACTAATAAGCTTGTGCCGGAGGCCCCGGGGGGCCAGGCGTCTATGACGTCTCCTGGCCAAACCCCAATTGGCGGAGCCAGGAGATTGAATACCTACCCTCGGGGCTACTCCAGAAACAACGAAAAGCCACTACGGGTGGCCACGTGGAATGTTCGAACGCTCACTGCAGAGGAGAGGCTGCCACTCCTCTGTCGGGAGCTGGACCGGTACCGCCTGGATCTATGCGGCATTCAGGAGGTCCGGTGGACTGGCTCTGGCTCCTGCCACCATGAAGGGTGGACAGTCCTCTACTCGGGGCAGCAGACTGCCAAACAACAGGGTGTGGGTCTTCTTTTGAACAAAAGAATGAAGGGGGAGTGGGAGCGTGGCGGTGAGGTGTGGGAAGCTGTAAGCCCCAGGCTACTTTGGGCTCGCCTTCCCATCAACCAGAGGCGAGGAATGGTGGTCGTGGTTACTTATGCCCCCACCGAAGATGAACATCCGTGGAGGGATGCAGGCAAAGCCGATGAGTCAGATGCCTGCTATGACCTCCTGTCACAGGTGCTGGCTAAAGTGGCCCCTCGGGATAGAGTCATCATGTTGGGTGACTTCAATGCCCGAGTTGGTCATGATACTGGCACCTGGTCTGGAGTGATTGGAGGGCATGGGCCAGATCAGCTCAATAACAACGGTAGGAGGCTGCTAGATTTTTGTGCAGCCCATGGGCTTGTAATTACCAACACGCTGTTCCGGCATCGGCGCATCCACACAACATCATGGATGCATGCCGGGTCCAAGCAAGAACATCTGCTGGACTACATAGTGACGGACCAGCGAATGCGAGCCCATGTCCTTGACACCAGGACCTACCGTGGAGCTGATCTGCCCTCTGACCATCGACTAGTCATCTGTAAGATGCGCCTGCCTTTCTTCCACTCCGGTGGTGGGTGTACACCCAGGACCTCATTCCAACATAAAGTGGCCTGGTCTCAGTTATCTGATGAAAGTTGCAAGCGAGAATTTCATCATCGCTTGCGGCTAGGATTGGCATCGTCCCCGACTCCTCCTGATGTCGAGGGTAAATGGGCAAGGTTTAGGACTGTGACTCATGCAGCTGCAATGGCTGCTTTGGGTACGCGGTCCAGACCTCCCCAGAGACCCTGGCTGACAGAGGAGGTGTTCAGGATGGTTGAGACAAAGCGACAGGCCCACTGTCATCGGCTACAGAATCCCACGTCAGAGAATGAGGAGGCTTACCGCAGCCTTCGCTCAGAGGTTCGGAGAGCTGTGAGGCGCTGCAAGGATGGGTGGTGGTCGCGGGTTGCTGAGGAGATGGAGTCTGCCTCAGTGGCCCGTGATCACAAATCTCTTTTTAACTCCATCAAAAAAGTAACCTGCAGCGCCACACCTATTACCATCATTAGGGGAAAAAACGGTGATCCAATCTCCGACCCCCAGGAACAGGTTCGCAGATTTGCTGAGCATTTCTGTGAGGTCCTGGGGGAGGGAAAATCCCTCAGCCAGGAAAACATCGTGGCACAAAGTGAGGATGACCCTGCTGAGGCTGCGGTGCCTCAAATATTGGAAGAAGTCACCCCCTGTGAGTGGCTGGCTGAGGTGCCATCTGCTGAGGAAGTATTGAAGGCGATCCGGAGTCTGAGACCAGGAAAGGCAGCGGGCAGAGATGATCTCCCAAGCGAAATGCTGAGGGAGGGTGGCGTTTGTGCACAGACTGCCCTATATGACATCATAACAACAGTCTGGACCACTGGTCGGGTTCCGCAGGATTGGAAGGATGCCCTGGTGGTCCCCCTTTTTAAGAAGGGGGACCGCACAGACTGTAACAACTACAGGGGCATCTCACTCCTCAGTGTGCCGGGAAAGATCCTGGCAAGGATTATTCAGCATCGCCTTGCCAGGCACGCCGAGGAGAGGCTTGCGGAGCCCCAATGCGGTTTCAGGAAAGGGCGGTCCTGCACAGATGCCATATTTTCTGTCCGTCTGCTACAGCAGAGGTGTAGGGAATTCCAACAAGACCTACATCTCTGCTTTATTGACCTGGTCAAGGCCTATGATACCATCAGTAGGCCTGGGCTCTGGGTCGTTCTTTGTGCTTTTGGAGTACCTGACCCTCTGCTCACGATCATTAAGGACCTTCATGATGGTGAGCGGGCCCGGGTAAAACTACGTGGCTGGGAGTCAGAGCCATTCCCTGTACACCTTGGGGTGCGACAGGGATGTCCTCTGGCTCCCACATTATTTAACATCTATTTTGACCACGTAGTTCGTGAAGCCTTCAATAGCTGTACCGGGGGAATCTCCATATGGTACAGATATAATGGGAGGCTAATCGATGCCCGGGTGCGGTCAAGGGATGGCTCCCTATTGTTCAACCACGTTATGTATGCTGATGATTTGGTAATAGCTGCTCAGTCAGAGGAGGAGTTGGAGACGCTGCTGCTGAGACTGGAGCGTGCCACTAAGAGGTGGGGCCTTACCATCAGCCCCACCAAAACTAAGCACCTGCCTGGGTATTTTGTACCATCGGACACTCCACCCCCACAACTCCCAATCGGTGATGGGGCAGTTGTGGAGAGAGTGGAGAGTTTCCCATACCTGGGCAGTGTGCTTATGACTGGCTCCAGTTTAACAGCAGAGGTCTCACTCCGAATCAGTCGAGCGGCAATATCTTTTCATCGGTTGCGTAACGCTGTGTGGAAGCTACCTGGTCTGTCGCTCCGCACTAAGCTTCAGGTCTTCTCGGCCACGGTCATTCCCTCCCTTCTCTACGCTTGCGAAACGTGGACCCCCCTTATGGAACATCTTCGCCGGTTAGAAACATTTAGGCTGGCCTGCCTACGATCCATCCTGGGTTTAACCAGACTGGATTGTGTGAGGAGCTCACAAATCCTTGAAAGATCTGGGCAAGGTCCCATCGGTGAGCTCCTCCGGCAGGCAAGGCTGCGATGGCTGGGTCATGTAGCCCGCATGCCCAGCCACCGCATGCCGAAACAGCTTTTGTTCGGCCGGATTGAGGGGGCTAAGCGGGCGCGGCACGGGCTAGAGAAGAGATGGAGTGATGTGGTACAGGAGGACGTGGAGCTGAGTGGACTTGCCGATGACTGGTACCAGCGGTGTCAAGATCGGCCTCTGTGGAGGAGGCTCGTGAAGGACGCTACTGGGCAGTTGGAGGTAGTCGCCCTCCAACAACAACGGAGGGCGGAGGAGCGACGCTCAGAACAACGAGCGGAGCGCCGGGTGGCTAAAGCACAGCAGATTGGCACAGTAGGGGGCACAGGTGGTGCATCAGCCAGTCATCTCAGTCAGTCGACCCGTGGCACCTGGGTCTGCCCAGTGACCTGCCAGCGGGCGTTCGACACTTCACGTGGCCTCACGGTGCACATAGCCTGGCACAAGCGTCGTGGTGACGTCACCGCCACTTAGTGGCGAATGGCGGTTGTTGTTGTTTTTGTTATATAAGATCCTTGACCTTTAACTCCGCCCCTAACCCCGCCCTTAACTGGGCCGCAGACTTAAACCGGCACGGAAGCGAGCGGCTCGCCATCGCTGAGTTCGTGAATTCGTGAGTTCGTGAGTTAGTTCGTGAATGAATGAATGAGTTAGTTCGTGAGTGAGTGAGTGAGTTCGTGAGTGAGTTCGGGAGTGAGATAGTGAGTTCGTGAGTGAGTTCGGGAGTGAGATAGTGAGTTCGTGAGTGAGTTCGGGAGTGAGTTCGGTGGCGGTGGTGCCAGGGCAGTTGTGGTGCTCTCACAATTTCGACACCGGTTCAAGGCGCTGTTGTTGTTGTTACTACAACCACTAAACTGTTACATTATGTGTGTCGGTGTGTGTGTCGGTGTGTGTGTGTCAGTGTGTGTGTCGGTGTGTGTGTGTCCGTGTGTGTCGGTGTGTGTGTGTGTCGGTGTGTGTCTCTGTGTGTAAACTGGTCTACTCGGCCTTAAATGTGTACCTTGGTGTGGCGATGTGTGGAGTCAAACATCGCCACTCGGTGGGGGGGGGGGGGGGGGTGGGAGTAGGAGAGACAAAGGCGGCCGGGCGTGGTAGCTCTCCCACCCGCCCCATTGTGTGCCACAAGAGCCTCCGGCCTTCACAGACGCTGCCGCTCCTCGCCCCAACATGCTAGGGGAGATTGTTTGTCAACATCCACTGCTGGATGGTAACGGTGGGCCGACAGTGCCCCCAAACCGGCGGTTGATCGGTGTGACCATACTTCACCACGCTGGTCACACCGATGGCGTCAGTGTGTAGTAGGTGTGGTGTGTGTGTACAGGGTTACAGTGCCGTATTGTATGTACAGTGTGTGTGTATACAGGGTTACAGTGCCGTATTGTATGTACAGTGTGTGTGTGTACAGGGTTACAGTGCCGTATTGTATGTACAGTGTGTGTGTATACAGGGTTACAGTGCCGTATTGTATGTACAGTGTGTGTGTGTACAGGGTTACAGTGCCGTATTGTATGTACAGTGTGTGTATACAGGGTTACAGTGCCGTATTGTATGTACAGTGTGTATACAGGGTTAGTTACAGTTCTGTTGTATGTACAGTGTGTATACAGGGTTCATTACAGTTCTGTTGTATGTACAGTGTGTATACAGGGTTAGTTAAAGTTCTGTGTTGTATATACAGTGTGTATACAGGGTTAGTTACAGCTCTGTTGTATGTACAGTGTGTATACAGGGTTATTTACAGCTGTGTTGTATATACAGTGTGTGTATACAGGGTTAGTTACAGCTCTGTTGTATATACAGTGCGTATACAGGGTTAGTTACAGCTCTGTGTATGTATGTACAGTGTGTGTTTACAGGGTTAGTTACAGCTCTGTATGTACAGTGTGTGTATACAGGGTTACAGATCTGTTGTATGTACAGTGTGTATACAGGGTTAGTTACAGCTCTGTGTTGTATATACAGTGTGTGTATACAGGGTTAGTTACAGCTCTGTTGTGTATACAGTGTGTATACAGGGTTAGTTACAGCTCTGTGTTGTATATACAGTGTGTATACAGGGTTAATTACAGCTCTGTGTTGTATATACAGTGTGTGTATACAGGGTTAGTTACGTCTCTGTATGTACAGTGTGTGTACAGGGTTAGTTACAGCTCTGTGTTGTATATACAGTGTGTGTATACAGGGTTAGTTACAGCTCTGTGTATGTATGTACAGTGTGTGTATACAGGGTTAGTTACAGCTCTGTTGTATGTACAGTGTGTATACAGGGTTATTTACAGCTGTGTTGTATATACAGTGTGTGTATACAGGGTTAGTTACAGCTCTGTTGTATATACAGTGCGTATACAGGGTTAGTTACAGCTCTGTGTATGTATGTACAGTGTGTGTTTACAGGGTTAGTTACAGCTCTGTATGTACAGTGTGTGTATACAGGGTTACAGATCTGTTGTATGTACAGTGTGTATACAGGGTTAGTTACAGCTCTGTGTTGTATATACAGTGTGTATACAGGGTTAGTTACAGCTCTGTGTTGTATATACAGTGTGTATACAGGGTTAATTACAGCTCTGTGTTGTATATACAGTGTGTGTATACAGGGTTAGTTACGTCTCTGTATGTACAGTGTGTGTACAGGGTTAGTTACAGCTCTGTGTTGTATATACAGTGTGTGTATACAGGGTTAGTTACAGCTCTGTGTATGTATGTACAGTGTGTGTATACAGGGTTAGTTACAGCTCTGTGTTGTATATACAGTGTGTGTATACAGGGTTAGTTACAGCTCTGTGTTATGTACAGTGTGTGTATACAGGGTTAGTTACAGCTCTGTGTTGTATATACAGTGTGTATGTAGGGTTAGTTGCAGCTGTGTTGTATGTACAGTGTGTGTATACAGGGTTAGTTACAGCTCTGTGTTGTATATACAGTGTGTGTATACAGGGTTAGTTACAACTCTGTGTTTTATGTACAGTGTGTGTATACAGGGTTAGTTACAGCTCTGTGTTGTATATACAGTGTGTGTATACAGGGTTAGTTACAGCTCTGTATGTATGTACAGTGTGTGTATACAGGGTTAGTTACAGCTCTGTATGTACAGTGTGTATACAGGGTTAGTTACAGCTCTGTATGTACAGTGTGTATACAGGGTTACAGTTCTGTTGTATGTACAGTGTGTGTATACAGGGTTAGTTACAGCTCTGTGTTGTATATACAGTGTGTGTGTATACAGGGTTAGTTACAGCTCTATGTACAGTGTGTGTATACAGGGTTAGTTACAGCTCTGTGTTGTATGTACAGTGTGTATACAGGGTTAGTTACAGCTCTGTTGTATATACAGTGTGTGTATACAGGGTTAGTTACAGCTCTGTGTTGTATATACAGTGTGTGTATACATGGTTAGTTACAGCTCTATGTATGTACAGTGTGTGTATGCAGGGTTAGTTACAGCTCTGTGTATGTATGTACAGTGTGTGTATACAGGGTTAGTTACAGCTCTGTGTATGTACAGTGTGTGTATACAGGGTTAGTTGCAGCCCTGTGTTGTATATACAGTGTGTGTGCATACAGGGTTGGTTACAGTTCTGTGTTGTATATACAGTGTGTATACAGGGTTGGTTACAGCTCTGTGTTGTATATACAGTGTGTATACATGGTTAGTTACAGCTCTGTGTTGTATATACAGTGTGTATACAGGGTTGGTTACAGTTCTGTGTTGTATATACAGTGTGTATACAGGGTTAGTTACAGCTCTGTGTTGTATATACAGTGTGTGTATACAGGGTTAGTTACATCTCTGTGTTGTATATGCAGGGTTGGTTACAGCTCTGTGTTGTATATGCAGTGTGTATACAGGGTTGGTTACAGCTCTGTGTTGTATATACAGTGTGTGTATACAGGGTTAGTTACAGCTCTGTGTTGTATATGCAGGGTTGGTTACAGCTCTGTGTTGTATATACAGTGTGTGTATACAGGGTTAGTTACAGCTCTGTGTTGTATATACAGTGTGTATACAGGGTTAGTTACAGCTCTGTGTTGTATATACAGTGTGTGTATACAGAGTTGGTTGCAGTTCTGTTGTATGTACAGTGTGTGTATACAGAGTTAGTTACAGCTCTGTGTATGTATCGTGTGTGTGTGTGTACAATATTAGTTGGAGAATCATGTGTTGAATGTACAGTTTGTGTGTATACAGGGTTAGTTCCAGTGCTGTGTTGAATGTACAGTTTGTGTGTATACAGCGTTAGTTGCAGTGCTGTGTTGTATGTACAGTGTGTGCATAGCTCCGGTGGCCTCTGAATATCGCAAGGAAGAGCGTTCCAGACGGCCGCAGAAGGCGCGCGATGCAGTTACCGTCATTGATAAACACTCGTTACTTAGCTGTAATAATCTTACTCCTGCTGTTTGTGTTTAATTCTCCTTTCCCCGTACCTCTGAAAGAAGTTAAACATACAGACCTAATATAAGAAACCCAAAGCAGGACTCTCCTGAAAAATGATCATTGGACTCGCTTGTGCGTAAGTGATACAAAATTATTACGAGCAACTTTTGCGCCCATGGCGCGCGCACCACGGCAAGAAGAGAGAGAGAGGAAAATGGGAAATGCCTTTCCCGTACTGCCGCGACGCCGTTTTCACGACGCTTTTTGGACAAAGCGCGATGAGCGAATGGGGGAAAGGCATCTGTTGTTCGAACGGGGAAGGCATCTGTTGTTCGAACGGGGAAGGCGAATTGGACGCAACGCGATTCGAGCGAGCGGACACTACGTCGCGCGAGCAGGAACAAGCGGTCGTACGGCTGACCCCCCGGGGGTTGGCGTCCATCGCACAGGGCATTGGGATGCTGCTGGATGCTTCCGGATGCCACCCACACTCGCCTCGGTCTTCGTCACGGAATCTCGTACGCACCGTCGCGCGTTATCGCCCACCGTTTGCCGTTGCCCTACATTGTATACTTTTTTTATTTAAAGCTTTCGTGACTGCAGGGATTCATATTCTTGGTTCTTTCGTTAAAGTCACGTAGAAGGGAAACAAAATAATAAAAACAATAAAATTATCACGACGTTTCGACTGCAACACAAGCAATCATCATCAGGTGTGCAAACCACAGTGGTTTTCACATCTGATGATGGTTTTCACACCTGATGACGATTGCTTGTGTTGCAGTCGAAACGTGAGAATTTTATTGTTCTATATTTTTATTGTTTCCCTTCTACGTGGCTTTACCGGAAGAACCAAGAATATTGTATACATTGCTCATTCGAGCGCGATTTTTCCATCGCGTGCCGTTCCTCGGGAACGCAGCTACTAGCGCCGCGTTGCAGGAGGACGGTACCCTAGGAGGGGAAAAGGATGGCGAAGGAACGGAGGGACGGGATGAAGGGGGTCAGGAGAGACGGGTATGGGGAGGCGGACGAGGCTGTATGAGGGCCTCTCACTGCTGCTCTTGCTGCTGCTGCGAGGAGGAGGAGGAGCGGCGTCGGTTTTCGCAGTGGGCGGGGAGAGGGGATTCAGAGTGGAGGGTGGCCACACCTGGTAGTCACTTGGTTTACGGGAGGATTGAGCCGGTTTAGAGTGAGAGATGGAGACATACAGATGAGAGGGGTAGGGATTAAGAGTGTTGGGAGGCGCACAGTAGCCATGTGGTTTACGAGAGGCCTGAGCTGGTTTTAGATACGTCCATGATTGTTGTAAAGGCTACACGGTGAAGGGTGGCGGGGCTGGGCTGTGTCTGGTGGCTGGGTGGAATCCGTGCTGTGGTGATGCGGCGATGATGTGACGATGACGATGCGGCGATGACACCTGATGATGGGGCGATGATGCCGTGATGGTGCGGCGATGACGCGGCGATGACGCGGCAGTGCTGGCGACGCCGTGCTGACGTCGCGGCGATGATGATGCCGCGTGCCGCAGGAACCACACCATGGTGTCGGCTGCGTGGGTGCCTCCCGTGTGCGCCACCCTCCTGCCGCACGTCGGCGGCATTGTGGGCGGCCTGCTCACGCGGAGCGAGATCAAGGGCTGGTACGAGGGCCTCAAGAAGCCCGCTTGGCGGCCGCCCAACCGGGCCTTCCCCGTGGTGTGGCCGCTGCTGTACACTGGCATGGGGTGAGTCGTTAGTAAGGCCCCACTGAGCTACGTCGTAGCTTCTTTATATTTTTTTTCAGAAGCACACCTTGGCCGTAGTAAGTGTTAGCTCAGCGGTACTTGCAGCGAGCATGCAAACGCAGCACGTGGCTCTGATAAGAGTGTTACGTAATGACTTTGAAACTGATTGGTCTACACCAGAGAGAGTCGCGGACTTCATGGGCTTGTCTCACCGCCAACGTCAGACCAGAGGACAACGCCACAAGGCAAAAATTGCACGCTTGGGTACTGCCAAAAGGTATCCCATGTTCTTTGGTTCTTTCGGTAAAGTCACGTAGAATGAGAATAAAATAATAAATTAATAAAATAAAATAATAAAATTCTCACGACGTTTCGGCCACAACACAAGTGGCCTTCTTAAGGTGAAAGGAACAGACCTGTCGGGACGACAATGAACGTTGTTAAGATTCATAGCGTCTTTTTAAGCTGGTTTAGAGAAGTGAGGCACCTTGACAAAGGGGTTTACATATCAAACAGGAAAATTTAGCATTGAAATAGCTCCTGTTTGATATGTGGACCCCTTTGTCAAGGTGCCTCACTTCTCTAAACCAGCTTAAAAAGACGCTACGAATCTTAACAACGTTCATTGAAGCTGTGTCGTCCCGACAGGTCTGTTCCTTTCACCTGAAGAAGACCACTTGTGTTGTGGCCGAAACGTCGTGAGAATTTTATTGTGTTATTTTGTTTTATTAATTTATTATTTTATTCTCATTCTACGTGACTTTACCGAAAGAACCAAAGAAGATGAATCCCTGCAGTCACGAAAGCTTTAAATCGAAAGGTATCCCGTGATGTAGCTGCTGCTCACCCCCCGAGCTGTAAATGCTCTGGCACGTGCATTGTCATTGCGCTGTTCGCCTTGTGGCGTTGTCCTCTGGTCTGACGCTGGTGGTGAGACTAGGCCGTGAAGAAGGGCCGCTACCGTCTCTGGTGTAGGCGAAATCGGTTTCAAAGACGATGCGTAACATTGTTATCGGAGCCACGTGTTGTGTTTGCATGTTCACCGCAAGTACCGTGCGTGGTCAACGCAAGATGTATCCATTACGGTGTATGAACATCTTGACACACCATCCGTTTAATTGCCACGAAGGCTCAAACCCTCTTCTTATCGTTCACACTTTGACAACTGGCAAAGTATGACAAATGAATGGTTTACTGCTGCAAGAGGTCCCGTGACCTGTTGCATTGCCAGAAAGGGGCTGAGCCCGTTCTTATTTCCTTTCAAACTCGCAACTGCCGGGTCACACTGCAGGGTCACACGTCGGCACCTGCGTCTTTGCTTCTGCGTGCGGGGCAGGTACGCGTCATACCTGGTGTGGCGTGACGTTGGGGGCTTCACCGACGATGCCGTGACGCCGCTGGGCCTCTACGGGGCTCAGCTGGCCCTCAACTGGATGTGGACCCCGATTTTCTTCAAGGCTCATCGCATGGGCTTGGTATGCAATCGCCTGTATACAACACCTCTATGTACAACACAACATGCACGCTTGTACACATATACACACCTCTATACACACATATATATACAACACAACATGCATGCGACACACCTCTATACACCTCTATATATAACGCAACATGCATACGAGATTCATGGTTATCAACGAGATTCGTTGGTTCTCAACGAGTTCTAAAAGACAACGCTTCTTAAAGTCCGGCAAATGAACAGATGCACCGGTCTTCACTGAGACGCCATTTATGCCTCATTATTGTGTAATAGCCGACACCCCCTACTGGCCGAGTGGCTTAAAGACCTTTAACCCGGAACTTCCTGGTCAAGTGACCAAACTGAGCACCCTCATATCAGGACGTTCCTGTATAAACACTCCCCTCCCCCCCCATATCTGCCATGGGACAGAACATCTGTGTAAAAAGAGCTTTGTTGCTCATCGGATTCCTCCAGTTAAATACAGTTTCTAAATGTTCATTCCTTGGAAACCGGAGCAGCCGGAGTTCGCTCGCACGCGAGCGGGAGGTTGAAACGCTCAATCCCCCCTGCAGATGGAACGGATTGAGATTAGCACTTGTTAAGCGATACGCACCTGGACAAGGACTCCTCTAATTTCGAACGAGTTAGGTTCCAGAGGTCTGTTTGTAAGTCGATTTGATAGCAAGTCCAACTTTACTCTCTGTCGATTCCAAACACATATGGCGTGTACACTAAACACGGGGAATGGCTTTAAAAGTTGTATAATCTCATGCAGATGTAGATGCCACTGGTTCTTCACGGTCTGCAGATGTAGATGACACTGGTTCTTCATGTTATGTAGATGCCACTGGTTCTTCACGTTCTGTAGATGTTAATGGTTCTTCACGTTCTGCAGATGTAGATGACACTGGTTCTTCACGTTCTGCAGATGTAGATGCCACTGGTTCTTCACGTTCTGCAGATGTAGATGACACTGGTTCTTCACGTTCTGTAGATGTAGATGCCACTGGTTCTTCACTCTCTACAGAGGTAGATGCCACTAGTTCTTCACGTACTGCAGATGGTTGAACTTACGACTCTCAGTCCGAACAGGCAACTGGACACACGGACGGGTTTGTTCGTATCTCTGAAAGTTCGTAAGTCGAGCGTCCGTTAAGTCGAGAAGTCCCTGTACATTTGATTCTGATTCTTTGGAAACTTGGAACAGCCGGAGAGAGGGGGGGCGCGGTGGGGGGCGGGGGGGCGGGAGGCGGGGGGGGCGGTGCAACGTTCGATCCCCCGTGCAGGTGGAACGGATGGGGAATTGTCGCGCGACCGACCCCCGCCATCTCACCTCCGCTGCGTCCCCACGCAGGCTTTTGCCGAGATCCTGCTGCTGTGCGGCACGGCGGCGGCGACCGCTGTCAGCTGGTGCCCCATCAACACGACGGCGGCCATGCTCATGGTGCCCTACCTGGCGTGGCTGAGCTTCGCCGCTGCGCTCAACTACAGGGTGTGGCAGGACAACAAGGGGCCGGGGGAGGGGGAGAGCGATAAGAAGGAAGGATGATGGCTCGCTGGAACGTTGGGAAAGCGAATTCCACTGCTTGTTGCTGTGCTTGGTTTTGTCGCCCCCAACCCCTGCGCCTTCCGATCCATCACCGTTGGCTATGTACTGTGGTGCCCAAGAAGTTCAGCATTCATACATGCACACTGCTACACACACTATACAATGCGCTACGCGATGCGATACACTACACTATACACTACACTATATACTACACACACTGCGCTTTACACTACACTATACACTACACACACTATACAATGCACTACGCGATGCGATACACTACACTATACACTACACTATATACTACACACACTGCGCTTTACACTACACTATAAAATACACTACACTATTATACACTACACTATACACTACACACACTGTACAATACACAACACGATGCAATACACTACACTACACTATATACTACACACACACTATACAATGCACTACGCGATGCACTACACGAAACACTACACTATATACTACACACACTATACAATGCACTACGCGATGCAATACACTACACTATATACTACACACACTGCGCTTTACACTACACTATAAAATACACCACACTATAAAATACACTACACTATTATACACTACACTATATACTACACACACTATACAATACACAACACGATGCAATACACTACACTATACACTACACTATACTATACACACTATACAATGGTTTGCTTCACGATCCTGACAAATCGCCCAGTGGTACTGGTTGATGTAATTACCAGCAAAACGTCGTACTACACCGTTTGGGCTGAAGTAATATACCACACTATCCACTACACACTAATATACACTATACACCACTATACACTACACTAGACAACACACTATACACTACAGTACACTATACACTACACTAAAGACTACACACACTGCGCTATGCACTAGACTATAAATAACCACTACACTATGCACTATTATACACTGCACTATACACTACACCATATACTACCCACACTGTGCTATACGCTACACTATAAAATACACTACACTATACACCGCTATATACTACCTACACTATAAAATACACTACACTACTATAAACTCCACTATATACTACGCCACACAACGCTATACACTGCACACTACTAGACACCACCCCACTGTAACGCGACACCGCTGTACTCTGTTGAAGAGTGTCTCAATTTGAAAATCTTGAGAACTCGTTGTTCCTTGTTGCGTTCAGTTTCATGTCTCCCGCCTCCCTCCCCCCACCACCGCCACCGCCGCCTGCCTCCCGCGCCCTCCGATCGGCACGGCTGGCGGCTACGTACGGTGGTGACGAAGAAGTTCAACACACGCACATGCACGCACATGCACACGTGCGCGCACACGCACGTACACACGCGCGCACACACACGCGCACGTGCACGCACGCGCGCGCACGTACACGCGCGTACACGCACGCGCACGCACACATGCGCACACACGCATGCACACGCACATGCACACACGCACACACGCACAAGTTGCGTTACTAATCACGCGGGTTTCTCCTCTCTCGGTCCTTCCACGTCATCGGCCACTTCGTCGTTTGGGCTTGATCGGGTTTGTTGTTGTTATTGTTCTGGCCAGGCCGCTGCTGAAAAAGAGCCGGTGTCGCTTGGGCGTTGGGGCCTTACCTGGTGACATGTAGAAGAAGAAGAACAAACATACCCCGAAAGTTTTAGTTTAGATTACGAGTGGGGCACTGGCCTAGGGAGAAGTGATAACTTCACAACGCCGTTCTCTTACTCACCGTCATCCCCCCCACCCCCCCCCCCTCTGAATGATCATCGCGGCTCGTATCGTAGAGCTGTCAAGCTCACCACTAGTACACTCACCACTAGTACACTCACCACTAGTACACTCACCACTAGTACACTCGCCACTAGTACACTCACCACTAGTACACTCACCACTAGTACACTCATCACTAGTACACTCACCACTAGTACACTCACCACTACTACTACACTCACCACTAGTACACTCACCACTAGTACACTCACCACTAGTACACTCACCACTAGTACACTCACCACTAGCTCACTCACCACTACACTCACCACTAGTACACTCACCACTAGTACACTCACCACTAGCTCACTCACCACTAGCACACTCGCCACTAGTACACTCACCACTAGTACACTCACCACTAGTACACTCACCACTAGCACACTCGCCACTAGCACACTCGCCACTAGTACACTCACCACTAGTACACTCACCACTAGTACACTCATCACTAGTACACCCACCACTAGCACACTCATCACTAGTACACTCACCACTAGTACACTCACCACTAGTACACTCACCACTAGTACACTCACCACTAGTACACTCATCACTAGTACACTCACCACGAGTACACTCATCACTAGTACACTCACCACTACTACTACACTCACCACTACTACTACACTCACCACTAGTACACTCACCACTAGTACACTCACCACTAGCTCACTCACCACTACACTCACCACTAGTACACTCACCACTAGTACACTCACCACTAGTACACTCAACACTAGTACACTCACCACTAGTACACTCACCACTAGTACACTCACCACTAGTACACTCACCACTAGTACACTCATCACTAGCACACTCACCACTAGTACACTCACTACTACACTCACCACTAGTACACTCACCACTACACTCATCACTAGTACACCCACCACTAGCTCACTCATCACTAGTACACTCACCACTAGTACACTCACTACTACACTCACCACTAGTACACTCACCACTACACTCATCACTAGTACACTCACTACTACACTTACCAATACTACACTCACCACTAGTACACCCACCACTAGTACACCCACCACTAGTACACTCACCACTAGTACACTCACCACTAGTACACTCATCACTAGTACACTCACCACTACACTCATCACTAGTACACTCACTACTACACTTACCAATACTACACTCACCACTAGTACACACATCACTAGTACACACATCACTAGTACACCCACCACTAGTACACTCATCACTAGTACACTCATCACTAGTACAGTCATCACTACACTGCCTTGGACGTTCTGTGTAGGAAGAAGTCGAAACAAATCGCTTCATAGCTCATCGGATTCCCACTCCGCAGTCTAAAATAAAGGTTCCCATTAGGAAGCAAATTTATCAAAGAAAGCAAAACTATGTTGCACCGTTTCGATTGGCGTTCGACGTTACCTTTAAATAAACACTGGCATTCAACCTTCGTGTTGGGTGGAGGTTTTGTTTTGTTTCAGGCCGAGTCAACCTAGAGGTGGTCCTGACTGAGTTCTCATTTCAGGCCGAGTCAACCTAGAGGTGGTCCTGACTGAGTTCTCATTTCAGGCCGAGTCAACCTAGAGGTGGTCCTGACTGAGTTCTCATTTCAGGCCGAGTCAACCTAGAGGTGGTCCTGACTGAGTTCTCATTTCAGGCCGAGTCAACCTAGAGGTGGTCCTGACTGAGTTCTTATTTCAGGCTGAGTCAACCTAGAGGTGGTCCTGACGAGTTCTCATTCCTTGCCGAGTCAACCTAGAGGTGGTCCTGACAGTTCTCATTCCAGGCCGAGTCAACCTAGAGGTGGTCCTGACAGTTATCATTCCAGGCCGAGTCAACCTAGAGGTGGTCCTGACGAGTTCTCATTCCTTGCCGAGTCAACCTAGAGGTGGTCCTGACAGAGTTCTCATTTCAGGCTGAGTCAACCTAGAGGTGGACCTGACAGTTCTCATTCCAGGCCGAGTCAACCTAGAGGTGGTCCTGACTCAGTTCTCATTTCAGGCCGAGTCAACCTAGAGGTGGTCCTTTCTCAGTTCTCATTTCAGGCCGAATCAACCTAGAGGTGGTCCTGACTTCTCATTTCAGGCCGAGTCAACCTAGAGGCGGTCCTGACGAGTTCTCATTCCAGGCCGAGTCAACCTAGAGGTGGTCCTAACTTCTCATTTCAGGCCGAGTCAACCTAGAGGCGGTCCTGACTTCTCATTCCAGGCCGAGTCAACCTAGAGGTGGTCCTGACAGAGTTCTCATTTCAGGCTGAGTCAACCTAGAGGTGGTCCTGACAGAGTTCTCATTTCAGGCTGAGTCAACCTAGAGGTGGTCCTGACGAGTTCTCATTCCAGGCCGAGTCAACCTAGAGGTGGTCCTGACGAGTTGTCATTTCAGGCCGAGTCAACCTAGAGGCGGTCCTGACAGTTCTCATTTCAGGCTGAGTCAACCTAGAGGTGGTCCTGACGAGTTCTCATTCCAGGCCGAGTCAACCTAGAGGTGGTCCTGACGAGTTCTCATTCCAGGCCGAGTCAACCTCGAGGTGGTCCTGACGAGTTCTCATTCCAGGCCGAGTCAACCTAGAGGTGGTCCTGACGAGTTCTCATTCCAGGCCGAGTCAACCTAGAGGTGGTCCTGACGAGTTCTCATTCCAGGCTGAGTCAACCTAGAGGTGGTCCTGACAGAGTTCTCATTTCAGGCCGAGTCAACCTAGAGGCGCTCTTGACAAACTTCTCATAAAAAATTTTAAATTAATTTTTGACATTTTTAAAAGTAATAAAATTTATTAAAATTTTTACATTTTTATTTAATTTGTATTTTCTATCTACGTGACTTTACCGAAAGAACCAATAATATTTATTTTCCTTTTCAAAATATTACTGGGGGTGGAGTGGGCGGGTGGGGGCTCAGTACCTGGAGCCCAGGGGCCTACAAAATCTAAATCCGTCAATGTCATCACCAGCGAAACGTCGTACTAAAAAAAATCGTAAATGTTGTGGATTCACTCTTCAACACACCGGTAGGCTAAAGTATTGAACTCCTTTGTCAACGTGACACTTTTTTCTTTTTTAGCTGATCGGCCGTGTCGGGTGGTGGAGGGTTACGACTTACATTGATAAATAACGCGATCTAAACCCATCATGAATAATATTGGTCGCGAAAGGCTTAATCTGACGTCAATGATGTCGGCTGGGGCACGATGGTTCACCGCTGTGCGAGTTTAACGATCGGATTTGAAACTTGTTGGGGGTGGGTGGGTGGTGGGCCGGGAGCGAAGGGGTGGCCGACCGCAGTAACTCGTCAACCCTGACAGACCCAATGGAGACGAAGCCCTGGCGTTTCCCACCTTCCACGATCATCACTGCGGCTCACTGTCCACCGCCGCACGCTGCAAACTAGTCGCCCTGTTCATTGTTCAGTTTCGTGTATTTGGGTTATAGCGCCCCGTGAGCCATTCGGCTCTTGAATCGGGTGCAACTGCAACAACACAAAAAAACTAAAACACGAACAAGAAAAACATCTTAAAGTGACGACGCGCAAACAGGAAAAATCGGCAAAGTCTTCCAGCAAAAAGCACCGTATATCAACGCTGTGTGCAAAAATCCCAGTGGGATGCAAGTCAAACAACAACAACAACCATGAGACAATTTAGATTAAAGTTATCAGTCTAACTCTGTACAACAACAAACAAACATGGCTAAACCAAAACGTTTTCGAAATCACCAAAATAAAGTTATAAAAACAATGTTAACAGTGATCATAGCAACTGGGATTCAAATGTAACAATAAAAGATATACAGTACATGTACGTTCATAACATGTATGTTCATAACATGTATGTTCATTGTTGTAAGCATTGAGAGCACGTGGTAAGCATTGGGAGCACGTGATCAGCATTGCGAACACGTGATAAGCATTGAGAACACGTGGTAAGCATTGCGAACACGTGGCTAGCATTGAGAACACGTGGTAAGCATTAAGAACACGTGGTAAACATTGAGAACACGTGGTAAGCATTGAGAACACGTGGCAAGCATTGAGAACACGTGGTAAGCATTGAGAACACGTGGTCAGCATTGAGAACACGTGGTCAGCATTGAGAACACGTGGTAAGCATTGAGAACACGTGGTAAGCATTGAGAACACGTGGCAAGCATTGGAGACACGTGGTAACATTGAGAACACGTGGTAAGCATTAAGAACACGTGGTAAGCATTGAGAACACGTGGTAAGCATTGAGAACACGTGGCAAGCATTGGAGACACGTGGTAACATTGAGAACACGTGGCAAGCATTGGAGACACGTGGTAACATTGAGAACACGTGGTAAGCATTGAGAACACGTGGTAAGCATTGAGAACACGTGGCAAGCATTGGAGACACGTGGTAACATTGAGAACACGTGGTAAGCATTGAGAACACGTGGTAAGCATTGAGAACACGTGGTAAGCATTGAGAACACGTGGTAAACACCGGCAGCGCACGAACCCCACGGAAGCGGCAGACGCGGAATGTAAATAAGCAAAACCATCCAGTCGTATTCTTTGGTTCTTTCGGTAAAGTTCTAATTATTTTAATTAATTATAAACAAAACAATTCTATCTACGTGACTTTAGAAAAATAATTATGATTATTCTTTAAAATTAGAATTACTTTTCCAAATAATGATTATTTTTCTATCTACGTGACGTTAGACAATTCATTGTAATTTTAATAAATGTTCTATCTACGTGATTTTACGGAAAGAAGCAACACACGATGAATTGCTACAGTCACGAAAGTTTCAAGTCGACATTTCTCCAGTCGTCAGTGCCGACGGCTGCGCTCATCAGCAACAGAGGCCGCTAGCACGACGTGGAACTCGCGACAATGCCCCGATACACAAGACACGAAGAAGACTTCACGGCGAACGAACGCAGCTGCTGCTCCAGACGCGGTGGCTAGGAGATGTTAACTACCTCGCCTGGTGTGCAGGAGGTCGTGGGTTCGATCCCGACCTTGACGCCTGCTGTATATTTGGAGTTTGCGTGTCTCTCTCTCTCTAATCATCATCATGATCACGGTGGCTAGGAGATGTTAACTACCTCGCCTGGTGTGCAGGAGGTCGTGGGTTCGATCCCGACCTTGACGCCTGCTGTATATTTGGAGTTTGCGTGTCTCTCTCTCTCTAATCATCATCATGATCACGGTGGCTAGGAGATGTTAACTACCTCGCCTGGTGTGCAGGAGGTCGTGGGTTCGATCCCGACCCTGACGCCTGCTGCTGTATATTTGGAGTTTGCGTCTCTCTCTCTCTCATCATCATCATCACGGTGGCTAGGAGATGTTAACTACCTCGCCTGGTGTACAGGAGGTCGTGGGTTCGATCCCGACCCTGACGCCTGCTGCTGCTGTATATTTGGAGTTTGCGTGTCTCTCTCTCTCTCACCATCATCACGGTGGCTAGGAGATGTTAACTACCTCGCCTGGTGTACAGGAGGTCGTGGGTTCGATCCCGACCTTGACACCTGCTGCTGTATATTTGGAGTCTGTGTGTGTCTCTCTCTCTCATCATCATCATCACGGTGGCTAGGAGATGTTAACTACCTCGCCTGGTGTGCAGGAGGTCGTGGGTTCGATCCCGACCCTGACGCCTGCTGCTGCTGTATATTTGGAGTTTGCGTCTCGCTCTCTCTCATCATACCACGTTGGGAAGTAGGTTAAAATGGAGTTATAAGATTTGAGGATACAACGACAACAACAACAGAGTGAGTTAATAAAAAGCGTGTAATAATACTAATTAAAAAAAAACATAAACGCAGCTCAGTGTGGTCTTTAAAAAAAACAAACCACGTGTTTTTAGAACGTGAAATTTTAGTTGTTGGTGCTGCATCTCCACCACCCCCCTTCTTCCACTCAAAAGGCCATCGCGATTAAAACGAATCGCGTGATTGACCACCTGTGTTGAACTTCTTTCGCACCGTACTTAGCCAACCGTGCTCATCGGAGGTGCTGAGGGTGGTTATGGTTGGAGTGCCTGTGTGTGTGTACACGTGTGTGTGTACACGTGTGTGTGTGTACACGTGTGTGCGTGCACGTGTGTGTGTGTACACGTGTGTGTGTGTACACGTGTGTGTACACGTGTGTGTGTGCACGTGTGTGTGTACACGTGTGTGTACACGTGTGTGTGTACACGTGTGTGTGTGTACACGTGTGTGCGTGCACGTGTGTGTGTGTACACGTGTGTGTGTGTACACGTGTGTGTACACGTGTGTGTGTGTGCACGTGTGTGTGTACACGTGTGTGTATACGTGTGTGTGTGTGTACACGTGTGTGCGTGCACGTGTGTGTGTGCACGTGTGTGTGTACACGTGTGTGTACACGTGTGTGTGTGCACGTGTGTGTACACGTGTGTGTGTGTGCACGTGTGTGCGTGCACGTGTGTGTATGCACGTGTGTGTACACGTTTGTGTGTGTGCACGTGTGTGTACACGTGTGTGTGTGTACACGTGTGTGTACACGTGTGTGTGTGTGCACGTGTGTGTGTGTGTATACGTGTGTGTACACGTGTGTGTGCACGTGTGTGTACACGTGTGTGTGTGCACGTGTGTGTACACGTGTGCGTGTGCACGTGTGTGTGTACACGTGTGTGTACACGTGTGTGTGTACACGTGTGTGTACACGTGTGTGTGTGCACGTGTGTGTGTACACGTATATGTGTGTGCACGTGTGTGTACACGTGTGTGTACACGTGTGTGTGTGTGTACACGTGTGTGTGTGTACACGTGTGTGTGTGTACAGGTGTGTGTGCACGTGTGTGTACACGTGTGTGTGTGTGCACGTGTGTGTGTACACGTGTGTGTGTGCACGTGTGTGTGTGTACACGTGTGTGTGTGCACGTGTGTGTACACGTGTGTGTGTGCACGTGTGTGTACACGTGTGTGTGTGTGTGCACGTGTGTGTACACGTGTGTGTGTGTGTGCACGTATGTGTGTACACGTGTGTGTACACGTGTGTGTGCACGTGTGTGTACACGTGTGTGTGTGCACGTGTGTGTACACGTGTGTGTGCACGTGTGTGTACACGTGTGTGTGTGTACACGTGTGTGTGTACACGTGTGCGTGTGTACACGTGTGTGTGCACGTGTGTGTGCACGTGTGTGTGCACGTGTGTGTGTGCACGTGTGTGTGTACACGTGTGTGTGCACGTGTGTGCGTGCACGTGTGTGTGTGTACACGTGTGTGTGTGTGCACGTGTGTGTGCACGTGTGTGTACACGTGTGTGTGTGTACACGTGTGTGTACACGTGTGTGTGCACGTGTGTGTACACGTGTGTGTGTGTACACGTGTGTGTGTACACGTGTGCGTGTGTACACGTGTGTGTGCACGTGTGTGTGCACGTGTGTGTGCACGTGTGTGTGTGCACGTGTGTGTGTACACGTGTGTGTGCACGTGTGTGCGTGCACGTGTGTGTGTGTACACGTGTGTGTGTGTGCACGTGTGTGTGCACGTGTGTGTACACGTGTGTGTGTGTACACGTGTGTGTACATGTGTGTGTGTGCACGTGTGTGTACACGTGTGTGTGTGCACGTGTGTGTACACGTGTGTGTGTGCACGTGTGTATACACGTGTGTGTGCACGTGTGTGTACACGTGTGTGTGTGTGCACGTGTGTGTACACGTGTGTGTGTGTACACGTGTGTGTGTACACGTGTGTGTGTGTGTACACGCGTTGTCAAGATCATCCTCTGTGGAGGAGGCTCGTGAAGGACGCTGCTGCTACTGGGCAGTTGGAGGCAGTCGGCCTGCAACAACAACGGAGGGCGGAGGAGCGACGCTCACAACAACGAGCGGAGCGCCGGGTGGCTAAAGCACAGCAGATTGGCACAGTAGGGGGCACAGGTGGTGCATCAGCCAGTCATCTCGGTCATCTCAGTCAGTCGACCCGTGGCACCTGCTGGGTCTGCCCCGTGACCTGCCAGCGGGCGTTCGACACTTCACGTGGCCTCAAGGTGCACCTAGCCTGGCACAAGCGTCGTGGTGACGTCACCGCCACTTAGTGGGGAATGGCGGTTGTTGTTGTACACGTGTGTGTGTTCACTTGTGTATGTTCACGTTTGTGTGTTCACGTGTGTATGTGTTCACATGTGTGTGTGTACACGTGTGTGCGTGTACACGTGTGTGTGTTCACGTGTGTGTTCACGTGTGTGTGTGTACACGTGTGTGTGTGTTCACGTGTGTGTGTGTTCATGTGTGTGTGTGTGTTCACGTGTGTGGTCCTGCAGCGGTGAGCGCTACGGACCCCGAGTTCAATTCCCGCTCACGGCCAACGCCGGTGACGATTAACTGAACCGGTACAGGGCCTCCCCTAGGTCGACTCAGCCTGAAATGAGTACCCGGTGCGGTGTGTGCGAGACATCGCCACTGGGGAGACAAAGGCGGTCGTGCGTGGTGCTGGCCACCCACCCCCTCGTGTGCCGTAAGGTGCTGCTGCTCGCTAACAGCACTTGCCCCAGCGGTCTGCGTGGGCTACCCCTGGGGGACTTTGTTGTTGTGTTGTTGTGGTTTAATCCCGCGTGCTCTGTATGTGCACGCGCAGTGCTAGCTGTGGGCTGTTTACTGATGAGCGATGGGGGGGGAGGTGGCAGCGTGTGGTGGTGATGATGGCGGTGATGGTGGTGATGATTGTCAGCGGTGATGATGGTGATGATCGTGGCGGTGATGATGGTGATGCTTGTCAGTGGTGATGATGGGGATGTTGGTGATGATCGTGGCGGTGATGATGGGGATGTTGGTGATGATCGTGGCGGTGATGATGATGATGATGCTGGTGATGACTATCAGTGGTGATGATGGTGATGATGCTCGTGGTGATGATGGTGGTCATGGTGATAATGTTAGTGGTGATGATGGTGGTGCTGATAGTGGTGATCATGATGGTGGTGGTGATGTTGGTGGTGATTAGGATGTCCAGTGGTGGTGTTAGTGTTAATGTTGATGGTACAGATTGTGAAGGTTGTAGTGGTGGTGTTAGCAACGAAGGTGACAGTAGTTGTACACGTGGACCATCACAAACCTGCAGTATTCATCCTGTATGGATAGACTGACCCCGCCATATTAATGTGGAATTTCCACCGCTGGCTCACCGCCAAGCGGAGACCGCAATAATTGACAACGTCTGAGGCCCAATTGTGGTTCACCCCGTAATATATTTATATAAGACGTCGTATATTTTTCTCTCTCTCTCTCTCTCTAAGGGTTTAACAGATTTTATCGTTTGACTTGGATATTGATTCTAGGAACACAGCGCTCAATATATCCACCGTAGCAAATGCCAGAACCCCGCGAGTGCCGTGGCTATGAATTCATGATCCGATTGGGTTGATCTGCTCGCTCTTCCACAGCTTACAGATCTCCCTACCCACCCACCCACCCCAAATGGCTAATGATGGTGATCTGGATGCCGTGCCGAGGAAGACAAACGCATTAACAGCTTTTCGTAGGCGGTACTCGCCAACAGCACTTGCCCCGAAAAGGTCTGTTACATCCGTTACAGGCTATACGGGGGCTCTTTGTTTTTGTTGTTGTCTGAAGCTGGGGGAGCGGTCGTGCAGTGGTTAGCGGCGAATTGCGCTACGGATCCGCTCGGGGCAACCACCAACACCAGAGACGATTTTCGAAAGCGGTTCTGCCCCACCCCCCCCCCCCCCAGGTCGACTCAGCCTCAAATTTAGTATCCCGTGTTGGTGTGTAAACATCACCACTCACACAGCACTTGCCCGAACAGTAAGTTAAGGCTGTGAGCTGAACTTGGCCCGCGTGCCCGGCCACAACATTCCCAGCTACCGCACGCCCAGCCACCGCACGCCCGGCCAAACAACTCCTGTTTGGCCGGATCGAGGGGGCCAAATGGGCGCGGCACGGGCTGGAGATGAGATGGAGCGGATGCGTGAGCGGGCTGGGTGAATGGGGTGAGCGAGTGAGTGACGTGGGTTAGTGGCACGGGCTAGAGAAGAGACGGAGTGACGTGGCACAGGAGGACGTGGAACTGAGTGGACTTGCCGATGAGCGGTACCAGCGGTGTCCGGATCGGCCTCTGTGGAGGAGGCTCGTGAAGGACGCTACTGGGCAGTTGGAGGCAGTCGCCCTCCAACAACAACGGAGGGCGGTGGAGCGACGCTCACAACAATGAGCGGAGCAGCGGGCGGCTAAAACGCAGCAGTCGTTTCAGTGAACCCGTAGCACCTGCTGGGTCTGTCCCCGTGACCTCCCGCCAGCAGCAAGCCTTCCACACTCCACGTGGCCTCAAAGTGCGCCTACAGCCTTAACTTTATGTTAGGGAAAGTGCTGTTAGCTCGGTGACCTTTGGCAGTAGGGGAAGTTACTGGACATCGCCATTACATAGAGATCCATAGAGTTCCGTAGAGTTACATAGAGATCCACAGAGTTCCACAGTTACATAGAGATCCACAGTGTTCCACAGTTACATAGAGATCCACAGAGTTCCGTAGAGTTACATAGAGATCCACAGAGGTCCGTAGAGTTACATAGAGATCCACAGAGTTCCACAGTTACATAGAGATCCACAGAGTTCCACAGTTACATAGAGATCCACAGAGTTCCGTAGAGTTACATAGAGATCCACAGAGTTCCACAGTTACATAGAGATCCACAGAGTTCCGTAGAGTTACATAGAGATCCACAGAGGTCCGTAGAGTTACATAGAGATCCACAGAGTTCCACAGTTACACAGAGATCCACAGAGTTCCACAGTTACATAGAGATCCACAGAGTTCCGCAGAGTTACATAGAGACGCACAGAGTTCCGTAGAGTTACATAGAGATCCACAGAGTTCCGTAGAGTTACATAGAGATCCACAGAGTTCCGTAGAATTACATAGAGATCCACAGAGTTCCGTAGAGTTACATAGAGATCCACAGAGTTCCGTAGAGTTACATAGAGATCCACAGAGTTCCGTAGAGTTACATAGAGACCCACAGTTCCGTAGAGTTACACAGAGATCCACAGAGTTCCGTAGAGTTACATAGAGATCCACAGAGTTCCGTAGAGTTATAGAGATCCACAGAGTTCCACAGTTACATAGAGATCCACAGAGTTCCACAGTTACATAGAGATCCACAGAGTTCCACAGTTACACAGAGATCCACAGAGTTTCACAGTTACATAGAGATCCACAGAGTTCCGTAGAGTTACAGAGAGATCCACAGAGGTCCGTAGAGTTACATAGAGATCCACAGAGTTCCGTAGAGTTACATAGAGACCCACAGAGTTCCGTAGAGTTACATAGAGATCCACAGAGTTCCGTAGAGTTACATAGAGATCCACAGAGGTCCGTAGAGTTACATAGAGATCCACAGAGTTCCACAGTTACATAGAGATCCACAGAGTTCCACAGTTACATAGAGATCCACAGAGTTCCGTAGAGTTACATAGAGATCCACAGAGTTCCACAGTTACATAGAGATCCACAGAGTTCCGTAGAGTTACATAGAGATCCACAGAGTTCCGTAGAATTACATAGAGATCCACAGAGTTCCGTAGAGTTACATAGAGATCCACAGAGTTCCGTAGAGTTACATAGAGATCCACAGAGTTCCGTAGAGTTACATAGAGACCCACAGAGTTCCGTAGAGTTACATAGAGATCCACAGAGTTCCACAGTTACACAGAGACCCAGAGAGTTCCGTAGAGTTACATAGAGATCCACAGAGTTCCACAGTTACATAGAGATCCACAGAGTTCCGTAGAGTTACATAGAGATCCACAGAGTTCCACAGTTACATAGAGATCCACAGAGTTCCGTAGAGTCACATAGAGACCCACAGAGTTCCGTAGAGTTACATAGACATCCAGAGTTCCACAGTTACACAGAGATCCACAGAGTTCCACAGTTACATAGAGATCCACAGAGTTCCGTAGAGTTACACAGAGATCCACAGAGTTCCGCAGAGTCACATAGAGATCAACAGAGTTCCACAGTTACATAGAGATCCACAGAGTTCCACAGTTACATAGAGATCCACAGAGTTCCGTAGAGTTACATAGAGATCCAGAGTTCCACAGTTACACAGAGATCCACAGAGTTCCACAGTTACATAGAGATCCACAGAGTTCCGTAGAGTTACATAGAGATCCACAGAGTTCCGTAGAGTTACACAGAGATCCACAGAGTTCCGTAGAGTTACATAGAGATCCACAGAGTTCCACAGTTACATAGAGATCCACAGAGTTCCATAGAGTTACACAGAGATCCACAGAGTTCCACAGTTACATAGAGATCCACAGAGTTCCGTAGAGTTATATAGAGATCCAGAGACTCAGCAGTTACATGGCGTGGCAGGGTGCAGTGAATGTGGTGCAACTTAGTGGCGATGATGATGGTGGTGTTGTAGTTTAACACGTAGGCTTTCGCGACTAATATCATCCATAATGAAGGGGTTTTTTTATTTGGGGGTGGGGGTGGGGTTAGATTTGTTGTAGTCTAAAAGCGTGGGCCACCGTGTGGCGGGTGGTTATGGAGCAACCCAGACCCAGGAGGTTGCCTTGGGGCTGAGATGACTGGCAGATGCACCAGCTCTGCTGCCTACTGTGCCAGGCTAGGTGCAGGAGGTCACGGGGTCAGACCCAGCAGGTTGCCTTGGGGCTGACTCAGATGACTGGCAGATGCACCAGCTCTGCTGCCTACTGTGCCAGGCTAGGTGCAGGTCATGGGGTCAGACTCAGCAGGTTGCCTTGGGGCTGAGATGACTGGCAGATGCACCAGCTCTGCTGCCTACTGTGCCAGGCTAGGTGCAGGTCATGGGGTCAGACCCAGCAGGTTGCCTTGGGGCTGACTCAGATGACTGGCAGATGCACCAGCTGTGCTGCCTACTGTGCCAGGCTAGGTGCAGGAGGTCACGGGGTCAGACCCAGCAGGTGCCATGGGTTTGACCGACTGACATCACTACTAGCATGTGCACCACCGGCTGACCCCTGATAGAATGACACCTACACACAGAGCAACACCGCCCCCTACCGCGAAACCTCGGCCAAGTCTTCGCACTAACGCGCGGTGCTCGCACTATGGGGCCGCCCATAAATGACGTCACGCACCTGTGGGGGGGGGGGTCAGACATTTGTGACGATGTGACATGGGAGTGGGGGGGGGTGATAAATACAGACAACACGTTCTACTTAATTAAATAGACTTTTTAATAAATGTTTTCTCCTACAACATCAGAGTGCAGCGCTACATTAAATGCGCACTACAATGACAATAGTTTAAAGCGATTTGAAGCATCATTAGACCTCTTTTGCCAGTACCAAAATGTAATAATAGGGTTTTCCCCTGTTTTCTGGCAACAAAACTGAACCCTTTTTACAAGGATTCATGTTTACTGCATTAACCACAATACCTGCAGTCAAAATGCAAACAAAAAAACATACTATGATAATATGATGCAGTACGCCTTTTGGCGTCATCTGGTCGAGCACCAATTGGGTCGAGGCTCAAAAGAAAGCCGTCCCTTGGTGTGGACCAATCAGTTTCAAGGACAATGCATCATATATTATCATAGTGTTTTTTGTTTGCATTTTGACTGCAGGTACTGTTAACATGGATCCTTGTAAAAAAAAGGTTTCAATTTTGTTGCCAGAAAAAAGGGGGAAAATCCTATCATTACGATTTGAAGCATGTTTTATATATTTTTTTTTGGGGGGGGGGGATGGGGGCAGAGCTTTGTGACGTCACATTTGAGGAGGGGGGGGGCGAGTCTGACTTTTGGTGACGCCGTGTGACGATGGGGGGGGGGGAGGGTCAAAATACGTCCAAAATCGCGTGACGTCATTTATGGACAGCGCCCCCCCCCCCCGCCATCACAAGTCGCGCGCTCAAACCGAGCAGATGCGTTGCTCCGGTTCGCCCGAAGTTCCACGCGACCGTCCACCCGCAAGTCCAGCGAGTCGCCACGTGTTCTTGATTCGACGTTGATTGGGAGCCTGGAAAGTTTTGATGGCCAGCGAGAGACGGCGCGCAGCATCAATCCGGTCCGCGGAAAATGTTTCCGCTTCGGGATTGTAATCCGCGGGTCCGGAAAATCGTCGGCGGACACCGTCCTCCCCGTCACGAGCGCGGGTTGTCGAGAGCCCTGCTGCTGCGGTGATGGTTTTTTTCCCAAAAACAAATAAATAAATAAATACACGACGCGCTACATTTCGCGCAAATCTTCTTTGGTTCTTTCGGTAAAGTCACGTAGAATGAGAATAAAATAATGAATTGATAAAATAACGCAATAATATTCTCACGACGTTTCGGCCACAACACAAGCGGCCTTCATCAGGTGAAGGGACGCTTGTGTTGTGGCCGAAACGTCGTGAGAATTTTATTGTGTTATTTTATTTTATCAATTTATTATTTTATTCTCATTCTACGTGACTTTACAGGAAAGAACCAAAGAAGATGAATCCTTGCAGTCACGAAAGCTTTGAATCGAAATTTCGCGCAAAGTTGAAGATTGAAACGCCGTTGGCGCATTTGAAACTCGCGCAGACAATTCGCTCGGAGGGCGCTGGAGAAGCCCCCCCCCCCCGAGACGAAACGTTCAACGCTTAAGCGGTAGTAGAAGCAGGTTTGTGTGAACAGAATTATCCGTAACGAAGGATATCTTTTTTGTAATTACGGAAAATTTTAATGAATATAAACGTGCCGTTAAACCCGCCACCACCCGACTCAGCCAATTTAGTCAGCGTTTGTCACGTGAACGCAACGTGCTCAGCACGGTTGGCGAAGTAGCGGTGGCGAAATAAATTCAACATACTGTACACACGTAGACTCGCGCAGAGATCCATAGACTCACACAGAGATCCATAGACTCACACAGAGATCCATAGACTTACACAGAGATCCATAGACTCACACAGAGATCCATAGACTTGCGCAGAGACCCGTAGACTCACACAGAGATCCATCGACTCGCGCAGAGATCCATAGACTCGCGCAGAGATCCATAGACTCGCGCAGAGATCCATAGACTCACGCAGAGATCCATAGACTCACACAGATCCACAGACTCACACAGAGATCCATAGACTTACACAGAGACCCATAGACTCACACAGAGATCCATAGAATCACACAAAGACCCATAGATTCACACAGATCCAGACTCACACAGAGATCCACAGACTTACACAGAGATCCATCGACTCGCGCAGAGATCCATAGACTCACACAGAGATCCAAAGACTCGCGCAGAGACCCGTAGACTCACACAGAGATCCATAGACTTACACAGAGATCCACAGACTCACACAGAGATCCATAGACTCACACAGAGACCCATAGACTCACACAGAGACCCATCGACTCACACAGAGACCCATAGACTCACACAGAGACCCATAGACTCACACAGAGATCCAGAGAATCACACAGAGACCCATAGACTCACACAGAGACCCATAGACTCACACAGAGACCCATAGACTCACACAGAGATCCAGAGAATCACACAGAGACCCATAGACTCACACAGAGACCCATAGACTCACACAGAGACCCATAGACTCACACAGAGACCCATAGACTCACACAGAGACCCATAGACTCACACAGAGATCCATAGTTTATTGTCCTTCCCCCCGCAACTTCAATTAGCGCGGTTGGCTACGTAACCGTGGTGACCAGGGGCTGAGCCAGCGACCTTCCGACCTGGGGATGAAGCCAGCGACCTTCTGACCTGCGGGTCAAGCTCTACGGCCACGGTGACCCCCCCCCCTCCACCAACTTCAAGGGGGTGGGGGAGGTGGGGAGGGGGCAGGTCAACAGTCTTCCGCGGTGGGGGGGAGGGGAAGGGTCCTCCGCGTGACGTCCAGCGTCACGACGATCCGTCGTCCGCGAGGGCCAGCAAGGAGCGGACGTTAACCGCAAACTCTGCCCCCTCCGAGGAGGAGGAGGAGGCGCTCCGTGCGAACTGAACCGGGCGAAAACCTTCGCCGGGCGGCTCCGGGACGCAGGGGCAGTGGAGCTGACAGAGGCTGAGCCAGACCCGATCGGGGTCCACGGCCATGACGCTCTGCAGCAGCCTGGTCCACGAGGCGGTGGGGAGAAATAAATTATTAAAAATATAAAGATAAAATAAACGCGCCGCACACGGGCTCAGTCCGTGTGCGGCGGAACGGGTACGACCCACGGCACGACGTAGCCGACATCGTCGTCGTCGTCGCATCATCATCGTTACATCATCATCATCGTCGTCGTCATCGTCATCGTCGTCAACATCGTCGTCGCATCATCATCGTCGTCATCGTCGTCGTCATCGTCGTCGTTACATCATCATCATCATCGTCGTCATCGTCGTCGTCATCGTCGCCGACGCATCGTCGTCGTCGTCATCATCGTCGCATCATCGTTATCGTCGTCATTGTCGTCATCATCGTCGCGTCGTCATCATCGTCGTGTCGTTGTCATCATCATCCTCATCATCATCGTCGTCCTCATCATCATCATCGTCGTGTCGTTGTCATCATCATCCTCATCATCATCGTCGTCCTCATCATCATCATCGTCGTCATCGTCGCATCATCGTTATCATCATCATCGTCGTCGTCAACGTCGTCAACATCGTCGCATCGCTCTCCGCCGCTGATGTCGCCCTGCACGGAAGCCAATGGAGCTGTGAACTTTGGAATCATCGAGAGTGAAAACTAATTTCTTTAGGCCTGCTTCGCTGTGTTTCGTTTGCCGTCCTCCGCCCCCCCCACCCCCAGCACCTCCGATCAGAACGGCTGCCTACGTACGCTGGCGAAAACAGTTCAACGCGCAGACGCCCCAACAGCACCGCTGGCAATGAGAGAGCGCGGGGGCTCACCCCTTAGCTGCCTCCTGCAGCACGATCGGCTGGTGGCAGCTGAGGTAGGGCAAGGCAGCGTTCACCACCGTGTCCAGATCTCCGTTGCCTGAGGTCAAACAAAACAAAACACGCACACACGCACACACGCACGAACACACACACACACACGCACACACACACACACGCACGCACGGATATCCTTCTTTTAGTTTTTTCATCACGTATCGTAATGACGACGCGCGTGTTTTTGGGACGTACGTATTTATATATTTACACACACACACAGAGTCATTGGTGCAAAATGGGAGAACAAAGCAGCCGCCAGTAGCCAGGAACCGGGCGCTGCCAACGACTGCCCCGTGCACTGCGATCCTATTGGTCGGGAGCTTTGGCCAACACCTCCCGCTACGTAGGGTTTCGACGTACACACACACGCACGCACGCGCACGCGCGCTGAACGAGCGTTCACACGTGCGAAAGGAAACCGCTCGGCCACCTTTGCCTCCCCAGTGGCAATGTTTACTGCACACCGCGCCGGGTGCTCTTTTAAGGCCGAGCCGACCTAGGGGAGGCGCAGGGCCGCTTCGGAGGATTGTAACTGACGACGTTGCGGGGGCTTGCGAGCGCGACTCGAACCCCCGGGGTCGCAGCGCTGCGCGCTCACCGCTACACTCCCACCGCTCCCCCACACAAGACTTCATGGGCAAGCGCTGTTAGCGAGCAGCACCTGTGACAACCGGCGCGGGGCACGAGGGGGTGGGTGGCCAGCCACCACGCCCGCACACAGATGCAAAGATAAAGATCCCCACCGTGTAGCCTGTAACAGACTGTTGGGGCGAGTGCTGTTAGCGAGCAGCACCTGTGACGGCCGGCACGGCGCACGAGGGGGTGGGTGGCCAGCCACCACGCCCGGCCGCCTTTGTCTCCGCAGTGGCGATGTTTTACCACACACCGCACCGGGTACTCATTTGAGGCCGAGTCGACCTAAGCGAGGCCCTGGACTGGTTCAGATCATCGTCACCGGTGTTGACCGCGAGCGAGACTCGAACTTGGGTCGCCGAGTTCATAGCGCAGCGCGCTAAGCCGCCACCTCCCCCACCCACAGATGCACACAGACAAAAACACACGCACAAACACAAAAAAATAAAGGCGCACAAACACAAAAAAATAAAAGCACGCGCACACACACGCGCGCGCGCCGTGCGAGCGCTCATGAATAGATGAGCGCACATTAATAATTCATCCTCACACCTTCGCTCTGGCGCCATGCCGTTAGTCACAAAACACACAGGCTGCACACGCACATGCGCGGAATGCACGCACCAACACGCACACACACACAGAAGGCACGCAAAACACACAACAACAAGCGTACACCAACACCAACGACATCAACCGCCGTTCACCACCGAATGACGGTGATGTCACCACGACGCATCGCGCCAGGCCAGGCCCGGCCAGGCCAGGTCAGGCCAGTTCAAGCCAGTTCAGGGCAGTTCAGACCAGTTCAGGCCAGGCCAGGCCAAGCCAGGCCAAGCCAGACCAGGCCAGGCCAGGCCAGGCCAGGTCAGTTCAGTGCAGGCCAGGCCAGGCCAAGCCAGGCCAGGCCAGGCCAGGCCAGTTCAAGCCTGGCCCGGCCAGTTCAGGCCAGGCCAGGCCAAGCCAGGCCAAGCCAGACCAGGCCAAGCCAGGCCAAGCCAGGCCAAGCCAGGCCAGGCCAAGCCAGGCCAGGCCAAGCCAGGCCAGGCCAGGCCAGTTCAGGCCAGGCCAGGCCAGGCCAGACCAAGCCAGGCCAGGCCAGGCCAAGTCAGTGCAGGCCAGGCCAGGTCAGTGCAGGCCAGGCCAGGCCCGATTGCGCTCTGTGGATGCCACCGAGCGACCCGTCACCGCTCTCACCGAGCCGCAGGGCAACGGCCAGAGGCCCCAGGCTGTCGAGGGCGGCCGCCTGCAGGCGGCAGGCGAGCGATCGCGGGTACAGGGGCGGCCCTCGCCGCCGGCCCCCGGCCCCCGCGGCGGCGCTCGCGGCCGCCCTGGCCGCTAGCGAGGCGGCGACGGGGCCCAGCAGCTCGCCGGAGACGCGCCGGCGCAGGAAGTCGCCGCAGACGCGCGACAGCGACACCAGGGTCTGGGTGGTGGTGGGGGGGGATAGGAGACAGAGTTTAATGGGGGTGGTGATGCGGCTCACAGAGACGAGGAGGTCGCGTGTCCGTGCGTGTTGAACGTCTTTCACACCGCCGTACGTAGCCAACCGTGCGGGGGAAAGACAACAGACTATGAGTCTCGGTGTGGTGATTCTATGGGCCTCTGTGTGGTGATTCTATGGGTCTCTGTGTGGTGATTCTATGGGCCTCTGTGTGGTGAGTCTATGGGTCTCTGTGTGGTGATTCTATGGGCCTCTGTGTGGTGAGTCTATGGGTCTCTGTGAAAGTCTATGGGTCTATGCGTGAGTCTATGAGTTTCTGAGTCGTAAGTTCAACCGCCGCACAATAGATGGTGGTGGTGGCATCTACATCTGCAGAACGTGAAGAACCAGTGGCATCTACATCTGCAGAACGTGAAGAACCAGTGGCATCTACATCTGCAGACCGTGAAGAACCAGTGGCATCTACATCTGCAGAACGTGAAGAACCAGTGGCATCTACATCTGCAGAACGTGAAGAACCAGTGGCATCTACATCTGCAGACCGTGAAGAACCAGTGGCATCTACATCTGCAGACCGTGAAGAACCAGTGGCATCTACATCTGCAGAACGTGAAGAACCAGTGGCATCTACATCTGCAGACCGTGAAGAACCAGTGGCATCTACATCTGCAGAACGTGAAGAACCAGTGGCATCTACATCTGCAAAAGGTGAAGAACCAGTGGCATCTACATCTGCAGAACGTGAAGAACCAGTGGCATCTACATCTGCAAAAGGTGAAGAACCAGTGGCATCTACATCTGCAGAACGTGAAGAACCAGTGCCATCTACATCTGCAGGAGATTATACAACTTTCAAAGCCATTTCCCGTGCTTAGTGTACACGTCGTACACCACGTTTGGAATCCACAGAAGTAAAGTTAGACTTACTATCAAATGAACTAACAAACAGACCTCTGGAACCTAACTCGTTCGTAAGTAGAGGAATCCCTGTAGATACATTTTTGCAGTTTTGTAAAGATCAAATGCGAGCTTGGGCAAGACTGTCACGGTGGAGAGATGTTAACTACCTCGCCTGGTATGCAGGAGGTGGTGGGTTCGATCCCGACCCTGACGCCTGCTGCTGCTGTATATTTGGAGTTTGCATGTCTCTCTCTCTCATCATCATAACGGTGGCTAGGAGATGTTAACTACCTCGCCAGGTGTACAGGAGGTCGTGGGTTCGATCCCGACCCTGACGCCTGCTGTATATTTGGAGTTTGCGTGTCTCTCTCTCTCATCATAACGGTGGCTAGGAGATGTTAACTACCTCGCCTGGTGTACAGGAGGTTGTGGGTTCGATCCCGACCCTGACGCCTGCTGCTGCTGCTGTATATTTGGAGTTTGCGTGTCTCTCTCTCTCTCCCCGTGGTCGCGTGGATTTTTTCTCTGGGTCCTTCGTTGTTTCCCTCCACATTTAGAATCAACGTCACTGCTATAAATGTCCCCGTGGTGATGATGATGATGACGAGTCACTTTGTTGGGCTATCATTTGTGATCGCCAGGTCGCTTCTGAAAAAATAAGCAAGCAAGCTCAGTGGGGCCTTATCTGGTAAAATAAAATTAGTAGAATAGTTCGGAAAGAGCCAGCGGAAAACGGCGCTCCAGAGATGGCTCGGCTCGCGTGAGCCAGCGGAAAAATGGGTTCGCGGGTGGCTCACTTTGTGGCGCACCGTCCCACACGTAGGTCCGCTCAGACGCGACGGCACCTTGAATGCGGCGAGGATGACGCGCCACTCGTCGCCGGTGAGCCTCTGGACGAGCGCCGGCCACAGGCGGTGAGCCATGGGGAGGCAGGAATCCTCGCGGGCGGCCAGAACGCCCATACCCAGCCGTACCACCTCCAGCATCTACCCGCACAGGGATGCAAAAGACAAACATCTCCCGTGTAGCCTTAACAGACTGTTGGGGCAAGTGCTGTTAGCGAGCACCTGTGAAGGCCGGCACGGCGCAACCAGAGGGTGGGTGGCCAGCACCACGCCCGGCCGCCTTTGTCTCCCCGGTGGCGATGTTCACTCCGCACCGCACGGGGCACTCATTGCGAGGCCGAGTCGCCCTAGGGGAGGGCCCAGGACCGGTTCAGACAATCGTCACCGGTGTTGGCCGTGAGCGGGAATCGAACTCGGGTCGCCGGGTTCGCAGTGCAGATTCACACCCCCCCCCACAGTCACCCCACACTCCCCCCAGGAGCCACACACAGAGCGAGCGATCGTGCGGGTCGGGTTAAAGAAGCTCCTGGGCCCTGTGTGTGGGCCCCATGTGTGGGCACCCCCTCCTCCTCCCCCAGACACCGCGTCACAGCCACGGGCTAGGCACCTCAACAACCCCGGACGACCCCCCCCCCCCCACCACCCCCACCACCCCCACCATCACCCCCCCCCCCCCCCCAGCGGTGGAACTTTGCGCCCGTCTCACCGTGAGCCGCACGGCGACGTCGCGATGCGACAGGAGGTGCACGCTCCGCTCCAGCAGCGCCCGGCAGAGCTCCAGCTGGGGAGGCAGCGCCGGCTTCTTGTCGTAGCCGGCATCATCCTCCTCCTCCTCCTGCTTCACCTCCTCCTCCTCCTCCTTCAGCTCCTCCTCCTCCTTCTCATCTGTCCCCTCCCCTAACCCTGCCCCCAACTCCGCCCCTAGGCCCGCACACGGAGGGGAGGGGGGACGGGGGGGTCACGACACCGCCGATTAGCAGGCTTGGCTACGTTACGGCGCCAAAGAAATTCAACGTGCGTGCACGAATGAGCGAACGAGCGGGCGAGCGAGTGAGCGAATGAGCGAGCGGGTGAATGAGTCAACGAATGAGTCAATGAATGAGTGAAGGAGTGAGTAACTGAATGAGCGAAGGAGTGAGTAAATGCACGAGGCAATGAGTGAACGAGTGAATGCGTGCGCAAGTTAACCAAGCGCGTTCATGAGCGAGTAAATGAGTGAATGGACGAGTGAGCAAACAGGTGAACGAGCGGGTGAATGAGTGCACAGCTGAGCGGGTGAATGAACGAGGGGGGAACGAGTAGAATGAATGATCGAGCGATCGAGCGAGCGAGCGAGCGAGCGGGCGAACGCGAGAACGAACGAGCGAGCCGACGAATCGCCACGCGGGTACCGGCGTCGCCGCCGCCGCCGCCGTCGCCGTCAACCTCCTCCTCCGGCCCCACGATGCCGGACGCGAGCTGCGTCTGCCGGTGGTGGTCGCGCAGAAACTCCGCCACCGCCTCCGGGGAGCAGGCCGTGCGGCCTTCTTCCCCGCGCGGCCCCGGCGTCCGGGCTCCCGCGCCACCGCTGTCGCCGCTCCTTCTCCGCTCGTTCCCGGAGGCCGTCGTGTCCGGGCCCGGAAACCACTTGTCTGGCCGCGGGAGAAAAACCGAGCCGGAGCGTCGCCGCCGGCCCCGCCGCCGGATTAACTAAGCGATTTTTTTTTTGTATTTTTTGCTTGCCCAGCTAAGGGCCCCCCCACTGAGCTACGCAGCTCTTTGTCAGAAGCGACAAAAGATGGCCCAACAAGGTGGCGGCTCGTCGTCGTCATCGTCGTCCTTGTCGTTGTGCGGAAATTTACAGCAGCGGGCCAAAAAAATAACTCTAAAACGCGCGACGTTCATTCCAAATTGTGGAGGGGAAAAAAAAAACGGAGGAGGGACACGCAAGCTCCACATACAGCAGCAGGCATCAGGGTCGGGATCGAACCCACGACCTCCTGCGCACCAGGCGAGGTAGTTAACATCTCATAGCCACCGTGATGATGATGAGAGAGAGACACGCAAACTCCAAATACACAGCAGGCGTCAGGGTCGCGATCGAACCCACGACCTCCTGCGCACCAGGCGAGGTAGTTAACATCTCATAGCCACCGCAGCATCCTGGGTGCTGCGTGCGGTGGATGCCAACGTGGGGAGAGGCTCACGACGGACGCCACGAGGACCCCCATCCACCACCCTCCGCTGTAGGAGCGACACTCACAGCAGCTTGCAGCAACGAGCGGAGTGCCCGGGGTGGATAAAACGCAGCGACTTGTCACAGTGGGGAGCTGTCGTGGTTGCTGCTGTGTGTCTGCCCTGTGTGTGTTCTGTGTGTGTGCCCTGTGTGTGTGTGTGCCCTGTGTGTGTGTGTGCCCTGTGTGTGTGTGTGTGCCCTGTGTGTGTGTGTGCCCTGTGTGTGTGCCCCGTGTGTGTGTGTGTGCCCTGTGTGTGTGTGCCCTGTGTGTGTGTCCCGTGTGTGTGTGTCCTGTGTGTGTGTGCCCTGTGTGTGTGTCCTGTGTGTGTGTGTGTGTGTTCTGTGTGTGTGTGCGTGCCCTGTGTGTGTGTGTGTGCCCTGTGTGTGTGTGTGTGTGCCCTGTGTGTGCGTGTGTTCTGTGTGTGTGTGTGCCCTGTGTGTGTGTCCTGTGTGTGTGTGTGCCCTGTGTGTGTGCGTGTCCTGTGTGTGTGTTCTGTGTGTGTGTGTGTGCCCTGTGTGTGTGCCCTGTGTGTGTGTGTGCGTGCCCTGTGTGTGCGTGCCCTGTATGTGTGTGTGCGTGCCCTGTGTGTGTGTCTGCCCTGTGTGTGTCTACCCTGTGTGTGTGTGTGTGCCCTGTGTGTGTGTCCTGTGTGTGTGTGCCCTGTGTGTGTGTGCCCTGTGTGTGTGTGCCCTGTGTGTGTGTGTGTGCCCTGTGTGTGTGTGTGTGCCCCGTGTGTGTGCCCTGTGTGTGTGTGTGCCCTGTGTGTGTGTGTGCCCTGTGTGTGTGTGTGCCCTGTGTGTGTGCGTGCCCTGTGTGTGTGTGCCCTGTGTGTGTGCCCTGTGTGTGTGTGCCCTGTGTGTGTGTGCCCTGTGTGTGTGTGTGTGCCCTGTGTGTGTGTGCCCTGTGTGTGTGTGTGCCCTGTGTGTGTGTGCCCTGTGTGTGTGTGCCCTGTGTGTGTGCCCTGTGTGTGTGTGTGCCCTGTGTGTGTGTGCCCTGTGTGTGTGCCCTGTGTGTGTGTGTGCCCTGTGTGTGTGTGTCCTGTGTGTGTGTGTGTGCCCTGTGTGTGTGTGCGTGCCCTGTGTGTGTGTGTCCTGTGTGTGTGTGTGCCCTGTGTGTGTGTGTCCTGTGTGTGTGTGTGTGCCCTGTGTGTGTGTGTGTGCCCTGTGTGTGCGTGCCCTGTGTGTGCGTGCCCTGTGTGTGTGTGCCCTGTGTGTGTGTGTGTGTGCCCTGTGTGTGTGTGCCCTGTGTGTGTGTGTGTGCCCTGTGTGCGTGCCCTGTGTGTGTGTGCGTGCCCTGTGTGTGTGTGTCCTGTGTGTGTGTGTGCCCTGTGTGTGTGTGTCCTGTGTGTGTGTGTGTGCCCTGTGTGTGTGTGTGTGCCCTGTGTGTGCGTGCCCTGTGTGTGCGTGCCCTGTGTGTGTGTGCCCTGTGTGTGTGTGTGTGTGCCCTGTGTGTGTGTGCCCTGTGTGTGTGTGTGTGCCCTGTGTGCGTGCCCTGTGTGTGTGTGTGTGCCCTGTGTGTGTGTGCGTACCCAGGGCGCACGCGAGTGCGTGCAGCGCCGGCGCGGCACTCCTCGCCAGCCTCGCCGGGTGCCGGTCCACCAGGGACAGCAGCTCCTGTGCGGAGCCTGCGGCCTGCAGCACCGCGTCAGGACCCTCCCCGTAGCGCAGCACCGCGGCAAGCACCAGCTGTGGTGGGGGGGGGGGGGCGGGGGGGGGGGGCAGGGGGGGTGCCGTTAGAGTCGCCGCGGTCCCCGGCTCTCGCCGCTGGTGTCGGCCATGGACCCGGGAATCAGGGCGCCACGTTGTCTATGAGATGTTAACTACCTCGCCTGGTATACAGGAGGTTGTGGATTCGCTCCCGACCTTGATGCCTGCTGTATATTTGGAGTCTGTGTGTCTCTCTCTCTCATCATCATCACGTTATCTAGGAGATGTTAACTACCTCACCTGGTGTGCAGGAGGTCGTGGGTTCGCTCCCGACCCTGACGCCTGCTGCTGCTGTATATTTGGAGTTTGTGTGTCTCACTCTCTCTCTCCCCGTGGCAGCGTGGATTTTTCTCGGTGCCCCTCCGGTTTTTCCCTCCACATTTAGAATCAACGTCACCACGCGTTTAAAGTGTTTGGCCACCGCTATAAATGTCCGCGTGACGATCATGACGACGATGATGAAGCCACTTTCGTTGAGCTCTCAATTGCGACAGGCAGGTCGCTTATGAAAGAGAGCTACACAGCTCAGCGGTGCCTTACCTGGGAGAATACAAACTTTTTTAGATTGTGAAATTGTAGTCGTTGGCTCTGCATTTCACCCTTCTCCCACCCAAACAGCATTGAGATGAAAACGAGTTTGTTGATTGTGACAGAGGCAAGGTTTGTATGGTGAACTGCTTTCGAACCGTACGTAGCCGAGTTTCATTTTTCGTATACAAGACGAAGTTCCCCCGTACACACACACACGCGCGCACACACGCACACACGCACACACACACGCACACACGCACACACTCACACACACACTCACACACGCACTCACACACACACACACGCACTCACCGGCGCGCTCTCGCTCTCCCCCAGGTGGCGCAGGGCGATGGTGACGGCGCTCGCCACGTAGTCCGAGTTGTGAGACACGAGGAGGCCGGGCCGTGCGTAGCCACAGGCGCCCGCCACGTGGCGCGTCACGTGGCGGGCCGTGCGGCACACGGGCTGGGTGTCTAAGCCGTCACCTGCGCGCACAAAAACAAAGAGTCCCCGCCCGTGTAGCCTTCCGCGGACTCCGGGGGCGAGTGCCGTTCGCGAGCAGCGCCTCCGAGGGGCGGCGCGGCACCACGCCCGGCCGCCTTTGTCTCCCAGAGTGGCGGCGTTTACTACGCACCGCTGATTACAATCACCATGACTACGCTGCTGATGATGATGATGATAATGATGCTGTCGACGACGATGTCGACGACGATGATGATGATGATGTCACCGATGACGATGTCGATGATGTCACCGATGATGTCACCGATGATGATGATGATGTCGACGAATCCTTTCCTCCTCGCTCCTGGCCCCCTGCCGCACTGGAACAAACTGCCCCCCGCCGGCACGTCCACCGCACGCACGTCTTTCACTCTCAAGCCTCCCCCTCACACCACCACCCCCCCCCCGCCCCCCGTCGCCAACTCCATGGACCCCTCTCTTCCCAACGTCGCCACCCAACGTCGCCCGCCGCGCCCCGAGTCGTCGCTCCTTGCACGCGGCACCGCAGTCACCGCCACCCGCTAACCGCAACCCGCTAACCACCACCCGCTGACCGTCCACCTGCTAACCGCAACCCGCTAACCGCAACCCGCTGACCGTCCACCCGCTAACCGCAACCCGCTGACCGTCCACCCGCTAACCGCAACCCGCTGACCGTCCACCCGCTAACCGCAACCCGCTGACCGTCCACCTGCTAACCGCCACCCGCTGACCGCAACGCGTCAATCGGCACCGGTACCCCGGCCCGTCCTCGCGGCGGCGGCGGCGGCGGATTGCGAAGAGCCGTCGGAGAAAGACGTGCAGCTGTCGCGGCGCGCGGCGCTTCCGGATGCGCCACCTCTGCGGCCGTCTGGAACGCTCTCCCTTCCCGATATGAGGAAGCCACGGGGAGCTTTGGCACTTTTAAATCATCATCATCATCATCCAGATTGACGCCCACTGATTGATGTAGAACTGCTTTGTCGTGTGATTAGTTTGTTGTCCTTCCCCCGCGCACGGTTGGCTACGCACGTACATAGACTCACACAGAGATCCACAGACTCACACAGGGACCCACAGACTCACACACAGAGACCCACAGACTCACACGCAGAGACCCATAGACTCACACAGAGACCCACAGACTCACACAGAGACCCAAAGACTCACACAGAGACCCACAGACTCACACAGAGATCCACAGACTCACACAGAGACCCACAGACTCACACGGAGACCCACAGACTCACACAGAGACCCAAAGACTCACACAGAGACCCATATACTCACACAGAGACCCACAGACTCACACAGAGACCCACAGACTTACACAGAGATCCACAGACTCACACAGAGATCCACAGACTCACACAGGGACCCACAGACTCACACAGAGACCCGTAGACTCACATAGAGACCCAAAGACTCACACAGAGACCCACAGACTCACACACAGAGACCCACAGACTCACACACAGAGACCCATAGACTCACACAGAGATCCACAGACTCACACGGAGACCCACAGACTCACACAGGGACCCACAGACTCACACAGAGACCCGTAGACTCACACAGAGACCCAAAGACTCACACAGAGACCCACAGACTCACACAGAGACCCGTAGACTCACACAGAGACCCATAGACTCACACGCAGAGACCCACAGACTCACACAGATACACATAGACTCACACAGAGATCCACAGACTCACACAGAGACCCACAGACTCACACAGAGACCCGTAGACTCACATAGAGACCCAAAGACTCACACAGAGACCCGTAGACTCACATAGAGACCCAAAGACTCACACAGAGACCCACAGACTCACACACAGAGACCCACAGACTCACACACAGAGACCCACAGACTCACACAGAGATTCACAGACTCACACGGAGACCCGTAGACTCACATAGAGACCCAAAGACTCACACAGAGACCCGTAGACTCACACAGAGACCCGTAGACTCACAGAGACCTGTAGACTCACACAGAGACCCACAGACTCACACGGAGACCCACAGACTCACACAGAGACCCGTAGACTCACAGAGACCTGTAGACTCACACAGAGACCCACAGACTCACGCAGAGACCCACAGACTCACACAGAGACCCATAGACTCACACAGGGACCCACAGACTCACACAGAGACCCACAGACTCACACACAGAGACCCATAGACTCACACAGAGACCCACAGACTCACACACAGAGACCCACAGACTCACACACAGAGACCCACAGACTCACACAGAGACCCACAGACTCACATAGAGACCCACAGACTCACACAGAGACCCACAGACTCACACAGAGACCCACAGACTTACACAGAGACCCACAGACTCACACACAGAGACCCACAGACTCACACACAGAGACCCACAGACTCACACAGAGACCCACAGACTCACACACAGAGACCCACAGACTCACACACAGAGACCCACAGACTCACACACAGAGACCCACAGACTCACACAGAGACCCACAGACTCACACACAGAGACCCACAGACTCACACACAGAGACCCACAGACTCACACAGAGACTCACAGACTCACACACAGAGACCCACAGACTCGCACACAGAGACCCACAGACTCACACACAGAGACCCACAGACTCACACACAGAGACCCACAGACTCACACACAGAGACCCACAGACTCACACAGAGACCCACAGACTCACACAGAGACCCAGACTCACACAGAGACTCAACAGACTCACACACAGAGACCCACAGACTCACACACAGAGACCCACAGACTCACACACAGAGACCCACAGACTCACACACAGAGACCCACAGACTCACACACAGAGACCCACAGCCTCACACTCAGAGACCCACAGACTCACACAGAGACCCACAGACTCACACAGAGACCCAGAGACTCACACAGAGACCCATAGACTCCCAGATACCCATAGACTCACACAGATACCCATAGACTCACAGATACCCATTGACTCACACAGAGACCCATAGACTCACACAGAGACCCACAAACTCACACAGATACCCACAGACTCACACAAAGACCCATAGACTCACACACAGAGACCCACAGACTCAGAGACCCGTAGACTCACACAGAGACCCATAGACTCACACACAGAGACCCACAGACTCACACAGAGACCCACAGACTCACACAGAGACCCACAGACTCACACAGAGACCCACAGAGACCCACAGACTCACACAGAGACCCACAGACTCACACAGAGACCCAAAGACTCACACAGAGACCCACAGAGACCCACAGACTCACACAGAGACCCACAGAGACCCACAGACTCACACAGAGACCCATAGTTTTGTTGACCTTCCCCCCGCAGCGCCGATGAGCACGGTTGGCTACGCGCGGCGCGAGAGAAGCTCACCGCGCACGCATGAACACCAAGAGTGATGGAGCAGACAAGACACCCCCCTCCTCACCTCCCACCTTCTCCAGCACGGGGTACAGTGCGACTGCCAGCATGGGCCTGAAGTTGTGGCCAAGGACACCGGAAAAACCCGCAATGCCCTCGAGCTGCACGCACAGCTGCCACACGTTGCCGTTGAACGCCTCCACCGTGCATTCTGCGCAAAGAAACGAAGACAAAGATTTTGATTTAAAGCTTTGGTGACTGCAGGGATTCACATTCTTGGTTCTTTCGGTAAAGTCACCACGTAGAAGGGAAACAATAAAATAATAAATATATAAAAACAATAAAATTCTCACGACGTTTCGACTGCAACACAAGAAGCAATCATCATCGGGTGAGAACATTTTCTTGCTGTGGTTTTCTCCACCTGATGATGACAGCTTTGTGTCGGGCGCCTGGCCCGACACAAAGCTGCCGGGCCAAGCGCCGTTGCGGAGCACCAAGAAAGATCAGCATGGCCCGCAAAGCGTCTCTGAGTGAGTGTGGGTGGAGCGTCTCTGAGTGAGTGTGGGTGGAGCGTCTCTGAGTGAGTGTGGGTGGAGCGTCTCTGAGTGTGGGTGGAGCGTCTCTGAGTGAGTGTGGGTGGAGCATCTCTGAGCAAGTGTGGGTGGAGCGTCTCTGTGTGAGTGTGGGTGGAGCATCTCTGAGCGAGTGTTGGTGGAGCGTCTCTGAGTGAGTGTGGGTGGAGCACCTCTGAGCGAGTGTGGGTGGAGCGTCTCTGAGTGAGTATGGGTGGAGCGTCTCTGAGTGAGTGTGGGTGGAGCGTCTCTGAGTGAGTGTGGGTGGAGCGTCTCTGAGTGTGGGTAGAGCGTCTTTGAGTGTGGGTGGAGCGTCTCTGTGTGAGTGAGTGTGGGTAGAGCGTCTCTGAGTGAGTGTGGGTGGAGCGTCTCTGTGTGAGTGTGGGTGGAGCGTCTCTGTGTGAGCGAGTGTGGGTGGAGTGCCTCTGAGCGAGTGTGGGTGAAGCGTCTCTGAGTGAGTGTGGGTGGAGCATCTCTGAGTGAGTGTGGGTGGAGCGTCTCTGAGTGAGTGTGGGTGGAGCGTCTCTGAGTGAGTGTGGGTGGAGTGTCTCTGAGTGAGTGTGGGTGGAGCGTCTCTGAGTGAGTGAGTGAGTGTGGGTGGAGCGTCTCTGAGTGAGTGTGGGTGGAGCGTCTCTGAGTGAGTGTGGGTGGAGTGTCTCTGAGTGAATGGAGCGTCTCTGAGTGAGTGTGGGTGGAGTGTCTCTGAGTGAGTGTGGGTGGAGTGTCTCTGAGTGAATGGAGCGTCTCTGAGTGAGTGTGGGTGGAGCGTCTCTGAGTGAGTGTGGGTGGAGCGTCTCTGTGTGAGTGAGTGTGGGTGGAGCGTCTCTGTGTGAGTGAGTGTGGGTGGAGCGTCTCTGAGTGAGTGTGGGTGGAGCGTCTCTGAGTGAGTGTGGGTGGAGCGTCTCTGAGTGTGGGTGGAGCGTCTCTGAGTGAGTGTGGGTGGAGCATCTCTGAGCAAGTGTGGGTGGAGCGTCTCTGTGTGAGTGTGGGTGGAGCATCTCTGAACGAGTGTTGGTGGAGCGTCTCTGAGTGAGTGTGGGTGGAGCACCTCTGAGCGAGTGTGGGTGGAGCATCTCTGAGTGAGTGTGGGTGGAGCGTCTCTGATTGAGTGTGGGTCGAGCGTCTCTGTGTGAGTGAGTGTGGGTGGAGCGTCTCTGTGTGAGTGAGTGTGGGTGGAGCGTCTCTGAGTGAGTGTGGGTGGAGCGTCTCTGAGTGAGTGTGGGTGGAGCGTCTCTGAGTGAGTGTGGGTGGAGCGTCTCTGAGTGTGGGTAGAGCGTCTTTGAGTGTGGGTGGAGCGTCTCTGTGTGAGTGAGTGTGGGTGGAGCGTCTCTGAGTGAGTGTGGGTGGAGCGTCTCTGTGTGAGTGTGGGTGGAGCGTCTCTGTGTGAGCGAGTGTGGGTGGAGTGCCTCTGAGCGAGTGTGGGTGGAGCGTCTCTGAGTGAGTGTGGGTGGAGCATCTCTGAGTGAGTGTGGGTGGAGCGTCTCTGAGTGAGTGTGGGTGGAGCGTCTCTGAGTGAGTGTGGGTGGAGCGTCTCTGAGTGAGTGTGGGTGGAGCGTTTCTGAGTGAGTGTGGGTGGAGCGTCTCTGAGTGAGTGTGGGTGGAGCGTCTCTGAGTGAGTGTGGGTGGAGCGTCTCTGTGTGAGTGTGGTTGGAGCGTCTCTGTGTGAGTGAGTGTGGGTGGAGCGTCTCTGAGTGAGTGTGGGTAGAGCGTCTGAGTGAGTGTGGGTGGAGCGTCTCTGAGTGTGGGTGGAGCGTCTCTGAGTGAGTGTGGGTGGAGCATCTCTGAGCGAGTGTGGGTGTAGCGTCTCTGAGCGAGTGTGGGTGGAGCGTCTCTGAGTGAGTGTGGGTGGAGCGTCTCTGAGTGAGTGTGGGTGGAGCATCTCTGAGTGAGTGTGGTTGGAGCGTCTCTGTGTGAGTGAGTGTGGGTGGAGCGTCTCTGTGTGAGTGTGGGTGGAGCGTCTCTGAGTGTGGGTAGAGCGTCTTTGAGTGTGGGTGGAGCGTCTCTGTGTGAGTGAGTGTGGGTGGAGCGTCTCTGAGTGAGTGTGGGTGGAGCGTCTCTGTGTGAGTGTGGGTGGAGCGTCTCTGTGTGAGCGAGTGTGGGTGGAGTGCCTCTGAGCGAGTGTGGGTGGAGCGTCTCTGAGTGAGTGTGGGTGGAGCATCTCTGAGTGAGTGTGGGTGGAGCGTCTCTGAGTGATTGTGGGTGGAGCGTCTCTGAGTGAGTGTGGGTGGAGCGTCTCTGAGTGAGTGTGGGTGGAGCGTTTCTGAGTGAGTGTGGGTGGAGCGTCTCTGTGTGAGTGTGGTTGGAGCGTCTCTGTGTGAGTGAGTGTGGGTGGAGCGTCTCTGAGTGAGTGTGGGTAGAGCGTCTGAGTGAGTGTGGGTGGAGCGTCTCTGAGTGTGGGTGGAGCGTCTCTGAGTGAGTGTGGGTGGAGCATCTCTGAGCGAGTGTGGGTGGAGCGTCTCTGAGTGAGTGTGGGTGGAGCATCTCTGTGTGAGCGAGTGTGGGTGGAGCGTCTCTGAGTGAGTGTGGTTGGAGCGTCTCTGTGTGAGTGAGTGTGGGTGGAGCGTCTCTGTGTGAGTGAGTGTGGGTGAAGTGTCTCTGAGTGTGGGTGGAGCGTCTCTGAGTGAGTGTGGGTGGGTGGAGCGTCTCTGTGTGAGCGAGTGTGGGTGGAGCGTCTCTGTGTGAGTGTGGGTGGAGTGTCTCTGTGTGAGTGAGTGTGGGTGGAGTGTCTCTGAGTGTGGGTGGAGCGTCTCTGAGCGAGTGTGGGTGGAGCGTCTCTGTGTGAGTGTGGGTAGAGCGTCTCTGAGTGTGGGTGGAGCGTCTCTGTGTGAGCGAGTGTGGGTGGAGCGTCTCTGTGTGAGTGAGTGTGGGTGGAGCGTCTCTGTGTGAGCGAGTGTGGGTGGAGCGTCTCTGTGTGAGTGTGGGTAGAGCGTCTCTGAGTGTGGTTGGAGCGTCTCTGTGTGAGTGAGTGTGGGTGGAGTGTCTCTGAGTGTGGTTGGAGCGTCTCTGTGTGAGCGAGTGTGGGTGGAGCGTCTCTGAGCGAGTGTGGGTGGAGCGTCTCTGAGTGAGTGTGGGTGGAGTGTCTCTGAGTGTGGGTGGAGCGTCTCTGTGTGAGCGAGTGTGGGTGGAGCATCTCTCGCTCACCGCTCTCCACCGGCGGGGCGAGTGGCACGACGAGTGACGTAGCTCCGGTGCCGGCGTCTCCCGGCACAGCGGGGCTGCCCAGCCGCGCGGTTGGCAAGCGCCAGTTCGCTGGCGAGATGTACTCCTCCACCACGGCTCGCGCCAGCCAGAACAGCTCCTCCTGGCTGTACCGCGACCGCCAATCGCCTGCGCCGCGTGGCAAAGAACGAGGATCCTGAGTTGGGGTCCTGGGCACGCGTGTGGACATGCCCCCCCCCCCCCCACGGGGTGATGCACTGCTCGCTGCGACAGCCCCCCGAATGGAGACCGGCGATAGCCGCGCGCGACGGGTCCCGGGAGAAAGCCAAGTCAACGGTCACGGAGTTGAGTTCCTTCCCGTCTCGAGCCCTGGGGCCAGTCGTGGAAATTCCACGTGCCTATGGCGGGGGATAGGTCCCGCCACTGGAACAAGCCGCTGCTGACTCCCCTACAAGGTAGTACAGGGACTCCTCGACTTATGAACAAGTAAGGTCTGTTCGTAAGTCGATTTACTCCTTCAGGTTCCAAACACGTTGTCCGGCGTGTACACTAAACACAGGGGAGTGGCTTTTATAAGTGGCACAATCTCCTGTAGATGTAGATGCCACTGGTTCTTCACCTTTTGCAGATGTAGATGCCACTGGTTCTTCACGTTCTGCAGATGTAGATGCCACTGGTTCTTCACCTTTTGCAGATGTAGATGCCACTGGTTCTTCACGTTCTGCAGATGTAGATGCCACTGGTTCTTCACGTTCTGCAGATGTAGATGCCACTGGTTCTTCACGTTCTGCAGATGTAGATGCCACTGGTTCTTCATGGTCTGCAGATGTAGATGCCACTGGTTCTTCACGTTCTGCAGATGTAGATGCTACTGGTTCTTCACGTTCTGCAGATGTAGATGCCACTGGTTCTTCACGTTCTGCAGATGTAGATGCCACTGGTTCTTCACGTTCTGCAGATGTGGATGCCACTGGCTCTTCACGTTCTACAGATGTAGATGCCACTGGTTCTTCACTCTCTACAGATGTAGATGCCACTGGTTCTTCACGTTCTGCAGATGTAGATGCCACTGGTTCTTCACGTTCTGCAGATGTAGATGCCACTGGTTCTTCACTCTCTACAGATGTAGATGCCACTGGTTCTTCACGATCTGCAGATGTAGATGCCACTGGTTCTTCACTCTCTACAGATGTGGATGGCACTGGTTCTTCACTCTCTACAGATGTAGATGCCACTGGTTCTTCACTCTCTACAGATGTAGATGCCACTGGTTCTTTACGTTCTGTAGATGCCACTGGTTCTTCACTGTCTACAGATGTAGATGCCACTGGTTCTTCACGTTCTGCAGATGTAGATCGTTCTTCACGTTCTGCTGATGTAGATGCCACTGGTTCTTCACTCTCTACAGATGTAGATGCCACAACCTATCTATTGTGCGATGGTTGAACTTACGACTCTCGGTCCGAACGGGCAACTGGACATACGGACGGGTTTGTTCGTATCTCTGAAAGTTTGTAAGTCGAACGTTCTGAAGTAGAGGAGTCCCCGACCCAGAGAGATGAAGGGCCGCTGCCAACCCCTGATCGGGATTTAAACCCACGGAGCTAAAACCTGGACTTCGACCGTGCTGTCGGTCGCTAGACGCTGCTGCTTTTGGGGGCCTTTGCTGCTTGTGCTCAGCAACCGTGACGTTTAAACAACAGCAACAACAATAATAATAATACAAAAACGCAAAAAATTCTCACCGGGCGCCTCTTCCGATGGGGCGGTCGGCAGGGACCGAGCGCTGGAATACGCCCAGGGGTCCAACCCACGCCCGGCGGCTCCCACGATCACTTCGTTGAGAATCATGGCAGCCGGGGCCCTGGAGGGGAGAGAGACAACGCTGCCCACACGGTCCAGAGAACAACCCTCGGCCTCAAGACGCACCGTGAGTGCCGCCGTTACGACGTGGAACGCGCACCGCCATAACGAACGGGCGCCGTTACGACGACGTGGATCGCGCGCGCCCCGTTATAACTCGGGCACCTCAACGCCCATGGGAAGGGAGTTTCGAAACATTCGTGCCATGATCCACTAACCCTCGCTGCTCAGCTATAATAATCAGACAGTACGTCCCGTTTGACACACGGGCTTGTGGGAGTGCAACGTTAACTGCAGCATCGGTTCAAAACAAGCAACACTCTGGGCTGGTTTCGACATACAGCGTCTCATCGGCACCGTCAGGCTCACTTGAAGTCAGAATTTGTATTTATACCGGAGGAGGAGTCCAATGAGCCCTGAAGCTATTTTTTCACAGATGTCCAGCAGGGGCACGTGGTCAGTAAGCTACGACAACAAATAGCACAAAAAAGCACGATAGGGGTGCGAAGTATCGGAGAGGTGAACCAATCGCTTAAAAAATAAATTAACAGGAATAAAACGAATGCCGGTTAACTGCTCGATGCTCATAGGCAAGGGCTCTCTCCACAAGACTTTAGAAGTTGCTCTGTGGCATCCACTTCTGTGGGGCGGTGGGGGGAGGCAGTTACACTGCTCTGTGAGACATCCAAACGGTTTGTCTTCTGACGTGAGCCCGTGTTACCTTTGGCGGCTCAGCGTTCCGCACGCGGCAGTCCGTTGTGAACGTGGGACCCTCCGCTGTGGCCGGGACCCACCGTTGTAGCCGGGACTCACCGATAAAGCCTGGACACACCGCTGTGAACAGGAGGACTCACCGTTGTAGCCGGGACTCTCGGTACATCTCTAGGAACGTGTCGACGAGGAGGTAGAGGTCGCCGAAGAACCCGAGCGTGCGGCAAATCTGCTGCAGCGTGGCGTGCACTCTCTCGTCCGAGAAGCCGCTGAAGCGCTTCCTCCGCCCGCCGGGGATTGGCCAGTCCGAGGGGGCAGAGCCGGCGTGCGGCCAATGGGCTTGCCCGCCTGCGGCGCCGCCCCCTCTCGCCGCAAAATGGCCACCGCCGCCGCCCCCTTGGTCCGCTTCCCCCGCCGGTGGCGTCTCCAGAGAGGCAATGGCGGCGGCTCCATCGTCGCCTCCTCCTCCTCGTCCTTCCTCCTCCTCCACTTCCCCCTCCTCCACGACGACCTGCTGGCTCGTGTCGGGCGCGAGGAGCCGCACGAGAGCCCGGGCGAGGCGGGAGAGGTGCGGCGCCGAGCGCAGCAGGGCCGAGACGCGCGGCCCCAGCAGGCGCAGGTAGCCCAGCAGGCGCGAGAGCGTGGCGAGCTTGCGGTCGTCGGCGGCGGACCGGGCGAGGCGAGGGAGCGAGGAGCAGAGGGAGAAGGCGCGCTCCAGCGCCGATTCCTCCACGGCCCGGTCGTCGCCGGGCGTCGTGCCGACGAGCGAGCGGCGGCGCCGGAGGACGGAGAAGCTGGCAGCTCGGACCTGGGGGGGGCGCCGCGTTGGGATTGGGGCGATGGGAGCGGCCGGGCGGAGCGGGCAAATAGATGGACGGACGGACAATAAACGGATGGACAAACACAAATACAGAACAGATAGAGGGATGGATGGATGGATGAATTTTTTTAATCTCCAAAAGTCGTTTTCTACGATCTCATGCCCCGAGATGAAATAATTCGCAATGCTGCAGCTAGTAGTAGTGCACTGCACTCAATAATATGGCCCCTGAAAAATGATCAAAACTATGTCGTTGCAATATATGTTAATAATTCACGTTAACATTGAAAACTCATTTCTTTAGAACCGCTTTGTGTTTTAGTTTGTTGTCCTTCCCCCACCGCGGGAACCTCCGATTAGCGCGGTTGGCATCCATCATCATCCATCATCATCCATCATCCTCCGTCAACATCCTCCATCATCATCATCATCCAACAACATCATCATCATCATCCAACAACATCATCATCCTCCATCAACATCATCATCCTCTATCAACATCATCATCCTCCATCAACATCATCATCCAACATCATCATCATCCTCCATCAACATCATCCTCCATCAACATCATCCTCCATCATCATCCTCCATCAACATCATCATCCAACAACATCATCATCCTCCATCAACATCATCATACTCCATCAACATCATCCTCTATCAACATCATCATCCAACATCATCATCATCCTCCATCATCATCATCCTCCATCAACATCATCCTCCATCAACATCATCATCCTCCATCATCATCCTCCATCATCATCCTCCATCATCATCCTCTATCAACATCATCATCATCCTCCATCAACATCATCCTCCATCAACATCATCATCCTCCATCATCATCCTCCATCAACATCATCATCCAACAACATCATCATCATCATCCCCCATCAACATCATCATCCTCCATCAACATCATCATCCTCCATCAACATCATCATCATCATCATCCAACAACACCATCATCATCATCATCACCATCGTCTCACCCTCTGGTCCTCGTCGCACGACAGCCCCACCACGACGTCCAACATCGTCGCCACGGCTTCGGCGCCCAGCACGCGGCGGCAGCGCCGCAGCACGCGCCCGGCCAGCGCCGCTGCCTCGACCCGCACGCGCCAGCTGCGGTGCCCCGCCGCCACGGGCCCCAGCCGCCGCAGCAGCGGCGCCAGCCTCTCGCCCGTCTCCCGGGCCCAGTCGGGGGTCCTCCGCACGAGCAGCGAGGGGGCCCCTCCCTCGTCGCCCCGCGCCGGGGCCGCCGCCGGGTCCGGGGCCGCCGCCGGGTCCGGTTCGCGGGGGTCGGGGGTCAGGACGTCGTCCGGCGCGGCGCGGGCGACGGCGTGGGCCAGGAGGCGCGTCGCCAACGCCGCGACGGCGCCGGGCTGCGTGGCGGCGCGGCCGCCGCACGTCGTGACGATGCGGCACAGCGCCGTGGCCGTGCCCGGCAGGAAGGAGGCGAGGGAGTCGAAGGCTTCGCGCGTCGCGATCGCGTTTCCATCCTCCTCGTCCTCATCCTCCTCTTCCTCCCCCACCTCCTCCACCTCGCCGCCGACCGCGAGCCGCGGCCGCGGCGGCCCGGCGGCGGCACGGCACGGCAGGAGCCAGAGGGCGGCGAGGCACTCGAGCGCCCGCAGCCTCAGCGCTCGCTCCCCCTCCCCCTCGGCCACCGCCAACAGCGTGGCCACGGCGTGGCCCAGCCGCGGGAGCGTCGCCCCCGTCCGGCGCGGCCGGGCGCCGTGGAGGGCGGCCGCGGCGGCGGGCTCGGCGGGGCGGAGCAGCGCGGCGAGCGCCGTCAACGCCGCCAGCTTCACCTCCTCGGAGGGGGGGGAGCCGCCGCCGCCGCCGCCGCCGCCGTCGCACAGCGCGCACAGCTCCGTGAGGAGCTCGCCCAGCAGACGCCCGTCCGAGACGGGGGCCCGCGACAGGACGGCCGCGATGCACTCGGCCGCGGCCACGCGCAGGAGCTCCAGCGCCGCGTTCAGCGCCGCCGTCGGCAACGCCGGCGGACCCCGGCCGCCGCCGCCGGCGCCGTCGGCGCCGTCCCGGGCGCCGCGCTGGGCCGCGTCGGCTCGCCGGAGGGCGTGGCGCGGGGGGAAGAGCACGTAGTCCCGCAGGCGGAGCAGGTGCGGGTCGGGCACGGAGCGGAGCGCGCCGGCGAGGGCGCGCAGGGAGTCGCGCGACGGGGAGCGAGTCACGGCCACGCAGAGCGGGCGCAGCGCCGCGAACGACGGGCCCGGGGAGGATACGTCGGCGTCGGCGTCGGAGGAGGAGGTGGTGGAGGAGGAGGTGGAGGGATCGACGGCGTTGATGCCGCCCGCGGCGGTGAAGTCGCCCATTGCGCCAGGCGAGGCGAGCATCTGTCAACGCACGGGGGGGGGGGGAGCGGGGGTTGTGTATTCGTCAGGCTCAGTTGCATGCTTGTTAAGGTGCGCGTGTCAGTGTAGTACGCGCGCGCGTGCGTGTGTGTATACGCCGAATGGGGGAGCGGTGGTGCAGCGGTTAGCGCGCTGCGCTAAGAACCCCGCAACCCGGGCTCCCTGCCCGCTCACGCTCGACAGCGGTGACGATAATTATCTGAACCGACCCTAGGTCGACTCGGCCTCAAATGAGTACACGGCACGGCGTGTCATTGGGGAGACAAAGGCGGCCGGGCGTGGTGCTGGCCACCCACGCCCTCGTGTTTCGTTCCGGCCTTCATAGGTGCTCGCTAACGGCACTTGCCCCAGCAGTCTGTTTATGCTATGCAGGGGGATCTTTGTCTTTGTGTGTGCGCGCGCGCGTGTTTCATTTTCAAAGGAGAGCGCACCTAGCCTGGCGCAGGCAATGCGGTCACGTCATCTTTACTTAATGGCGACCCGCGTACGCACGTGTATACACACGCGTGCACGTGTATACACACACACGTGTATATACACACACGCACGTGTATATACACACACGCACGTGTGTATACACACACGCACGTGTGTATACACACACGCACGTGTGTATACACACACGCACGTGTGTATACACACACGCACGTGTGTATACACACACACACGTGTGTATACACACACACACGTGTGTATACACACACACACGTGTGTATACACACACACACGTGTATACACGCCACGTATCTACCGTATACACACACGTGTATACACACGCACGTGTATACACACGTGTATATACACACCACGTTTCTACCGTATACACACACAGTACCTAATTGCAGATATACACAAGTGATGCCCCCGAATAGCCTCAAAAACATTTTTTGGGGCAGGTGCTGTTGGCGAATAGCACGGTTTTTTGGTCCACGTGCGGTGCGAAAGAAGTTCACCATACATACGGTGCATTAGAGCGAGCACGACATACGATGGGGTGCTTGGCCAGCGTCACGCCCGGCCGCCTTTGTCTTCCCAGGAGGGATATTTACTACACACCGAAGACAAAGATTGCCCGTGTAGCCTGAACAGACTGCAGGGGCAAGTGCTGTTAGCGAGCAGCGCCTATGAAGGCCGGCACGCCACACGAGGGGGTGGGTGGCCAGCACCAGGCAGGGCCGCCTTTGTCTCTCCGAGTGGTGATGTTCAAACACTCGTTTTCAGGCCTAGTCGACCTAGGGGGGCGGCCCGGGACAACGGCTTACAACGCAACGCTACACCGAGACGCAGTTTGTCACTTACATTCGCCGCAAGTATTCCAACGTCAAAGCTTAACGGCGGTAGCTCACGCCAACGATTTTTTTTAAATTAAAAGATAAACGTTTCGTTACGCAGCCCGGCAGGCAACTCCAGCACGCACGCACGCGCGCGCGTGCGCGGTGGCCATTGGCACCGCCTCTTTTGTGACGTCACGTCCAATCGGCTCACTCGATCGACGAATTTTTCTTTAAACGGCAACAAAAAATATTACTTTCAAAACAAACAAACAAACAGAAACCCCGTCAGGAAATTACGAAGCGCTTCGGCGAAATTCGTTATTTATTATTTCGTTGACATTTTTTTATTTAATCGCGGTAACGAGAGAGGGAGAGAGGGGGGGGGAAACCGCTTCCGGTTGCAACAAAACGCGATCTGATTGGCCAATCTTGAAAGACTGTAGGGTTGGGGGGTAAGAATCAAGGTCCCCCGCCCCCTCAACTCACGTGACTTCGACACCGCCATCTTAGGTAGGGATATGTTAACATCGATATTCAAAGTTCTTTCGGTAAAGTCACGTAGAAGGGAAAAATATCCAATAGTGGGCGGGGCGCGGTAGAGGGGGGGGGGTTCGAAAACGTCATCAGAACGCGACGTAACCCACGCCTCGCCCTCCAGGACAACGTCAAAACATAACCCACCCCTCCCCCCACCCCATACAAGTTTTGTTTTTATCGGGTGGTGGCGGGTTTAACGACACAACATTTATATACTTACGCGATCCAACACCCCCCCCCCCCCCATAGATGATAATGGATCGCGAAAGCCTGCTACGTGAACACTCCCTCCCCCTTACAAACATGGCGGCCAAACAAACACCCACTCTCTACGTCGCGTTCAAAGTGACGCGCAGGGGGGACGCGGCAGGCACCCCCCCACCTCCTCCTCCTCGAATGGCTCAACGTGAGGGTGGTGGAACCCTCGCACCGTGAGACGCCTGCCGAGTGCTCTCTGCAGCGTTTAGAGATCAAAGTGGTGGTGGTTGTAGTGGTGGGGCCAGGGGCCAGTGGGACGCGCAAGATGAACGTGGCCGAGTCGAGCGAAGACTTTGAGAGTCAAGGTGAAGGTGGTTGTGGTTGTTGTGGTGGTGGTGGTTGTGGGATTCATTGTTTGGGGCGCCATCCATGCTCGCAAGGCCCCGGAACCAGCAGCGGCTGCTGCCTCTCCGCCTCGTTGTCCAATGCTGCTCGCTCGCTCGCACGCTCGCGGCCACTTTGATTTGCAGACCCCCCCCCCCACGCGCGTTTTGCGCTAAAAAATAAAACTTCACGTCTCTGTGTCTCTCTCTGTCTCCGTGTCTCTCTGTCTCCGTGTCTCCCTGTCTCTGTGTCTCTCTGTCTCTCTCTGTCTCCGTGTCTCCGTGTCTCTCTGTCTCCGTGTCTCTGTCGCCGTGTCTCTGTGTCTCCGTGTCTCTCTGTCTCCGTGTCTCTGTCTCCGTGTCTCTGTCTCCGTGTCTCTCTGCCTCCGTGTCTCTGTGTCTCTCTGCCTCCGTGTCTCTGTGTCTCCGTGTCTCTCTGTCTCCGTGTCTCTGTGTCTTTCTGTCTCCGTGTCTCTCTCTCTGTGTCTCTCTGTCTCCGTGTCTCTCTGTCTCCGTGTCTCTGTGTCTCCGTGTCTCTGTGTCTCTCTGTCTCCGTGTCTCTCTGTCTCCGTGTCTCTGTGTCTCTCTGTCTCCGTGTCTCCGTGTCTCTGTGTCTCTCTGTCTCCGTGTCTCTGTCTCCGTGTCTCTCTGTCTCCGTGTCTCTCTGTCTCCGTGTCTCTCTGTCTCCGTGTCTCTCTGTCTCCGTGTCTCTGTGTCTCTCTGTCTCTGTGTCTCTCTGTCTCCGTGTCTCTGTGTCTCTCTGTCTCCGTGTCTCTCTGTCTCCGTGTCTCTCTGTCTCCGTGTCTCTCTGTCTCCGTGTCTCTGTGTCTCTCTGTCTCCGTGTCTCTCTGTCTCCGTGTCTCTCTGTCTCCGTGTCTCTCTGTCTCCGTGTCTCTCTGTCTCCGTGTCTCTGTGTCTCTCTGTCTCTGTGTCTCTCTGTCTCTGTGTCTCTCTGTCTCCGTGTCTCTCTGTCTCTCTGTCTCTGTCTCTGTGTCTCTCTGTCTCTGTGTCTCTCTGTCTCCGTGTCTCTCTGTCTCCGTGTCTCTCTGTCTCCGTGTCTCTCTGTCTCCGTGTCTCTGTGTCTCTCTGTCTCCGTGTCTCTCTGTCTCTCTCTGTCTCCGTGTCTCTCTGTCTCCGTGTCTCTTTGTCTCCGTGTCTCTCTGTCTCCGTGTCTCTCTGTCTCCGTGTCTCTCTGTCTCCGTGTCTCTCTGTCTCTCTCTGCCTCTGTCTCTCTCTGTCTCTGTGTCTCTCTGTCTCTGTGTCTCTCTGTCTCCGTGTCTCCGTGTCTCTGTCTCTGTGTCTCTGTCTCCGTGTCTCTGTCTCTCTGTCTCTGTGTCTCTCTGTCTCCGTGTCTCTCTGTCTCCGTATCTCTCTGTCTCCGTGTCTCTGTGTCTCCGTGTCTCTCTGTCTCTGTGTCTCTGTGTCTCTCTGTCTCCGTGTCTCTGTCTCCGTGTCTCTGTCTCCGTGTCTCTGTGTCTCTCTGCCTCCGTGTCTCTGTATCCGTGTCTCTCTGTCTCTGTGTCTCTGTCTCCGTGTCTCTGTCTCTCTGTCTCTGTGTCTCTCTGTCTCCGTGTCTCTCTGTCTCCGTGTCTCTGTCTCCGTGTCTCTCTGTCTCCGTGTCTCTCTGTCTCTGTGTCTCTCTGTCTCTGTGCCTCTCTGTCTCTGTGTCTCCGTGTCTCTCTGTCTCTGTGTCTCCGTGTCTCTCTGTCTCCGTGTCTCTCTGTCTCTGTGTCTCCGTGTCTCTCTGTCTCCGTGTCTCTCTGTCTCTGTGTCTACGTGTCTCCGTGTCTCTGTGTCTACGTGTCTCCGTGTCTCTCTGTCTCTGTGTCTCTCTGTCTCCGTGTCTCTCTGCCTCCGTGTCTCTCTGTCTCCGTGTCTCTCTGTCTCCGTGTCTCTCTGTCTCCGTGTCTCTGTGTCTCCGTGTCTCTCTGTCTCTCTGTCTCCGTGTCTCTCTGTCTCCGTGTCTCTCTGTCTCCGTGTCTCTGCCTCCGTGTCTCTGTCTCCGTGTTTCCGTGTCTCTCTGTCTCCGTGTCTCTCTGTCTCCGTGTCTCTGCCTCCGTGTCTCTGTCTCCGTGTCTCTGTGTCTCTCTGTCTCCGTGTCTCTCTGTCTCCGTGTCTCTCTGTCTCCGTGTCTCTGTGTCTCTCTGTCTCCGTGTCTCTCTGTGTCTCTCTGTCTCCGTGTCTCTGTCACCGTGTCTCCCTGTCTCTCTGTCTCTCTGTCTCCGTGTCTCCCTGTCTCTGTGTCTCCGTGTCTCTGTCTCCGTGTCTCCATCTCCGTGTCTCTGTCTCCGTGTCTGTGTCTCCGTGTGTCTGTGTCTCTCTGTGTCCGTGTCTCCGTGTCTCTGTGTCTCTCTGTCTCCGTGTCTCCGTGTCTCTCTGTGTCCGTGTCTCCGTGTCTCTCTGTCTCCGTGTCTCTGTGTCTCTCTGTTTCCGTGTCTCTCTGTCTCCGTGTCTCTCTGTCTCCGTGTCTCTGTCTCCGTGTCTCTGTCACCGTGTCTCTCTGTCTCCGTGTCTCCGTGTCTCTGTCTCCGTGTCTCTGTCTCTGTGTCTCCGTGTCTGCGTGTCGTTCACGGCCTAACCCTCGGCCTTGATTGTTAGCGGCGGGGGTTGGGGGGGTTGCGGAGGGTCGGGGGGGGTGTGGAGGATTGGGGGGGGGGTGGAGGGGGTTTGGGGGGGTGGAGGATTTGGGGGTGGGTGCGGAGGTCGGGGGGGGTGCGGAGGATTGGGGGGGGGGTGCGGAGGGGGTTTGGGGGGGTGGAGGATTGGGGGGGGTGGAGGATTGGGGGGGGGGTGGAGGATTGGGGGGGGGGGTGGAGGATGGGGGGGGGGGGTGGAGGATTGGGGGGGGTGGAGGATTGGGGGGGGTGTGTGGAGGATTGGGGGGGGTGGAGGATTGGGGGGGTGTGTGGAGGATTGGGGGGGGGGGGTGGAGGATTGGGGGGGGGGGTAGAGGATGGGGGGGGGGGTGTGGGGGATTGGGGGGGGGTGTTTTAACGCTGCTGTTTTTATTACCAGAAAGGCTCACAACCTATATTATTGTGTTTTGCTCCTGGCAAGGGAGGTCCCGTCATGTCCGGTTTAAATTTTGCCACTGCGCGCATGAATTTAAAACGCCTGCGATCGGAGCTTACGATCCGCCGTGCGATCTGAGAGAGCGGCTTAATCCAGGGGTCACGTTGGGTGCAAAAGTGCCGAGAGGCGGCAACCCCCTTCAATCTGTTTTTATTCACGTTGCGCCAAAACAACCGTCGGCAGTCCGCGGCCACCTTCGGTCGCCACCATCAAAATACACGAGGGCCGTGAGAAGACCAACGTGTGACCCACTTGATGCAGGCACCGGTGGCTAGACACCTGTGGACCAGCCTGCACGTCGGTCAACACCTGGGTCCCGTCCCGTGACCGAGCACCTCGCCGGCGGGCGGTGCGGACAACTCCACGCGGCACCTGAAAGTGCCCCGAGCCTCGCGCGAGTGACGTCCCCCGCCGCTCGGGTGTCGAATGACGTTTTGTGTTTGTTTTGGTTGCTGCTGCTGCTGCTGCCGCCGTCGATTCCAGAGGTGCCCAAGGACATGGTGGTGGTGGAGGTGGCCGGGAGCGACATCCATATCTGCGGCACGTGCCGGCATCAGTTTCACAGCCTGGAGGCGTTCATCACTCACAAGCAAGAGAACCAGTGTCCACTCCACACGGAGAGCAACATCTACATCAGTAAGTGTTGGGCGGCGGGGGGCGGGGAGAGAGAGCGAGAGAGAGATGGAGAGAGAGGTGTGGGGATGGACGCGCCGCTCAAGATGCCCGCGACACGATTCCTCGCGTGGAGATTTCCTGATCCGACGCGAGAGATGTAACTCCCCCCCCCCCCTTTTCCTGTTCCGATGACGCGCGTCATCGGAACGGAATCGGAAGGAGAAGACAAAATTAAATGACTTTATCGGTACCGAGGCTCCCGCGAGGCCATGCGGGAGGGGCGTGTGGCGCAGCTTGGCGCCAGCTATCGTAAAAAAGCGGGCGTGTCACTACAGTTCTCTGCGGTGAGTACAATGTCTTTAAGAACAACGGTGCTGCTACGCCTTTACAAATAAATTGAACGTCGAACCGCTTCAGCGGTGGACGGGACACCACCCTGGAACTTTGCAGTCGCCCCGGAACGGGAAAGGGGTTTGAGCAACTTTCACCGGACGAACCGCTTCCGGTGTGACCAAGAGGGGTGTGTGTGTGTGTGCCGCTTCCGGTGTGACCAAGAGGGGTGTGTGTGTGTGTGCCGCTTCCGATGTGACCAAGAGGGGGGTGTGTGTGTGCCGCTTCCGGTGTGACCAAGAGGGGTGTGTGTGTGTGCCGCTTCCGGTGTGACCAAGAGGGGTGTATGTGTGTGTGTGTGCCGCTTCCGGTGTGACCAAGCAAGAGGGGGGTGTGTGTGTGCCGCTTCCGGTGTGACCAAGAGGGGTGTGTGTGTGTGTGTCGCTTCCGGTGTGACCAAGAGGGGTGTGTGTGTGTGTGTCGCTTCCGGTGTGACCAAGAGGGGTGTGTGTGTGTGTGCCGCTTCCGGTGTGACCAAGAGGGGTGTGTGTGTGTGCCGCTTCCGATGTGACCAAGAGGGGTGTGTGTGTGTCGCTTCCGGTGTGACCAAGAGGGGTGTGTGTGTGTGTGCCGCTTCCGGTGTGACCAAGAGGGGTGTGTGTGTGTGTGTCGCTTCCGGTGTGACCAAGAGGGGTGTGTGTGTGTGCCGCTTCCGGTGTGACCAAGAGGGGTGTGTGTGTGTGTGTGTGCCGCTTCCGTTGTGACCAAGAGGGGTGTGTGTGTGTGTGTCGCTTCCGGTGTGACCAAGAGGGGTGTGTGTGTGTGTGCCGCTTCCGGTGTGACCAAGAGGGGTGTGTGTGTGTGTGTGCCGCTTCCGTTGTGACCAAGAGGGGTGTGTGTGTGTGCCGCTTCCGTTGTGACCAAGAGGTGTTTGTGTGTGTGCCGCTTCCAGTGTAACGAAGAGGGGTGTGTGTGTGTGTGTGCCGCTTCCGGTGTGACCAAGAGGGGGGTGTGTGTGTGCCGCTTCTGGTGTGACCAAGAGGGGTGTGTGTGTGTGTGTGTGCTGCTTCCGGTTTGACCAAGAGGGGTGTGTGTGTGCGCTTCCGGTGTGACCAAGAGGGGTGTGTGTGTGCCGCTTCCTAACATCGCTGGGGCATCGCACTGCTGCCACACGACGGCCCCGCTGTGGGGAGCCAGGTGACCACGGCGCACCATCAGCTCCGGCTGTGAAGGGCGTCAAGGGCGGACTGGTTGCCCTGCACGTGCCGGAGGAGGAAGCTGCCGCACGGCGTCGTGGCTACGTGGGCTGACGTCCACTCGAAATATGTGACTTGGACAAACATAGGCGTTTATTTTTCTCGAGTGTCTGGGGCTCGTGTGAAACGGTCACGTGTAAAAGCATTCTCTAGATGATACTGGATGACAGCGAGCACAGGAATTACCTTTAACATGCTTCAAGTTAGAATGTTATTCTAAGACCATCCCATGATGCTACCGTGTACACAGCACGTAAGTTTATTTCGCCGCTCGCTCCGTCTTCCAGCGGAGCTGCAAACCCCGCGCTCCGCTGTCGGGAGCCTCTCCTCGCGACTCTGGAACAGAGAAACGTCACATTATAGGATGCGTCCGCGATGTTGACCTGGCACTCCGCAAGCGTCCGATGACCTTGATCCCAGACTGAGTGGCACCCAGAGCCTCGAGTCAAACCCATATATTTATGCTGCTGCTGTTGTTGATGATGATGGTGCTCATGATTATGGTGGTCGTGATGATGATGTTTCTGCTGATGAAGGGGAGAGTTAATCGGAATGTGTTCTCGTCTGATGGCGAGAAGCCTTTGTTATCATATATGGTGCCATTTGGCGATGAACATTGGAGCTACAATTGACCAGAAAACTCAAAAGATGTTAACTTCTTAACTTAGACTCTATAAAATAGAACGTATGTTTATCAGTCAAGGCCCAAGCGAGAGAGACGAGAGAGCGAGACGGGGACAAAGCGAGAGAGTGAGACTCGTGGACGGAGGGACAGGGGAGAGCAACCCCAGTCCCAGGCCTCAAACTGTTGCCTCATTTGATATCGCCGTGGCCGTTAAACACCTTTTTGAGATGGAGCAATCTGACCTAGCGCTCGAATCCGGGCCCTCATTTACTGGCCGTTACGAGCTGCCTAAAATAGCGAGACACCGAGACCCTGGGCTCGTTACATCGGAACCTCCGATTCGCCGGCTCGGTTGTTCCTGCTTGGCCATCATCGTGAACATCGTTAGAGCTTCATGATGATGGGCGCCATGGTGACGAGACGTTAACTGCCTCGCCTGGTGTGCAGGAGGTCGTGGTTTTGATCCCGACCCTGACGCCTGCTGTGTAATTGGAGTTTGCGTCTCTCTCTCTCTCATCGTCATCACGGCGGCTAGGTGATGTTAACTACCTCGCCTGGTGTGCAGGAGGTCGTGGGCTCGATCCAGACCCTGAAGCCTGCGTGTCTCTCTCCCCGTGATCCCGTCGATTTTTTTTCTCCGGGTCCTCCAGTTTTTCCCTCCACATTTATAAATATGCGTTTAGTGCATTTGGCGGCTCTAAATTTCCACAGGACAAGCCACTTCGTTGAGCTTATCATTTGTGATGGCCAGGTCCCGTTTCCGAAAAATAGCTATATAGCTAAGTGGGCCCTTACTTGGTAAAATAAAAAAATAGTTTCGTCGTTTTAAGTTCGGAAAACATTCGCACCCAAGGAACTCGGCTGTTCTGACTTGCCCATTACGGAGCTCCTGAGCGAGCGAGATCCAGCCACGCACCTCGACGCAGGGATCAAAACCCAAGCACCTCATCGGTCCCTTTTGGCCCCCCAGATTTCAACGAAAGTTAACGCCGTTGTTGCGTCCGCGTGCGCGGACGAACCGGGGGCGTCCAACTTCATCGCGGCTGTGTGTGTGCATTTTTCCTCCCCAGGAGCGCCGTGTAATCTGGCGAACACGTTCATAAATGCCACTGTGACGTTCCCTTTCTTTTCTTCCCCCCAGCTCCTGCGAACGTTAACCCGCCGTCCGCGGAATGCGTCTTCGACGCCGCTTCGATGATCAGCCCTGAGGTTAGCAGGAGTCCTTCTCCCGTCCACAGCCTGGAGGTCGTGAACTCCACCCCTACAAAGAAGGCCGAGGCTACTGCCGCCGCCGCCGCCGCCGCCGCTGCTGCTGCTGCAGCGACTGCTGCCGCTGTCGGAGCGGCGGGGAAGGTGAAAGTAACAAAAGAGAAGAGATACGAGTGCAAATTCCAAGGTGCGTTGCGTTGATGCTGTTGCTGTTGTCGTTTAGGCTGTGTTGATCATTTTTTGGAGACCGTCAGCTCGCTACACCCCGAGGTCGCGGTTTAATCGCAGGCAGTGGATGCAACCCGGATTCGAACCCAGGGTTCTCAGCTGTGCTGGCTCAAGATCACCACGGTGGCATCGCGGTGGCTAGGAGATGTTAACTGCCTCGCCTGGTATACAGGAAGTCGTGGGTTCGATCCCGACCCTGACGCCTGCTGCTGCTGTATATTTGGAGTTTGCGTGTCTCTCTCTCATCATCACGGTGGCTAGGAGATGTTAACTGCCTCGCCTGGTGTACAGGAAGTCGTGGGTTCGATCCCGACCCTGACGCCTGCTGCTGCTGTATATTTGGAGTTTGCGTGTCTCTCTCTCATCATCACGGTGGCTAGGAGATGTTAACTGCCTCGCCTGGTATGCAGGAGGTCGTGGTTTCGATCCAGACCCCTGATGCCTGCTGCTGCTGCTGTATATTTGGAGTTTCTGGCTCTCTCTCTCCCCGTGGTCGCGTGGATTTTTCTCCGGCACCTCCGGATTTTCCCTCCGCATTTTGGGCGACTATGGATTTCCACATTAAGAGCCAATTATTTGTGCATTCATTTGTGGCCGAGCCACTTCTGAGAAACGAGTTGTACGGCTCGGTGGGCCTTACCTGGTAAAATAAATTAAAAAAGTTTTCAAAAGGTCTCTGACCTCCGGGCCGTCCCCACCACCTCCTGAGAGAAGCGTTACAGAGTGTTGTTTTCACTCGACACAAACCACAAGTGGGTGTGGAGCTGCAGGACAATGGTCAGCTGAGTTTCGGATTTGCCTCTTACGCAGGTACACTCGTTCATCGTTTTAACGCGCGAGTCGATGCCTTCCTGAAAAGTGGCACGTCAATCGAAAATGACAGGGCGTAAGTATATCACATTGTGCAAATTTAAAATCGCATTTGGACTATCAAGTAAGCCCGCAGTCATCCCATGGCGGGACAAATAACGGAGGGCACGCCGCCGCCGAACTGCATCGTACCGCTAAGCCGCGCCGCTCAAGAAAGTAGTTTTAACGGGGGCACATTTCTCGATATAACGGTGCGCGTTGGGCGTTATAACCGGCGCGGTCCGCGAAAAGTGATCCCGAATGCGTTAAACGAGGACTTCCAGTAATGGACACCGATTTAATGATGAAGGTGTTACGGTAGATGATGCCGCTATTGTGCGCGCGCACGTGTGTGTATGCTCGTATGCACGGGGGGTGGAGCGGCTTCGACGGCCGTTAGCGCGCCGTGCTCGGAACTCGGGGGGCATCCTGTCTTGTCGATTCCCGCCCATGACTTCGCATCGGTGGCAAATGATGTGAACCTGTCCTGCGCCACCAATCGGCTGATCCAGCCTTTAATGGGAGTCGTGGTGCGGTGCAAGTTAGCCATATTTGTCTGTTGTAGTGCGCAGAGTTAGACTGGTAACTTTAATCTGAATTGTCTCATGGTTGTTGTTGTTGTTTGACTTGCATCCCACTGGGATTTTTGCACACAGCGTTGATATGCGGTGCTTTTTCTGGAAGACTTTGCCGTTTTTTGCCGGATTTTTTTCTGTTGCGCATCGTCACTTTAAGATGTTTTTTCCTGTTCGTGTTTTTGTTTTTTTGTTTGTTGTTGCGGTTGCACCCGATTCAAGAGCCGAATGGCTCACAGGGCCATGCCTAATAAATAAACTGAAACTTTGGTGAGACTGTAAGATTGGTCGTGTGTGTGTGTGTGTGTGCGCAGGATGTAATTTTAAAACTGCTCACACGAAGGACATCACAAGACACGTACGCACGCACACTGGTGAGTCACAACCGCACTCAACCCTCTCCTCTCTACCCCCCCCGCCGCCCACCACTGTGTTGATTTTGCATTTTGCCCGTGAGCTCGCGATCCTTTCCGAGATCAAAAGCGAGCAGCTCCCCTGCTGGGTTTGTAGTGCAGCGCGCTAAGCACCGCACCGCCGCTCCCCACACACACACACACAACCACAAAGATCCCCACCGTGTAGCCTGCAACAGACTGCTGGGGCAAGTGCTGTTAGCGAGCAGCACCCGTGAAGGCCGGCACGGCGCACGAGGGGGGTGGGTGGCCAGCACCGCGCCCGGCCGCCTTTGTCTCCCCCAGTGGCGATGTTCACTACACACCGCACCCAGGTACTCATTTGAGACCGAGTCGACCTAGGGGAGGCCCAGGACCGGGTTCAGATAATCGTCACCGCGTTGGCCGCGAGCGGGAGTCGAACTCGGTCCCGCCGGGTTCGTAGCGCGGCGTAGCGCTAACCGCTACACACTGTCACCCCTCACGCTCACTCACACACACACGCACACGCACGCACACACACGCACACACACGCACACACACACACGCACGCTCACACACACACGCACACACACACACACACGCACGCTCACACACACACACACACGCACGCTCACACACACACACATGCACACACACACGCACGCACACAGGGGAGAAGCCGTTTGAGTGCGGCGTGTGCGGCAAGGCGTTCTCGCGGCGGGACAAGCTGCAGCTGCACGCGCGCGCTCACACTGGCCGCCGTCCCTACCAGTGCATGGAGTGCGACTACTCGTCGTCCGACGGCAGCAGCATGCGCAAGCACCTGCGCACGCACACGGGCGAGCGGCCCTTCCGCTGCCAGATCTGCCCCTACGCCAGCCGCAACGCCAGCCAGCTCGTCGTGCACCTGCGCTCGCACACCGGTGAGTGGCGTGGGGGGAGCGGGGGGGGGGGGCCCTCGTCTCGTTCCAGGCCGATTCCACCGAGGGGAAGCCTAGGGCCGGCTTAGGGGAGCGCCACGCTTGAGCCGTAGGGAAGGTCCCGCCGCCGCCGCCGCCAAGCCATTCTCTGTCGGGTCCTTCCTCTCCTACCGGTTCCTTTACATTTCTTTCCCCCAAATGTTGCTGCTGCTGCTGCTGTCGATCCTACGACATACGGCTGGTATCCAGACAGTGCCCGGTTTACCGTCTCGTCGCTGCCTGCGGCATCGTTGTCATCGTCGTCATCGTTGTCATCATTGTCATCGTTGTCATCGTCGTCGTCGTCTGCTGCTGCTGCTGCTAGCGACCTTTTCTTCTTGCTTCCCCGTCGGTCGCCCTTTGTACTCCGGGGGAGGGCAACCGCTGGGCGTCGTCGATTCGTCCCCGCGCGATATCTTCTGAAGCTCCTCCCGCGTCGCCGCGGCTGTTCACGCTCCGATTTCTGCTCGCCTCGATTTCGCACCGTCTATCCCGCCTGGTTGGTCATCCAGGCCAGGAAACCCCCGCTACGAAGTGAGGATCCACCCGGTCAAGCGAAACTAAGACGGGAGATTTCCCCCGCGTAGCCTCTGACGGGGCTGTGAGGGGGGGCAAGTTGCCGTCAGCGAGCGGCACCCGTGAAGGCCGGCGCTGTGGCACACGGCGGGGGTGGGAGCGGTGCCGGCAACTACGCACGCCCGGCCGCCTTTGTCTCCCCAGCGGTGACGTTTACTACACACCGCTACACCGGGTACTCGTTTGAGGCCGAGTCGACTTAGGGGAGGCCCAGGACCGGTTTGGATAATCGACGCCGGTGTTGGCGGTGAGCGGGAATCGAACTCGGGTCGCCGGGTTCGTGGCGCAGCGTGGCGCTGACCGCTGCGCCACCACTCCTCGCTCTGCACAACACTCATGCACACCACACGTATGGCCACCAGTAGCAATCACAATGCACTTTCATATTTCAACGTAATTATGTCACGGTAATATATTATTCTTATTATTGCTATTCCCTACCTGCTCCTGACTACTTGCGCTCACCGCTACACGCACACACACACACTGGAATATCACCCCACCGTACGTGCATCTCGCCCCCCCCCCCTCGCCCCCCCCCCTCGCCCCCCCCCCTCGCCCCCCCCCCTCGCCCCCCCCCCTCGCCCCCCCCCTCGCCCCCCCCCCCCCCCACCTCTTCTCCGACTGCTTTGTATAGGCGACTCGCCCTTCCACTGTCAGCTGTGCAGCGCCAAATTCAAGATCAACTCGGACCTCAAGCGGCACATGCGCGTGCACTCGGGCGAGAAGCCCTACAAGTGCGACCACTGCGACTACCGCAGCTCCATGAAGGCCAACGTGAAGTCGCACGAGCGCTCGCGACACCGCCTCGAGCAGCAGCAGCAGCAGCAGGAGGGGAAGCCGGCACGGCCGGCGCCGGCACCGGCGCCGGCGCCTCCGCCGGCCGTGCCGGCCGTGGCGGCCCCGGCGCCTCTGCGCTGCGACTACCGCGGCTGCGACTTCGCGTGCGAGGGTCGCACGGCCATGCGGGCCCACGCCCGCGCCCACGGCATCGCCGCCTCGCCGCGGCACCGGCGCTCCGGGCGGCGCTCGGAGGAGCGGGGAAGCCCCGCGCGGACGCCGTCGAAGCAGCAGCAGCAGCAGCAGCAGCAGCGGCCGCACGGCTGCGAGGCGTGCGGCGCGGCCTTCGTGCGCGCCGACTCCCTGCGCTCGCACCGGCGGCAGCACGAGGAGGTGGCGCGCACCGTGCAGAGCGCGGCGCTCGCCGTGCTGCAGCTGGGCGGCGGAATGGCGCAGGGGGAGCGGCGGCGGGAGCGGCTGGCGCCGGGCGACGGCCGCGCCGCGGACGGGGCCGGCGGAGCGATCGCCGTGGCCGAGGAGGAGGTGCTGCGGATCGTCATCGCGGGCCCGCCGGTGCCGCCCAGCGACGAGATCGTGAGGGCCGCCATGCGCATCGCGCACGGCGGCGGCGGCGGCGACTGCGGCGGCGGCGGCGGCGACTGCGGCGGCGGCGAGGTCGGCGGCCAGGACGAGGCGGCGGCCGAGGAGGCGGCGGCCGCGGCGGCGGCGTCGCAGTCCAGCGCCGTGCGTCTGCTGCACGAGATGGGCCTGCTTGCGTCGGCGGCCGGAGGGAGCGCCGCCGCTGCCCCGGCTGCCCCGGCGTCGGAGGAGGAGGAGGAGGCGGCGGCGGCGGCGGCGGCGGCGGCGGCGGGGGAGGAGGAGGAGGAGGAGGCGCCGTCGGTGCGGCTGGCGTCGGGAGAAGTCGTCCGCGTGGACCACGGCGGCGCGGCGGCGGCGCAGGAGCGTCGGCGGTGGCGGCAGCAGGTGGAGGTGTCGTCGCACGGCCACTTCGTGGTGAGGGCGGCCACCCCCACGCTGAGCATCGTTCGCTTCGGGCCCGTGGAAGACGTCGCGGTCGCGGCTCACCTGCAGCAGCTGCAGCAGCAGCAGCAGCAGCAGGAGGCGGCGGCGGGGCTGGCGGCAGAGGCGGCGGAGGCGGCGGCGGGGCTGGCGGAGGGCGCCGCGGGCGGGCTGATTCTGCAGACGCTGCCCATAATCGTCGCGGCTTCCCAGAGCGCAGCGGCCGCTGCGACGGAACCCGATCCGTAGAGGCTGTCCGGAGGAGGCCGGGCGGGCGGGCGGGCGGGCGGGCGGCTCGTCGGTTTCGGGTTCACGTCGCGCAAACGAAACCTGCCCCAGTGTTTTTCTTTGCCGAATTTTTTGTTTGTTTTGCTGTACTTATTGCCTATCTATTTTTGTTAATTTATTTTTGTTCCGCCTCCGGCCGCGCCGCGGTTGTGCGCCGGCCGACGAAGGCACTCGGGCGACGGCTCCGTACGGAACCCAACTCGGCGGTGCCGGTGCAGGGAGCGCCGCGCTCCCAACCCGGCCGACAAGGGTTCGGTTCCCGCTCGCGACCACCGATGGCAGTGGAGGAGTATACGTCCTGAGCCTTCCCTGGGTCGGTAAACATCGCCCGCCGGGGAGGCGAAGGCGACCGGGCGCGGTGCTGGCCACCCACCCCCTCGGCGGCCGTGCCGTGCCGCCCCTCGCAGGCGAGTGCTGCTCGCTGAGCAGCACTCGCCCCAACAGCCTGCTACGGGCTACGCGGGTGACCCGCGTCTTCATCTGAATGCGTGCGTGTTTGATTTTTGAAAGCAGAGCGCGTCTAGCCTCGCGGTGAGAGCCGACGGCCGAGGATGGCAATCTCTCTACCCGCGTCCGAGCGAGGGAAGGGCGCGAGGTGGGAGTGTGAGGGTGTGTGTGTGGGGGGGGGTTAGGGGAGCGGATCGGCCGCTGAACAGCACGGAGAGTTCGTCCGTCCCAGCTTGCGAGCCGCAAGGTTCTTTCCCATGATTCTCAATACGGGGGGAGTAGGGGGAGGGGGGGAGGGGGGGGAGGTGCATGGCGCTCGGCAATTCCCGGCAAGTGGCCCGCACGCGTTGAGCGGTCGACTCCGTGCTAGCACCTCTTTCACACCACGGTACGTAGCCGGCCGTGCTGGTGGGGAGTGTGGTGAGTCTGTGGGTCTCTGTGTGGTGAGTCTGTGGGTCTCTCTGGTGAGTCTGTGGGTCTCTGTGTGATGAGTCTGTGGGTCTCTATGTGTGGTGAGTCTGTGGGTCTCTGTGTGGTGAGACTGTGGGTCTCTGTGTGGTGAGTCTGTGGGTCTCTGTATGTTGAGTGTGTGGGTCTCTGTGGTGAGTCTGTGGGTCTCTGTGTGATGAGTCTGTGGGTCTCTGTGTGGTGAGTCTGTGGGTCTCTGTGTGGTGAGTCTGTGGGTCTCTGTGTGGTGAGTCTGTGGGTCTCTGTGTGGTGAGTCTGTGGGTCTCTGTATGTTGAGTGTGTGGGTCTCTGTGTGGTGAGTCTGTGGGTCTCTGTGTGTTGAGTGTGTGGGTCTCTGTGTGGTGAGTCTGTGGGTCTCTGTGTGATGAGTCTGTGGGTCTCTGTGTGGTGAGTCTGTGGGTCTCTGTGTGGTGAGTCTGTGGGTATCTGTGTGGTGAGTCTATGGGTCTCTGTGTGGTGAGTCTATTGGTCTCTGTGTGGTGAGTCTGTGTATGCAAGTTGAACTTGTTTCGCACCACGGTACGTAGCCAGCCGTGCTCGTCGGAGTGTGTGGGGAAGGACCACAAACTAATCACGACATTTTTGTTTCAGCCAACCCGGAGGAGGAGGAGGACGAGTGTTGAAAAAAAGCAAGCACACTTTTATTTTACAAGTTTGTCCGACGTTTCGCTGGAGAGTGCATCAACTGGTGTTGCTGCTGCTGCTGATGATGTGGGATGCAATAACTCCGGCGAAACGTCGAGAAAGGCGATTCCTATGAAGGGGAACAGATGAGCACGTGGCATGTAGAATGCACGCAGCTGAATGTATGTACGCCGAACTTCTTTCGCACCGTACGTAGCCAACCGTGCTAATCGGAGGTGCGTGTGTGGTGAGCAGAGGATTATTAATTGTCTGCTACAGCGCGTTTACAATCATCCAGCCAACCCAGCCACCCCATCCAGGCACACACGCAGCACCCACTCCACCTCCCTCAACTCCACCCCACCCAACCCAGCTTGTGCAAATATTAATTATTTGTCGGCGTTGGCAGTAACCCCGCAGAACAATAGATGACAAAAATATATTTTAAGTCGTCCAATGTCACTGGCATTGGCCAAATATTACAATGCTTGATAAGTTGCCTGCGATTGATTCAATTGGGATCACAGCAGCAACCCCCCCCCCTACTGCACGACAAAAACGTGGCAGGACCCTCCTGAAAAAGTGTGTTGAGAATCGGTGTGAGGCTTCCCTGGGTAAAATAATTGCGAATAACTGCATTAATCTTGATTTTGTTGTTGTAACCGGGTGTTAACACGAGACCAGAATGAGCCTCGTTTGCGGGAGTTGACCTGGGCTACCAAAATTGCCATGTCACAAAAAACGAACGATCAATGAAGCTGATACAAATTCCGGAGCAAAAGTAACCCACAAAAAAATTCGCGTTTTTTAAAAAAAACTCAAATACCGCATCAACAACACGATATAAATGTTCCTATGTTTAAAGTTATGGGAACTCATTTTATCTTGTCGCCCCCCCCCCCCAAGCGTGGGGGGGGTGGACTCGATCAACGACGAACGAGTTCACGATGAGTAGTGGTTGGTGGGGTGAGGCGGAGTGGCGAGAGCCCACCCCCCTCGTATCGAGGCGTCGACGCTGGACTGAGCCCGCTCCGGTGGGGAGGGAGCCGCTGCCACACTCGCAGTGGCCTCTCACTGCCCACCAGAGGCCGCTCTTCCCCTCCCCCCCGCCCCCCCCTCCTCGACCGCGTGTCTGCCGCCACCACGTGGCCTTGCGTCACGCAGCGCTTCGTAGCCGGCCCCCTCCAACGTCACGTGACGCGGCGACGGACTTTGTGACGTCGCTTCGTGACCGGAAACGGGACGCGCCGACGAAACGGAGGCGATTTTGCTGATCGACGTGGGCGCCGAGGCATCGGGTGCCGGTCTCCTGCTCCCCAGCCCCTGAGACAATGGTGAATAGTCCACGTTCACGTTCCTGTGATGAGGATGGGTGTGGGGGAGAGGCCGTAGTACGGCCACGGTTGGCTTGCCGCGGTGATGTCTGTGGTCATTTTGAAGTTGCCATTGGGACCGCTTGCGTGTGTGGATCGCGGAGCCCTATTGTGATATCAGAAATATGGGTCACAGTTTATGACGTTACAGTACGGTGGATGATTTAATGTTGGTTAGCGGAAAACTGTCGGTGACTTCCTGCTCAAATGAGCATTGATTCCGATTCCCCCCCCCCCCCCCAACAAAGTGGTGCTCATTTTATCGGCCCCAAAGGGTGGGATGATGGGCGTCTACTGCTGATCCACCTGACCAAGACGCCTGGAAACCTGGAAAATGAATTTATTTAGAACTGCTTTTTTGTGTTTAGTTTGTCTTACCCACACACCTCTCATTAGCACTATTGGCTACGTACAGTGCGAAAGAAGTTCAACGTACACGTACATAAATCACGAATAGCTGAAACCCAGTCTCCATCTAAGATGATTTATTGCAACGCTTATATTTCAAAATAACGTGTTTCATCAATGGTTTTTACAAACCAACTGTTATTTTATATTATTAATAGAAGTCAGTATTCTTTAACGTGGGCTAAAACATTTGTATTTATATGTAGAGAGAGAGACATAACGGAGTTCCGATTATATTTGGCTTTACCCACGATAATGTATTTGTACGTGGCATTGCGTTGTGCATTGAACGGTGATACCATATCGTTAATATGGAGAGCTCTTGCCAATAACCTGTAAACCATCAGCATTTGTTGAACAAGCATGACTGCTGATGAGGCCCAAGAAGTCTGAACGAATTCAGACTTTGCTTGCTTAAACAAATGCCGCTGGATAATATTGCTCTGGAAAGCGGATGGGTCAATGGATTAAAACATCAATACAATTATTTGTGCATTGTACTTTCTTTCTATGTGTTCTGTTCAAATTACTAGCTTGCTTCGGCCAACCAAAGTTGGCTCTGTGCTCAGCGGTGCGAAAGAAGTTCAACATATATACCTAGACTGACATAGAGACCCATAGCCTCACACAGAGACCCGTAGACTCGCACAGAGACCCGTAGACTCACACATAGACCCGTAGACTCACACAGAGACCCGTAGACTCGCACAGAGACCCGTAGACTCACACATAGACCCGTAGACTCACACATAGACCCGTAGACTCACACATAGACCCGTAGACTCACACATAGACCCGTAGACTCACACAGAGACCCGTAGACTCACACATAGACCCGTAGAATCACACAGACCCGTAGACTCACACAGAGACCCGTAGACTCACACATAGACCCGTAGACTCACATAGACCCGTAGACTCACACATAGACCCGTAGACTCACATAGACCCGTAGACTCACACATAGACCCGTAGACTCACACAGAGACCCGTAGACTCGCACAGAGACCCGTAGACTCACACAGACCCGTAGACTCACACATAGACCCGTAGACTCACACAGAGACCCGTAGACTCACACAGACCCGTAGACTCACAGAGACCCGTAGACTCACACAGAAACCCATTTCTTTAGAACTGCTTGTTGTGTTTAGTTTGTTGTCCTTCCCCCACACTTCCGATTAGCACGCTTTGCTACGTGCGGTGCGAAAGAAGTTCAACAACAAACATACACACAACCTCAATGGGCGTTCGCCTGGTTAAATAAACTCAATGGGCTGTCATCTGGTTAAATAAAGTACGCCGATTACAGGAGATAATTAATCTCAATGGGTTCTCAACTGGTGTAAATAAAGGATGCAAACTATAACATGTAATCCATCTCAACGGGCTCAATGCTACGTACGGTGCGAAAGAAGCCCAGCGTACATACGATGGGACCCTAACCTGGTGAAAGAAAGGAATTTGCATCATTTAAGAAAAAACGAACTTCCAAGGACTTTCACCTGACTTCATAAAGGACGTCGACCAGGTAGATAAACATCAATGTGCCCTGGTGTGGTGCAAATAGAGCATCTTCATTCATCGATACGTTCCCATCAATGGACTGGTGTGGTCATACAGTACAAGGATAAAAGGGCATGCACCGGCAGAGATAAGCAAACTCAATGGACTCTCACCCAGTTTAATAAAGGGCCGCATTCAATTCGCGACTGCTGTTTGCTCTTCGCTTTACAGCCTTCATGCACGATCAAGGTTTAGGTGGAACCATGAATTAATGTTACCGCTGCAGAGCACCTTTATAGCCACCTGTTAGTGAAGCAGATCAGTCCTTTTTTTCGTCTTTTGGTCGTCGTGGGAATCGTAAAAAAAATCGTGATACAAGCATGAAACTTGCCGTGGAGATACATTTACAAGTGTGGGTGCTTTTTTTCGGGAGGAAAAAAATCATTCGTTAGAGACTTTAAACAAACAAAATGGCCGCCATTTTTGCCACACGGGCCACCAATTTTTTGGTGGCGGCCATTTTTTATTTCTTTAGATGTCTAAAGTTGTGCTTATTATGTTTATCATTATTCTTGGTTCTTTCGGTAAACTCACGTTGAAGGGAAACAAATAATAAAAAATATATATAAAACAATAAAATTCTCACGACGTTTCGACTGCAACACAAGCAGTCATCATCAGGTGTGAAAACCAACGGCAAGAACATTTGAAAGAAGTGGCGGTTTTTATTTAGTGGCGGTTTTTATTTAAAATATTTAAAATAAATAAATACAAACTGCAAGGTCACCGCCACCAGCGCAGAGGTTTTGGAACACCCACGCTTCACCCCACCGCACGTGACCTCTGCCCACGGATCGACTAACTGCACGGGGCATTCATTTACTGTGCTGGGTGGTGGACAGAGAGAGGTGGGGGGGGGGCGATCTCAGAAACTCACCCGTATGTTTCAACGAATAAGCGAAATCACGACGTTTCGATCGCAACACATACGACCGTCATCGGGTGGAACTGCTGACGTAGAAGCAGTTCTCCTGTTGCATCTGTTCCACGTGATGACGGTCGCTCGTGTTGCGATCGAAACGTCGTGGTTTATTTTATTCTGTACCCACTACGTGGACTTTACCGAAAGAACCAAAGAGTCTGGATTCCTGCAGTCACGAAAGCTTCAAATCGAGATTAATGAACTAAACTTGGCGTTTTTATTCTACCAGGTAAGGCCCAGTGAGCTATGTAGCCCCCTTTTTTTCTTCAGAAGCGACCTGGCCATCACAAATGGGAGCTCACGCGGGAATTTGTAGCAGCCCAATGCTCTAAGCGCGTGGTGATGTTGATTCTAAATGTGGAGGGGGTGGGGAACGGGAAGACCCAGAGGAAAATCCACGCGACCACGGGCAGAGAGAGAGACACGCAAACTCCAAATATACAGCAGCAGGCGTCAGGGTCGGGATCGAACCCACGACCTCCTGCACACCAGGCGAGGTAGTTAACATCTCCTAGCCACCGTGTGCTCACCATTACGAGGATCTCACGGGACACACACGATTGCGCGTAGACGACAATTAGTGAATGTGTGTGGTGTCTGTGGTGTGTGTATGTGTGGTGTGTGTGTGTTTGGTGTTGTATATATAGGCCTTTTTCCATTTTTTATATTAATAATGATTTTGCCAATATTTTTGTTTTCATATAATCACTCGCGGGGTCGCTGGGAGCACAAACAAACGGAACCCCCCCCCCAGGAGCTGTCTTGTCACTCTCGCAAAGATAATGACACCCTCCCCTCCCACTTAACGGAAAGGGTCAGTCATAAAGTCAAATAAAAAAAACACATACACCCCCCCCCCCTCCCCGGACGAAGGATAACAAACAAGCGTTTCGTTTTGGTTAACTTTTCCATGCTTCTAACAAATGGTAAAAATTCCAAAACTTAGCGACCAAACAAGAAGCTAACATTATCGACCCTCACACTCACTCCAATTAAAAACCAGGCTACAATCTGCATCAGTGGATCGTCACTCCTCATTCATTCATTCAATACTAAATGTTAGTTTCACCTTTAATAATTTTCTACACGATCTGACCGAAGCATCAAGAAGAATTCTGGCAGTCGGGGTTATTCCTAAGCCAAAACGAATTCTCTAAACCTCGGGATATCACATAATAACAATAACTCGAGAACAAACAGCGCAAACGCAGGATACCGGCGGTGGGAACGAAAGTTAATAAACCCTAATAAATACGTGGTGATGATAATGTTAAATCACGAATCTGGGGAAACATAAACCAAATAATAATGATGCAGTATTAAACCGGGGGGCCAGCCAGAAGAGATTAGGCGAGGTGTGTCGATCACGTGACCAAGATAAATGTATCCCAGAGAGAAAGAGAGCCTCCCGGCCGCCTTTGTCTTCCCGCAGCGCGTGATAAGAATTTGCATACGCAGGCAGAGAGCATCTCCCCTTAAAAATAAAAATCAAACGCCACGATGGAAATACTACTACAACATACCTTGATTCACGTACGGAATCATAACTACAAGTGGTACGGTATCAAACTACGAGGTAAAATAAATGTTTAAACTTCAAAAGCCTCCACACACCCTTTGTGCGAGTCAACATAATGTCACACACCGGGAGGGAAGGGCAGGGGGGAGAGGAGTCGACCGGACAGGGGGCACTCCCCCTCCTTACAGATTAATTAGTGCAGAGGGTGAGAAAGAAGGACGCACTCGGGGCAGTCTGGAGCATCGGTTTCCTTACTCTTTGGTTCTATTCGGTAAAGTCACGTAGGTAAAAAATGAAACAACAAAAATCACGACGTTTCTGCCACAACACAAGTGGCCTTCATCAGGTGAAGGGGACCGTACTGTCACGAGGACAGCGTTGGAGTGAAGACAGTCCAGCCCAGGTCGCGTCCTTTTAAGCTGTTTCCTTTTGATGGCGGGATGGCTTGAGGCAGGCGACAGGGAACCATGCCTTGATGAAACTCATTACCTCAATAAATATGACACACACGGACACACGTACAACCCCCCCCCCCCCCCACCACAACACAGAGCGAGATGAAAGGAAGTTTCGGTCCTTTGTGAGAAGGTGAGCAGAGGTGGGCGAAATTCCACATATAGCCAGCGACTCCACACACACAGATCAGCTCGACAAGAAGACACGCAGCAGCTCGGAAGAGGACAGCAAGCCAGCTCCGGAGCATGGCCTCGAGATCAACAACAACGCGTGTGGTGCATCGCGGAGAAGAGGGGCGAGGTGATGCGGCATGGACCGACAGAGTATGGCTAAAAGTTATTCTCAGCGTCAGGCAATCAACCTCGAGAAGGGGCGGAGAGGGCCTAACGTCGACCAAGCCAGCGTTGCAGAAACCAGCTGCACGCGCAATCGGCACTGCCAGAGAGAGAGAGACGGAGCAAGAGAGAGTCGCGCAGCAGCGCCACCAGCGCCGCCGAGCAAAGGGTGACAGCTGCCAGCGGACAAGCGTTGTGCCGACTCGGCTCATCCAGCAGGGGAAAGAGCCTGACCGGCCGCCCGTGAGCGAGAGCGTCGGCGCCAGCGAGCGCGCCGTGGGTTCGACCCACACGCCACGCCGACCGGCACCGGCTGGGAACCACGACAAGAGTGAGGAACTGCGGCGAGCGGAAGAGCTGCGGGCGCTATCTGACGACGGATCATCGCGCGCCGACGGCGAGCGCCGTGCCGACCCTTCCAGCCAGCTGTGGACAGAAACTGTGGCCGCCCGTGTGAAAGAGGGAGTGTCAAGCTGTCCGTATGATACACTCACACCCTCACAACCCTCACCGCTCCGCAGGGAACAAACACATTTTTCAATGAAGGGATGCCCAACCCCGGCGTCTGCTTAACGCAATGAATTAACGCAAGAAGACCAACAACATTATGAGATCTTCTTTGGTTCTTTCGGTAAAGTCACGTAGAATGAGAATAAAATAATGAATTGATAAAATAAAATAACACAATAATATTCTCACGACGTTTCGGCCACAACACAAGCGGCCTTCATCAGGTGAAGGGGACGAGACTGTCTGGAGGACAGCGCTGGAGTGAGAAAGCCACGCTGAGATCACGACCTTTAAGCTGTGTGAGAAGAAACAAAGCGCCTTGACAAAGGAATTAGCATATCATTTAGCATTGAAATGGCTGAGTGATTAGCTTGTGACTGGTCACAGAAAAGGCTATGTTAAAGTTAAAGTATACACATCCGCAGAGGCACTCCTTGACAAAGGAATTAGCATATAATTTAGCATTGAAATAGCTGAGTGATTAGCTTGTAACTGGTCACAGAAATAGCTATGTTAAAGTCAGAGCATATACATTCACCGAGGCACCTAGTACAAATCAAACAGGAGAATTTAGCATTGAAATAACTAGGCGAATTTAGCATTGAAATAACTGAGTGATTAGCTTGTGACTGGTCACAGAAAAGGCGATGTTAAAGTTAAAGCATACACATCTGCAAGAGACCTCCTTTACCAGTAACACGATATAGTAATAGGTTTTACCCTTTTAACTGGCACAAAAGCTGACACCTTTATTCGCCTTTTGGGGTCATCTGGTCCAACACCAGTGGAGACTAGGCTCTAAGAAAAGCCGTCTCGGGTGTGGACCAATCAAATTCAAGGACAGTGCATATTATTAACAGAGTTGTCTCTTTTGTTTGCATTTTGACTGCTTGTGTTGTGGTTATTGCAAACATGATGCCTTGAATAAAGGTGTCAGTTTTTGTGCCAGTAAAAAGGGTAAAACCTATTACTGACACCAACAACACTCACACATTAACACGTACACGAAGACTCATGATAAGTGCGTCAACTATTAACTGATAACGAAGCACATTACGGCCCATTGAGTTACGTGGATACGGTCATTTAGAAGTAATTTACTCGTTCGTTTTTTTCTTTTTAATTGCATAATCTTACCAATGAATTAATTGATAGCTACTCTTGCCTTCGGGACATGTTTCTTCATTGCCTTTCGTATGAATATCGTTGCATGAATTTTTAAGGACTTTTCCTCTCGCCGTGTATGCTCGCGTACTCTGAGGAATAATCGAATGTACTGTTACCCAGTTAACAAACGTGATCATTGAGGGTTAAATGTATGGATCGATGAGGGGAACATCTCCTGGAGTACTGTGTTGACAATTCCAAGCATAAGAGTTAGCATATTAGAGTGGTAAGGTTTTGTTAAGAAATTAAAATTGCTTAACACAGAAGTGTCTGAGTGGTGCCTTCCTAAGTTCATGCATAATAATCTTAATTATAAGAACTGTATCCTGCGGTGAGATTTGAATTTGGAGACCTGATATAAACACACTAAGACATAATCAGTAAATGTTAAAGCGAGAATAATTGTATTATACCGATTGATAATACGACCCTAGACAACGAAGCCGAGCTTAATCTGGCATACTTACAGCGCACCTGCATAACTTCATACAATTAATTGTATTATCCCGATTGATGATACGACCCTGGGCAACGAAGCTAAGCCTAATTATCATAACTGCCCACTGGCATAATCGCATACATTCACATACATCAATAAGATTATCTCTCTAATTGGCATAATTTATGCACATAATCACATCAATTAACATAATTTAAGACAATTACGCATTTTCTTCTTCCAAATTTCATTTAATTTTTATTATTTTCATTACATTTACAACACACGGCATATACAACAGTAGTGTATGTATGGTGTGTGTGGTGTGTGTGTGGGTTGCACCGTAGGGGAGCGGTGGTGCAGCGATTAGCGCTACGCTGCGCTATGAACCCGGCGACCTAGGTTCGATTTCCGCTCACGGCCAACACCGATGGCGATTATCTGAACCGGTACTGGGCCTCTCTTAGGTCGACTCGGCCTCAAATGAGTACCTGGTGCGGTGTGTAGTAAACATCGCCACCGGGGAGACAAAGGCGGCCGGACATGGTGTTGGCCACCCACCCCCTCGTGTGCCGTTCCGGCTTTCATAGGTGCTCGCTAACAGCACTTGCCCCTACAGTCTGTTACAGGCTACAAGGCGCGTCTTTGTTTTGTTAAACCGTGGCCACCTCCGCATCTTCTTGAAGACGCGTGACCAAACCACCACCACAACCCCCACCACAACCCCCACCACCACCACAACCCCCACCACAACCCCCACCACAACCCCCCCCCACCACCACATCCCCCACCACCACCACAACCCCCACCACCACCACAACCCCCACCACAACCACCACCACAACCCCCACCACCACCACAACCCCCACCACAACCCCCACCACCACCACAACCCTCACAACCACCACCACAACCCCCACCACCACCACAACCCCCACCACAACCACCACCACAACCCCCACCACCACCACAACCCCCACCACCACCACAACCCCCACCACCACACCCCCCCCCACCACCACAACCCCCACCACTACCACCACCACAACCCCCACCCGCACCACAACCCCGACCACCACCACAACCCCCACCACCTTACGCTGGCAGTGGCCGTGAGCGCGCAGTTGCATGCAGTGGCCACGCCTTTTTTTCAAACCTTTTAGTAGTTGTCGTAGTTGTTGTAATAATTAACTAAATGGCAGTGAAGGTAATTGAGTCGGTGGTAATTGAGTTGTAATGCGTACGGCAATTCGTGCCCCAGCACTCGGCCTTGGCATCTGTCAATGGGCCGTGATCGTGGCTTGCTCGACCACGTGCGCTGGGCCAAATGACCGTGGCAGATGTTGAGGTCGAATTCCCCGTTAGACGTTGGTAGTGTGTTTGCTGTGTGTTTTTATTTGTTTTACTCGTACGGCTACTGCTGGATGCAGAGACAACAACAACAACAACTACGGACTCATACTCTTTGATTCTTTCGGTAAAGTCACGTAGGTAGAAAATAAAAAAATAAATCACGACGTTTTGGGCGCAACACAAGCGTCCCTGATGATGGACGTTTGTGTTTACGCCCAAAATGTTACGATTTATTTTTTTAATTTTCTACCTACGTGACTTTACCGAAAGAACCAAAAAGTATGGATTCCTGCAGTCACGAAAGCTTCAAATCAAGACGCAGACTCATACCCAGTGCCGGATGATCCTCGTAGCGAAAGTGGCTACAAATGTAGTAGCTACTACACATGTAGTGTAGTAGCTACTACATTTGTAGTAGCTACTACATTTGTAGTAGCTACTACACATGTAGTAGCTACTACACGTGTAGTAGCTACTACACATATAGTAGATACTACATTTGTAGTAGCTACTACACATATAATAGATACTACATTTGTAGTAGCTACACTTGGAGCTACTACAAATGTAGTAGCTACGGACCCCGCACTTTCAAGGGCCCCCGCGCTAAATGCTTTCGAGCTGTCAATTCCGCTTCGGTGATTCTGCATTTGCTCTATTACTATAGTACTATACCGCCTTCGACGTTTACGAACGACCCGGGTGTTTAAGGTTAGCGATTCGTCGTATTATCTGGGGCTGTATAGCAAATAAAAAAATTACTTTACAGTGCAAGTAAAAACAATTGTCTTTGAAAATGTACAGGTGTTTTTATTTATGTGTTTAGATCCCCCTTTATAACAACATGTGCTACAGGCCCCGCACGAGCTTCATCCGGCTCTGCTCATATCACGTGTCAACCCGTAAGCGGTTAGCCCGTGTTCTTGTAGAGGGAAATTTGGGTTTTCAGGTGCATGCGGCGTTACAGCCGTTTCAATCCGGGCAAATAAAAAATATTTATATTTGTGTCTATTTTGTTTGCGTTTCTCTCCTTGTGAAGGGACTTTGTAGGATGAACGCTGAGATTTATAAGGGGCACGGCGTGACCAATAAGGTGTGAATCGTTCTGTAATAAGGTCGGGCACTGATAAGGGGTTGACAGGTATGACAACTTTACTATTTCACATTCAGGTGTTTGAAGGCCAGATGACAACCGCGTCAGGAGCAGTAGCGGAGGAGTGAATCATCATCATCATCGTCATCATCATCGTCGTCATCGTCGTCATCATCATCGTCGTCATCGTCGTCACCGTCAGCAACATGAGGCCACGTGTTCTCAATGCTTACCACGTGTTCTCAATGCTTGCCACGTGTTCTCAATGCTTACCACGTGTTATCAATGCTTACCACGTATTCTCAATGCTTACCACGTGTTCTCACTGCTTAACACGTGTTTTCAATGCTTACCACGTGTTCTCAATGCTTACCACGTGTTCTCAATGCTTACCACGTGTTCTCAATGCTTACCACGTGTTCTCAATGCTTACCACGTGTTCTCAATGCCTGCCACGTGTTCACAATGCTTGCCACGTGTTCTCAATGCTTACCACGTGTTCTCAATGCTTACCACGTGTTCTTAATGCTTACCACGTGTTCTCAATTCTTACCACGTGTTCTCAATGCTTGCCACGTGTTCTCAATGCTTGCCACGTGTTCTCAATGCTTACCACGTGTTCTCAATGCTTACCACGTGTTCTTAATGCTTACCACGTGTTCTCAATGCTTGCCACGTGTTCTCAATGCTTACCACGTGTTTTCAATGCTTACCACGTGTTCTCAATGCTTATCACGTGTTCTCAATGCTTGCCACGTGTTCTTAATGCTTACCACGTGTTCTCAATGCTTACCACGTGTTTTCAATGCTTCCCACGTGTTCTCAGTGCTTACCACGTGTTCTCAGTGCTTACCACGTGTTCTCAATGCTTACCACGTGTTCTCAATGCTTGCCACGTGTTCTCAATGCTTACCACGTGTTCTCAATGCCTGCCACGTGTTCTCAATGCTTACCACGTGTTCTCAATGCTTACCACGTGTTCTTAATGCTTACCACGTGTTCTCAATTCTTACCACGTGTTCTCAATGCTTGCCACGTGTTCTCAATGCTTGCCACGTGTTCTCAATGCTTACCACGTGTTCTCAATGCTTACCACGTGTTCTTAATGCTTACCACGTGTTCTCAATTCTTACCACGTGTTCTCAATGCTTACCACGTGTTCGCAATGCTTCAGGGGCGTGGGGCCGCGAGCAGCCCTCGTGAGACGTCAACATCGCAGGGGATGATCCTCTCCGTTCGGCGTTTCACAGCGTGGCGGTGTTTGTCTGCGAGTTCTTTCCTGAACTCCATTCGGCTGTCCCAAGCTTCATCGGGGGTGGAAGGGGGGGGGGGGGGGGGGTTGAACCCGCGTCTTCGTAGGTGAGGTCAGCTCCGGTGGTGCTTGGAGAGACGAGTGGAGGTCAGCAACAATGAACAATGAACAGGGCCATTAGTGGCAGCGTGCAGCGGACAATCAGCCGCGGTGATGTCTTGCTCGTGGATGGACTTGGCCACCGTCGTGGTAATGTGGACTTTCCACCGAGGCTGCTGGGCTGAGGCTCGCTGTCCGCGGCTAAGTTCGGCGGTTGAAGAGCGTTGGACGTTACCACGACGAGGCCGAGTACGGTCATGAAGCGGTACACCCACGGTTGAATTCACACTCGATCATTGTCACCACCGCCATCGTCATCATGCAGAATCAACATCTTCATCACGACATCATGATCATCATGATCACTCCGATCATCATCGTCACAAACCATCGCCACCACCGTCACCATCTTCACCACAATCATCATGTATCAATCTTCTTTGGCGTTCCAGAACCAATGTTGGGAAACTCCACATTCCCATGGACGGGTGCCAGTTTATCCCGCTGTACATTTCCTTACCAAGGAGTTGGGCCATAGAGGCACGTGCTTAGCGTACCGACACTGAAGACAAAGATCCCCCGTGTAGCCTCAACAGACTTTCGGGGCAAGTGCTGTTCGCGAGCACCTTTGAAGGCCGGCAATGTGACACACGACAGGGGTGGGTGGCCAACACCACGCCTGGCCGCCTTTGTCTCCCCAGTGGCGATGTTTACACACCGCACCAGCTACTCATTTGCAGCTGAGTCGACCTAGGGGAGGCCCAGGACCGGTTCAGAGAATCGTCACCGCTGTTGGTGGCCGTGAGCGGGAATCGAACTCGGGTGGTCGGGTTCGTAGCGCAGCGTAGCGCTAACCGCTACACACAACACACACTCACACAACACTCACAACACACTCACTCACAACACACACTCACACACAACACACACTCACAACACTCACACACAACACACACTCACAACACACAACACTCACACACAACACACACAACACTCACGCACACACAATACACACTCACACACTCCCAACACACATACTCACACACAACACACTCACTCACGCACACAACACATACTCACTTACAACACACACAACACACTCACGCACACAATACACTCACACACGCACACTCACTGAAAACACACTCACAACACACACTACACACAACACATACTCACACACAACACACACTACACACACCACACACTCACACACAACACACACTCACATACAACACACACTACACACAACACACACTACACACAACACATACTCACACACACTCACACACAACACACACTACACAACACATACTCACACACAACACATACACACAACACACACTACACACACCACACACTCACACACACTACACACAACACACACACACAACACATACTCACACACAACACACACAACACACACTACACACAACACATACTCACACACAACACATACTCACACACAACACACACTACACACACCACACACTCACACACACTACACACAACACACACTCACACACAACACACACTACACACAACACACACTACACACAACACATACTCACACACAACACACACTCACACACAACACACACTACACAACACATACTCACACACAACACATACTCACACACAACACACACTACACACTACACACACCACACACACACTACACACAACACACACTCACACACAACACACACTACACACAACACATACACACAACACATACTCACACACAACACACACTACACACTACACACACCGCACACTCACACACACTACACACAACACACACTCACACACAACACACACTACACGCAAGACACACACAACACACACTAAACACTACACACACCACACACTCACACACAACACACAACACACACTCACACACAACACACACTACACACAACACACACTACACACAACACATACTCACACACAACACACACTCACACAACACTCACGCACACAACACACACTCACTCACAACACACACTACACACAACACACACACAACACACTGACGCACACAACACACACTCACACACAACACACACACACTCGCACACAGCACAAACCTACACAACAAGACACTCGCCAAAACACAACACACACAACACAAACCTACACAACACACACGCACAACACACTCACACACAGCACACTCACACACAACACACACAACACACTCACACACAGCACACTCACACACAACACACACACAACACACACTCGCACGCAGCACAAACCTACACAACAAGACACTCGCACAACACACACGCACACAACACACACAACAACAACACACTCGCACACAACACACTCACTTACACAGCTCACACGCAGCACAAACCTACACAACAAGACACTCGCACAACACACACGCACACAACACAAACCTACACAACACACACGCACAACACAACACATCACACACAACACACACAACACACACAACACATCATACACAACACATCACACACAACACACTCGCACGCAGCACAAACCCACACAACAACAACACACTCGCACACAACACTTACACACAACACACTCACACACAACACACACACTCACACACAACACACTCACACACAACACACTCATACACAGCACACACTACACACAACACACACTCACATACAACACACACTACACACAACACACACTACACACAACACATACACACAACACACACACACACAACACACACTACACACAACACAAACCTACACAACACACACGCACAACGCAACACACACAACACACTCACACACAACACACTCACACACAACACATACTCGCACGCAGCACAAACCCACACAACAACAACACACTCGCACACAACGCACTCACTTACACAGCTCACACGCGCGTTTCACAAATGCATTGTCCGTGTACGAATTGAGATCTTCCGTCGGCGTCTGCTGCAGCGTTAGGAGGGCGAATGCTTCTCCAAACAGACAAACATTTGGCAACCTTTAACAGCATATAGCTCTCTCTCTCTGCATGATAAAGGCTTTTTGGTTAGATCGCGTGCAGTATAAATGCCGTGTGAGGAAACCCTCCAACACCCGGCACGAACAATCAGTAAGGGATTTGTCACGTAAACAAAACGTCAAATAGTTACTAGTATAGTGTAGTAGTGTATAGTGTAGTGTAATAGTGTATAGTGTAGTGTAGTAGTGTATAGTGTAGTAGTGTATAGTGTAGTAGTGTAGTGTATAGTAGTGTATAGTGTAGTGTGTAGTAGTGTTTAGTGTAATGTAGTAGTGTATAGTGTAGTGTAGTAGTGTATAGTAGTGTAGCAGTGTAGTGTATAGTGTAGTAGTGTAGTGTATAGTAGTGTATAGTGTAGTGTGTAGTAGTGTATAGTGTAGTGTAGTAGTGTAGTGTATAGTATAGTGTATAGTAGTGTATAGTGTAGTGTGTAGTAGTGTATAGTGTAGTGTAGTAGTGTATAGTAGTGTAGTAGTGTAGTGTAGTATAGTGTAGTAGTGTAGTGTAGTATAGTGTAGTAATGTAGTGTATAGTGTAGTGTATAGTGTAGTGTATAGTGTGGTGTATAGTAGTGTAGTGTAGAGTGAAGTGTATAGTGTAGTGTATAGTAGTGTAGTAGTGTAGTGTATAGTAGCGTAGTAGCGTATAGTAGTGTATAGTGTGGTGTGTAGTAGTGTATAGTAGTGTAGTGTAGTAGTGTATAGTAGTGTAGTGTATAGTGTAGTAGTGTATAGGAGTGTGAAGTGTTGTCGTGTAATGTAGTGTAGTAGTGTATAGTGTAGTGTGTAGTGTAGTGTGTAGTGTATAGTGTAGTGTATAGTGTAGTGTATAGTGTAGTGTATCTAGTGTATAGTGTAATGTAGTACTGTATAGTAGTGTAGTGTATAGTGTAGTAGTGTATAGTGTAGTATGTAGTAGTCTATAGGAGTGTGTAGTGTAGTAGTGTATAGTAGTGTATAGTGTAGTGTATAGTGTAGTGTAGTAGTGTAGTGTATAGTGTAGTATACTACTTCAGCCCACCAGTGTGTTGAAGAGCGAAGTCGTGACCTATTTGGCGTTGTGTTTACGTCACAAATCCCTTACTGCTTGTCCGTGCCGGGTGGTGTAGGGTTCGACACGACGTGTACACTGCACATGATCTCACCCACAAACCTCGATTATGAATCATGTTGGTCGCGACAGCCTGCTCCTCCATGTCTTTCTCTCCATGTGTCTCTCTCCCTTTCTCTCTCCATGTCTCTCTCTCTCCCTGTCTCTCTCCCTTTCTCTCTCTCCCTGTCTCTCTCCCTTTCTCTCTCCATGTCTCTCTCACTTTCTCTCTCCATGTCTCTCTCTGTTTTTTTACGATCAGAGGAAACAAGAAGATGCTCGGTGTAGTCGGCACTTTGCTTCGTTCATCATTTCGTTTTTCTAAATGCTTTGCTTTATGTAACCCCCCCCCCCCCCCACACTTTTTAAATGAAAGATTTAACAAAATATTTCTCGCTCTGCTCTCCTTACCCCTTTCCTCCCTCTCCGCCCCCCCCCCTCTCTCTCTACCCCGTCTCTTCCTACTCCATGTCGCTCTCGCTCTCTTTCGCTCTCTCTCTCGCTCTCTCGCTCACTCTCTCGCTCTCTCTTTTTTTATAACTACGACAAGTGCTGCATCTGCACGCAGCCCTTCCCACAGTCAAACGACCTCCGACGGGTAGCTCAGATCTGCATGCAGAGCTCTCCGTCATCTGCCACCGAGCACACGGCCTCCTCCAGCGCCCACTGCTCCTTGAAGGCCGGCACGGCGTGGGTCAGCCGCGCATGGCGGAATTCCAGCCACACCCTGGCTCCGACCAGAGCGCGGAAGATGCCCAGGCTGCTGGCCGGACGTTGCCCCTCCAGGGCTACCTTCCTCGCCCTGTATACGGCGAGCTTGGCGTAGCCGAAGAGCACATTGACCAGCCCCTGAATATGTTGGGGTCCGTCGCCTTTTGGGTATCCAAAGATGAGGACCGTCGGGGAGAAGTGGAGGCTGAACCTTAGGAGGATGTTTCTCAGGACCTTGAACAGCGAGTCCAGGCTCTTACACTCCACGTATTGGTGCACCACCATCTCCACTTTACCGCAGAACCGACACTCTGGGGACGTGTCGGTGAAGCGAGCCAGGGAGGCGTTGGTGGTGACGGTGCCGTGGGCGATGCTCCAGCTGAGGTCGCCGATGCGGTTGTACGTCGGGCTGGAGTAGAGTTGCCTCCAGCGAGGCCTCTCCGGAGAGACGCAGGGCAGGGATTTTCTCCAGGCATGGTCTTTGTGGCTCCTCAGGGTGTCCTGTTGGTGGAACCGGACCATGTAGGAGTAGAGCACCTTCCTCTTTACATTTGCGAAGGCCACCTCCGGCAGGTCTTCCAGCCGGCACAGGTTGTGATCCGCCTTCGTTTGTCGGCATTGGCGATGCAGTGGCACGACTGAGAGCTCCAGTGGAGGGGGACCGAGAGGGGCCTCGTCATCCCCAACGCCGATGGGGGTGGCATTCTCCCCCGCTGCCGCTGAGAAGGCCCCCTTGGCTTCGGCCAGGATCCGGGCAGCCACCCGGAGCGACTGCAGCCCCCCTGTCTTTGCGGCCACGTCTGCCGGTCCGAGCCACCGGCTCCGTGTTTCAGGCTCCACCAGATCTCCCGTCCTGGTGAGCCGCGCGTTGGCGAGGCGCCTCTCCATGCCTGGGGTGGCGGTGGTGGATGGCAGCTTTGTCTGTGGGTTCCTGAGGATCGGTTCGGAGACCAGATCTTCGGCCGATCGTGGCTGGTTCAGCCTCCTGATGGCGAGGGAGCTCCATTTCTGCAGGACGCTCCTGTAGAAAAGTTGGCAGCTGTCCCAGTGGGAGGCCCTGCAGGTCCATGTAGAATAGTTGTGTAGAATAGGTGTTTGGAGCACTGCAGACCCCCCAGCTGTTTCAGGAGGAAGGAGGCCGTGACGCTCCAGGCCGGTGCCGGGGCGGCGTTCAGGAACTTTTGCGCGGCCTGCAGTCGGAAAGGTGGCCAGCTGACTCCGCACGCACACCGGCCCGTGACCGCCCTCGTCCAGTGGCAGGGCCAGGACCCCAGCCGCGACCCGGTGTCCTCCACCCGACCAGAAGAAGTCGAGGACTCGCTTCTGAAGTGCGTTGACGAGGCTCATGGGGGGGTGCGGGGAGAAGAGTCGGTGCCACAGCATGGACGTCACCAGCTGGTTCACCACCAACGTCTTTGTCCTGAAGGTGAGGAACTTGCATAGGTGACTCCAGGTGCCCAGCCGCTCCTCCACCTTCTCCTCCAGCTCGACCCAGTTCCTCTGCGGTGGTTCCTCCTCTGGTGCGAGGAACACCCCCAGGTGGTGCAGCGATGTTGTGCTACAATTTCTCTCTCCATGTCTCTCTCCATGTCTCTCTCCCTTTCTCTCTCCATGTCTCTCTCCATGTCTCTCTCCCTTTCTCTCTCCATGTCTCTCTCCATGTCTCTCTCCCTTTCTCTCTCACTTTCTCTCTCCCTTTCTCTCTCCATGTCTCTCTCCATGTCTCTCTCCATGGCTCTCTCCATGTCTCTCTCCCTTTCTCTCTCCATGTCTCTCTCCCTTTCTCTCTCCATGTCTCTCTTCCTTTCTCTCTCCATGTCTCTCTCCATGTCTCTCTCTCCCTGTCTCTCTCCATGTCTCTCTCCATGTCTCTCTCCATGTCTCTCTCCCTTTCTCTCTCCATGTCTCTCTCCCTTTCTCTCTCCATGTCTCTCTCCATGTCTCTCTCCATGTCTCTCTCCATGTCTCTCTCCCTTTCTCTCTCCCTTTCTCTCTCCATGTCTCTCTCCATGTCTCTCTCCATGTCTCTCTCCCTTTCTCTATCCCTTTCTCTCTCCATGTCTCTCTCCATGTCTCTCTCCCTTTCTCTCTCCATGTCTCTCTCCATGTCTCTCTCCATGTCTCTCTTCCTTTCCCTCTCCATGTCTCTCTCCCTTTCTCTCCTCCTTCTTCACCTCACTTCATCCCGACACGTTCTCACAAAGACAAAGGTCCACGCCCCGTGTAGCCTCGGCAGACCTTTGGGGCAAGTGCCGTTGGCGAATGGCACGGTGGGTTTTTTGTGTGGTGGGGTGGGGGTTTACGTGCGGTGCGAAAGAAGTCTAACTAGCATGCGATGCATTACAGCCCACACCGTGACACACGAGGGGGTGGGTGGCCAGCAAGTGCGCCCGGCCGCCTTTGTCTCCCTAGTAGTGATGTTTACTACACACCAAAGACAAAGATCCCCCGTGTAGCCTGTAACAGACTGTTGGGGCAAGTGCTGTTTGCGAGCACCTATGAAGGCCGGCACGGTGGCACACGAGGGGGTGGGTGGCCAGCAACTACGCCCCTGCCGCCTTTGTCTCCCTAGTTCCGATGTTTGAACACTGCACCAAGTACTCATTTGAGGCTGAATCGTCCTACGGGATGCCCAGGACCGGTTTACAGAAGCGTCACTGATGTCGGCCGTGAGTCGGAATCGAACTCAGGTCACCGGGTTCGTTGAGAAGCGCGCTAACTACTGCGCCACCGCTCCCCACAAACGCCCACCCACGCAAAGACACACACACCTACCAACGCACAGACACACACACACCTACAAAAACACAGACACACACACCTACCAACGCACAGACACACACACACCTACCATCGCACAGACACACACACACACCTACCAACGCACAGACACACACACACCTACCGACGCATAGACACACACACACCTACCATCCACTCTCTCTCACACACACACACCTACCATCCACTCTCTCTCACACACACACACCTACCAGCCAATCCCACTCTCTCTCACACACACACCTACCAACGCACACACACACACCTACCAACGCACAGACACACACACACACCTACCAACGCACAGACACACACACACCTACCAACGCACAGACACACACACACCTACCGACGCATAGACACAAACACACCTACCATCCACTCTCTCACACACACACACACCTACCAGCCAATCCCACTCTCTCACACACACACACCTACCAACGCACACACACACACCTACCAAAGCACAGACACAAACACACCTACCGACGCATAGACACACACACACCTACCATCCACTCTCTCTCACACACACACACCTACCAGCCAATTCCACTCTCTCACACACACACACCTACAATCCACTCTCACACACACACACCTACAATCCACTCTCTCTCACACACACACACCTACCATCCACTCAATCTCACACACACACACCTACCATCCACTCTCACACACACACACACACCTACCAGACCACTCTTTCTCACACACACCTACACCTACAATCTACTCTCACACACACACACACACACCTACCAGACCACTCTCTCTCACACACACACCTACCATCCACTCTCTCTCACACACACACACCTACCATCCACTCTCACACACACACACACACCTACCATCTACTCTCACACACACACACCTACCATCCACTCTCACACACACACCTACAATCCACTATCACACACACCTACCATCCACTCTCTCACACACACACCTACAATCCACTATCACACACACCTACCATCCACTCTCTCACACACACACCTACCATCCACTCTCACACACACACCTACAATCCACTATCACACACACCTACCATCCACTCTCTCACACACACACCTACAATCCACTATCACACACCCCTACCATCCACTCTCACACACACACACCTACAATCCACTCTCACACACACACACCTACCAGACCACTCTCTCTCACACACACACCTACAATCCACTCTCTCTCACACACACACACCTACAATCCACTCTCTCTCACACACACACACACCTACCATCCACTCTCACACACACACACCTACCATCCACTCTCACACACACACACCCCTACCATCCACTCTCACACACACCTACAATCCACTCTCTCTCTCACACACACACCTACTATCCACTCTCTCACACACACACACCTACCATCCACTCTCACACACACACACCTACCATCCACTCTCACACACACACACCTACCATCCACTCTCACACACACCTACAATCCACTCTCTCACACACACACACACCTACCATCCACTCTCACACACACACCTACCATCCACTCTCACACACACACCTACCATCCACTCTCACACACACACACACCTACCATCCACTCTCACACACACACACCTACCATCCACTCTCTCACACACACACACCTACCAACGCACACACACACACCTACCAAAGCACAGACACAAACACACCTACCGACGCATAGACACACACACACCTACCATCCACTCTCTCTCACACACACACACCTACCAGCCAATTCCACTCTCTCACACACACACACCTACAATCCACTCTCACACACACACACCTACAATCCACTCTCTCTCACACACACACACCTACCATCCACTCAATCTCACACACACACACCTACCATCCACTCTCACACACACACACACACCTACCAGACCACTCTTTCTCACACACACCTACACCTACAATCTACTCTCACACACACACACACACCTACCAGACCACTCTCTCTCACACACACACCTACCATCCACTCTCTCTCACACACACACACCTACCATCCACTCTCACACACACACACACACCTACCATCTACTCTCACACACACACACCTACCATCCACTCTCACACACACACCTACAATCCACTATCACACACACCTACCATCCACTCTCTCACACACACACACCTACCATCCACTCTCTCACACACACACACCTACCATCCACTCTCACACACACACACCTACAATCCACTCTCTCACACACACACACCTACCATCCACTCTCACACACACACACCTACAATCCACTCTCACACACACACACCTACCAGACCACTCTCTCTCACACACACACCTACAATCCACTCTCTCTCACACACACACACCTACCATCCACTCTCACACACACACACACCTACCATCCACTCTCACACACACACACACCTACCATCCACTCTCACACACACCTACAATCCACTCTCTCTCTCACACACACACCTACTATCCACTCTCTCACACACACACACCTACCATCCACTCTCACACACACACACACCTACCATCCACTCTCACACACACACACCTATCATCCACTCTCTCACACACACACACCTACCAGCCACTCTCTCTCCCACTTTCCCTCCCCCACCCCCCATCTCGCACCCACCCACCTCTCACACACAGACACACACACAGACAGACACACACACACAGACACACACACAGACGAACGCGCACGAGCGAGCGACCGGCCCAGCCTGCATCGAGGACGCCCCATGCAGCCACTCAGCGTGACGGCGGCGGCGGCGGCGGTGGTGGTGGTGCTGGTGGCGGTGGTGCTGGTGGAAAATGTCCCGACGTAAGCAGCCCAATCCTCAGCAGCGCAGGGCGACCGACGACGCCTCAAAAGCCGCGGCATCTGCGGCCAGCGCTCCTACGGCTTGCGGTGAGAGAGTTGCTGAGTGACCGCGTGCACGTGCGTTGTTGTTGTTGTTGCTGTTGAAGTCGCCGGGTTGATGTCCATCTCTGTCTGTGCGTGTGTGTCTCTCTGTGTGTGTGTGTCTGTTTGTCTCTGTGTGTGTGTCTTTGTGTGTCTGTGTGTGTGTGTCTGTTTGTCTCTGTGTGTGTGTCTTTGTGTGTCTCTGTGTGTGTCTCTGTGTCTGTGTCCGTGTGTGTGTGTCTGTGTGTGTGTCTATGTTTGTCTGTGTCTCTGTGTGTGTCTGTGTGTGTGTCTGTTTGTCTCTGTGTGTGTGTCTTTGTGTGTCTCTGTGTGTGTGTCTGTGTGTCTCTGTGTGTGTTATGGTGTCTGTGTGTATGTCTGTGTGTGTCTCTGTGTCCGTGTGTGTCTGTGTGTGTGTCTGTATGTCTGTGTGTGTCTGTGTCCGTGTGTGTCTGTGTGTTTGTCTATGTTTGTCTGTGTCTCTGTGTGTGTCTCTGTGTGTGTGTCTGTGTGTCTCTGTGTGTGTTATGGTGTCTGTATGTCTGTGTGTGTCTCTGTGTCTGTGTCCGTGTGTGTGTCTGTGTGTGTGTCTGTGTTTGTCTGTGTCTCTGTGTGTGTCTCTGGTGTGTGTGTCCGTGTCTGTGTGTGGGGGGAGCGGTGGTGCAGCGGTTAGCGCTACACTGCGCTGCGAACACGGCGACCCGGGTTCGATTCCCGCTCACGGCCAACACCGGTGACGATTATCTGAACCGGTCCCGGGCCTCCCCTAGGTCGATTCAGCCTCAAACAAGTACCTGGTGCGGTGTGTAAACATCGCCGCTAGGGAGACAAAGGCGGCCGGGCGTGGTGTTGGCCACCCATCCCCTCGTGTACCGTTCCGGCCTTCGTAGGTGCCCGCTAACAGCACTTGCCCCAACAGTCTGTTACAGGCTATACGGGGGATCTTTGTTTGTGTGTGTGTGTGGCTGAGAGGGCATGGGGTGCAGGTGGAGGTTGTGGGTTTAACTCTCCACCACGCAAGCTGCCAACTCGTCAGGCCACGCGTTGTTGACGTGACAGAGACCCCTCGACTCAAGTGTCGGGTGGTGGCGGGTTTGACGACACGCTCACGGGAAATAACACGGGGGTATTTTTTTTTTTAACCCTCTCTGGCAATGCAACTGGAGGCGTTCAGGTGTTCGGACATCGAAGGAGTCAAGCAACTGCACGTTCACCACACGCAGGGCTTGTGGTGCACGTGCAGACAAAGACGCTCTGTTGAAATGTTCCGCGTTGACTTTGAAACTGATTTGGCATCTTCTTGGTTCTTTGGGTAAAGTGACGTAGAAGGGAAATAATAAAACTTAATAAAATTCTCACGACGTTTCGGCCACAACACAAACAGCCGTCCTCAGGTGAAGAAACAGAACTGTCGGGACGACAGCGCTTCGCTGAACACTGCCAAGCTGGTTTGGAGGAGCAGAGCGCCTTGACGAAGGAGTTTAGATATCAAGAGAAGAATTTCGCATTGAAGTAGCTGTGTTAATGTGAGAGATTAGCAGGATGTTAAGGTGGAAAATTAGCATGTAACTGGGAGGTTAGCATGATGTTAATGTGAGGAATTAGCATGCAGCTGGTCACGGAAGTGGGGCTATGCTAAAGTCAGAGTTTGCATATCAACAGAGGCATTCAGTATATTGACGCTAAAGAACTGCAACTACCCAACTATCGCGCAATAAACCGATGCGATTTGGCATGTTCACCGCAAGTTCCGTGATGAACGCAAACTTGAGTCCCCTTGCGAAAGGTGAAATCTTTTTGGTGTTTGAATACCTGAACAGACATCCCGTTTCATTTCCCACAAAAGGGTAAAAAACCACCCTATTATTTTTTTTTATTTTTTAAATTCATACTTTGATGCTGGCAAAAAGGGTATTCCTTGATGTAGCTGCTGTTCAACCCCGAGCTATAAAGGCTCTGACACGTGCATTGTCAGTGTGCTGTCCGCCTTTTGGAGTTATTTTCTGGTCTGTTACTGGTGGTGAGACTAGGCCATGAATAACAAGGCTGTCCTCTGGTGTAAGGCCAATCGGTTTCAAAGACAATGCCATTATATTATTCATAATAACGGTGTTTTTGGTTAGATCGGTGTTATTTATAAATGTGTCGTGTAACCCTCCACCACCCGACACGGCCAACCAGCAACAAAAGTGTCACGTTGACGAAAGACAAAATAGTTCACGACTGTTGAAGAGTGAATGATGTTGATTCACTCTTCAACACACCGGTGGGCTAAAGCAGTGAACTATTTTGTCTTTTGTCAACGTGCACATTTTTTTCTGCTGATTGGCCGTGTCGGGTGGTGGAGGGTTACACGACACATTTATAAATAACGCGATCCAACTACAAAAAAACTTTATTATGAATAATATTGGTCGCGAAAGCCTCCTGCTACGTGTCAAACATTATTATTGTTATCAGAGCCACGTGTTTGTTTGCATGTTCAGCACAAGCGCTGTGTGCAAAAGGTGTCTATTTGGTGTTTGAACGTCTTAACGCCTCCTGTTGTACTATCGTTTGGTTCTTTCGTATAAAATCACGTAGATATAAAATAATAAAAATGATAACTTTACCGAAAGAACCAAAGAGTATGTATTCCTGCAGTTACGAAAGCTTCAAATACAGATTGGACCAATTTTATTGTCAGAAAGGGGGTTAAAAAAAACCTCATTTAATTTTGTCATCCTTTGACATTGGCACAAAAGGTTGCCATTAGACAGCTGCTCAAACCCCCCCCCCCCCAGCTCTCCGTGTGGCATCGCCCTTGTACCGTTCGCCTTGTGGCGTCATTCTCCGGTCTGACGCTGGTGGTAAGACGAGGCCACGAAGAAGGCCAATAAGTTTATTTTGTTTGTTAAACCAATACCCACATATTGATCATGATCAGAGGCGCGTTTTGTCTGCATGTTCACCACAAGCGCCGCGTGCGATCAATGCGATAACTTGATTGCTAGCAAAAAAAAAGGTGTCCCGTGCTCTTGGGTTCTGTCGGTAAAAGTCACGTGGGTAGAAATAGAACACGGCAATTCGTGCCCCAGCACTCGGCCTTGGCATCTGTCGATGGGCCGTGATCGTGGCTCGCTCGACCACGTGCGCTGGGCCGAATGGCCGTGGCAGATGTGGCGGGCGAATTCCCCGTTAGACGTTGGTAGTGTGTTTGCTGTGTGTGTTTTTATTTGTTTTACTCGTACGGCTGCTATTGCTGCTGCTGATGTTAGATGCAGAGATAACAACAACAACAACTAGTACAGACTCATACTCTAAAATAAAACAAATCACGACGTTTCGATCGCAGCACAAGCGATCCTCCATCGGGTGGGATCACCGCGGCGAGCAAAACGCTCAAGTCGGCGGAAGAGCACCCGTGGCCAGGGTAAGACGGGATTCAAATCTAGATTAAAAGGTGTCTATTTGTTTTTAAACCTTAACACAACTCCCGTCTTATTTCCAGAAAAGGAGGGGTAAAACGCCGCATTCTTATTTTGTTTCGTAATTTTATAACTGGGAACAGCAGCAGCAGCACAAACAAAAACCGTCCCGGGACACATTTCGCGATCTGTCCCACCGAGAGAGTTCCTGCAGTACCCGAAGCGCCAGCGTCACGCGAAGACTTGTGAACGTGAACCAACAACAACAATAACAACAACCACCACAGCCCCACTAGAACAACAACGAGAACAACAAACAACAACATCAGCAAATGTGTAGCAGCAACAGCTGTAGCTGTCGGGGTGTTCACGTGCGCATCGCAGACGCCAAGTGGCTCGTGATGGGTCAAAAGGGTGGGGTGGTGGGGGGGGGGGGGCGGGGGGGCTTGCACGGATCCCCACGGCCACGCGTTGTGTTGATGACCCCGGCCAATCACACTCTGCGGCAGGGGTGTGTGTGGTCGATAAAATGTGTGTGGGGTGGAGGTGGTGGTGGTGGTGGTGATGGTGGCGCCACTTTTGTGTGTCAACCGGTGGGTTTGGGTTTTGTTTCCACGTGGTGGAGGCGGTCGCCTTCTACCCGCGCGTGCGCGCGCCTCGCCTGGCTCCACCGCGAGAATGTGGAATTGCCACCGCCGTAATCTCCGTAGGGGGCTGTGAACGTGGCGGGTGGCGGGTGGCGGGCGGGGGGGGTGGTGAGCAGCTATACTTCTTGGCGTGAGCTTCGCGGAGCGCTGCGATTCCCTCCGAGTTTGAGAGCCGCGGTTTGAGTCACGAGTGGGATTATGGGACCTTACGAGCCCCCCTTTAGTGGGCGGGCCGCTGTGACCTACGAGGTCCCCTTTAGTGGGGGGCCGCTGTGACCTACGAGCCCCCCTTTAGTGGGGGGGCCGCTGTGACCTACGAGGTCCCCTTTAGTGGGGGGGGCGCTGTGACCTACGAGCCCCCCTTTAGTGGGGGGCCGCTGTGACCTACGAGCCCCCCTTTAATGGGGGGCCGCTGTGACCTACGAGCCCCCCCTTTAATGGGTTAGCCCCGCAATATTTCGCAAGAACTGATAAATAAATGAGTAAATGAGTGAGTGAGTGAGTGATTGAATGAGTGATTGAATGAGTGAGTGATTGAATGAGTGAGTGAATGAGTGAGTGAGTGAATGAGTGAATGAGTGAGTGAGTGAATGAGTGAGTGAATGAGTGAGTGAATGAGTGATTGAATGAGTGAGTGAATGAGTGAGTGAGTGAGCGAATGAGTGGGAAAATTAGTGATTGGGTGGGTGGGTGAGTAGGTAAGTGAGTGAGTGGGTGAGTGAGTGGGTAGGTGAATGGGTTAGTGGATGAGTGAGTGGGTGAGTGAGTGGGTGAGTAAGTGGGTGAATGAATGAGTGGGTAAGTGAGTGGGTGAGTGAATGGGTGAGTGAGTGAGTTGATGAGTGAGTGGGTGAGTGAATGGGTGAGTGAGTGAGTGGGTGGGTGAGTGAGTGGGTGGGTGGGTGAGTGGGTGAGTGAGTGGGTGAGTGAGTGGGTGAGTGGATGAGTAGGTGAGTGGGTGAGTGAGTAGGTGAGTGGGTGAGTGAGTAGGTGAGTGGGTGGGTGGGTGAGTGAGTGGGTGGGTGAGTGAGTGAGTGGGTGGGTGGGTGAGTGAGTGAGTGGGTGAGTGAGTGAGTGGGTAAGTGAGTGAGTGGGTGAGTGGGTGGGTGAGTAGGTGAGTGGGTGGGTGGGTGAGTGAGTGGGTGAGTAAGTGAGTGAGTGGGTGAGTGGGTGAGTGAGTAGATGAGTGGGTGGGTGAGTAGGTGAGTGGGTGGGTGGGTGAGTGAGTGAGTTAGTGGGTGGGTGAGTGAGTGGGTTGAGTTATCAGGATGTCTCCTCGGCGCAGCTCCCAGACGACACAACAACGCTTTGACTTAGAAGTCGTTCGCTGTCTGTAGGTCCCGCCTTGAACGCTCACCACTTTAAACTTTAAACTCACCTCCCCTGCCTTTCCATACACGGGGGTGGCGCATTGGTGGCGTCTACCGACGACATGTGCCACTACTTGAGTGGTACTCCCCAAACAAAGCGGTACTCTGTTTTATCGACCCCGGTCCGGATGATGGGCTGAGTTAACCGCCCAGCACAACCCACCTAGCAGGCTTTGAACTCCTTCCTTTCCGAGTGTGAGCCACTCGCTCCACACGTGTGTGCGCGTACACGTGTGTGTGTGTACACGTGTGTGTGTACACGTGTGCGCGCGTACACGTGTGTGTGTGTACACGTGTGTGTGTACACGTGTGCGTGCGTACACGTGTGTGCGCGTACACGTGTGTGTGTGTATACTCCTGGGTACGTACACACATGCATACATATTTACAGATATCCCCTCTATAGCCTGCACAGACTGCTGTTGGGGAAAGTGCTGTTAGCGAGCACCTATTAAGGCCGGCACGGCACAAGAGGGGATCGGTGGGTAGCACCACGCCCGACCGCCTTTGTCTTCCCGGTGGCGATGTTTGCTACACTCCGTACCAGGTACTCATTTGAGGCTGAGTCGACCTAGGGGAGGACTAGGACCGGTTCAGATTATAATCGTCACCGGTGTTGGCCGTGAGCGGGAAACGTACCAGGGTCGCCGGGTTCGTATGTGCAGGAGGTCACGGGACAGACCCCGGTGCTATGGGTTGACTGCTGTGCCAGGCTAGGTGCAGGAGGTCACAAGACATACCCAGGTGTTATGGGTTGACCGCTGTGCCAGGCTAGGTGCAGGAGGTCACAAGACAGACCCAGGTGTTATGGGTTGACTGCTGTGCCAGGCTAGGTGCAGGAGGTCACAAGACAGACCCAGGTGCTATGGGTTGACTGCTGTGCCAGGCTAGGTGCAGGAGGTCAGAGGACAGACCCATTTGTTATGGGTTGACTGCTGTGCCAGGCTAGGTGCAGGAGGTCACGGGACAGACACAGGTGCTTATGGGTTGACTGCTGTGCCAGGCTAGGTGCAGGAGGTCACAGGACAGACACAGGTGCTTATGGGTTGACTGCTGTGCCAGGCTAGGTGCAGGAGGTCACGGGACAGACTCAGGTGCTTATGGGTTGACTGCTGTGCCAGGCTAGGTGCAGGAGGTCACAGGACAGACACAGGTGCTTATGGGTTGACTGCTGTGCCAGGCTAGGTGCAGGAGGTCACGGGACAGACTCAGGTGCTTATGGGTGGACTGCTGTGCCAGGCTAGGTGCAGGAGGTCACAGGACATACCCAGGTGCTATGGGTTGACTGCTGTGCCAGGCTAGGTGCAGGAGGTCCCAGGACAGACACAGGTGCTTATGGGTTGACTGCTGTGCCAGGCTAGGTGCAGGAGGTCACGGGACAGACCCAGGTGCTTATGGGTTGACTGCTGTGCCAGGCTAGGTGCAGGAGGTCACAGGACAGACACAGGTGCTTATGGGTTGACTGTTGTGCCAGGCTAGGTGCAGGAGGTCACAGGACATACCCAGGTGTTATTGGTTAACTGCTGTGCCAGGCTAGGTGCAGGAGGTCACAGGACATACCCAGGTGTTATGGGTTGACTGCTGTGCCAGGCTAGGTGCAGGAGGTCACAGGACAGACCCAGGTGTTATCTGTTGACTGCTGTGCCAGGCTAGGTGCAGGAGGTCACAGGACATACCCAGGTGTTATGGGTTGACTGCTGTGCCAGGCTAGGTGCAGGAGGTCACAGGACAGACCCAGGTGCTTATAGGTTGACTTGTTGTGCCAGGCTAGGTGCAGGAGGTCACAGGACAGACACAGGTGCTTATGGGTTGACTGCTGTGCCAGGCTAGGTGCAGGAGGTCACAGGACAGACCCAGGTGCTTATGGGTTGACTTGTTGTGCCAGGCTAGGTGCAGGAGGTCACAGGACAGACACAGGTGCTTATGGGTTGACTGCTGTGCCAGGCTAGGTGCATCAACCTGTGCTCCCTCCCGTGCCAACTCCGCTGCGTTTTATCCGCCCGGCGCTCCGCTCGTTGTTGTGAGCGTCGCTCCTCCGCCCTCCGCCGTTGCTGGAGAGCGACTGCCTCCAACTGCCCAGCAGCAGCAGCGGCGGCGGCGGCGGCGTCCTTCACGAGCCTCTTCCTCGACGGAAGCTGAACTTGACTACGCAACAATATTCTCTTAAGTTTGAGTGGCTGCACACAAAGACACAGACAAAAGGCTCCAGTTATACGCCTTTTGACAGACTGTTAGGGCAAGGGGTGTGTGGTCAACAGCACACGGTTTGATCGGCTTTGTCTCCGCCAATGCTGATGTTTACACAGCGTACTTGAGGCTGAGTCGACCCAGGGGAGGCCCAGGACCGGTGCGAACGTTCTACGCGTTTAGTCGAACTTGAGCAGCTGGGTTCGTAGCGCAGTGCGCTAACCATCGCGCCACCGCTCCCTACCACCACCACCACGACCACACACACATGCACACGTGCGTACTCGATTGATGCATACACGGAACAAGACAAAGGTCCCCCGTATAGCCTTAACAGACTGCTGGGGGCAAGGGCTGTTGGCCATTCGCACCTTTGAAGGCCGGCACGGCACACGATGGGGATGATACGGCCAGCACCACGCCCGGCCGCCTTTCTCTCCCGAGCGGCGATGCTTACACGTCGCACCAGGTACTCATTTGAGGCTGAGTCGACCTAGGGGGAGGCCCTCGACCGATTCAGATAATCGTCACGTGGTGTTGGTGGCCGTGAGCGGGAATCGAACCCGGGCCGCCGGGTTCGTAGCGCAGAGCGCTCTGACCGCTGCTCTGCCGCTCCCCAAAAACAACAACAACAACCGCCATTCGCCACTAAGTGGCGGTGACGTCACCGCGGCGCTTGTGCCAGGCTAGGTGCACGTTGAGGCCACCACGTGAAGTGTCGAACGCCCGCTGGCAGGAGGTCACGGGGCAGACCCAGCAGGTGCCACGGGTCGGCTGACTGAGATGACCGAGATGAGTGGCTGATGCACCACCTATGCCCCCCTACAGTGCCAACTTGCTGTGCTTTAGCCACCCGGCGCTCCGCTCGTTGTTGTGAGCGTCGCTCCTCCGCCCTCCGTTGTTGTTGGAGGGCGACTGCCTCCAACTGCCCAGTAGCATCCTTCACGAGCCTCCTCCTGCACAGAGGCCGATCTTGACACCGCTGGTACCAGTCATCGGCAAGTCCACTCAGCCTCACGTCCTCCTGTACCACATCACTCCATCTCTTCTCTAGGCCGTGCCGCGCCCGTTTAGCCCCCTCAATCCGGCCGAATAAAAGCTGTTTCGGCATGTGGTGGCTGGGCATGCAGGCTACATGACCCAGCCGCTCCCCACACACACACGTACAAATACAAAGATCCCCCGTATAGCCTTAACAAACTTTTGGGGCAAGTCTTCTAGTATGTATGTACAGTATGTTAAACTTCTTTCGCACCGTACGTAGCCAACACATACAGACGTAGGGGAGCGGTGGTGCAGCGGTTAGCGCTACGCTGCGCTACAAACCCAGCGACCCGGGTTCGATTCCCACTTACGGCCACCAACATCGGTGACGGTTAACTGAACCCGGTCCTGGGCCTCCCCTAGGTCGACTCAGCCTCAAATGAGTACTTGGTGCAATGTGTAAACATCGCCACTGGGGAGACAAAGGCGGCCGGGCGTGGTGCTGGCCACCCACCCCTCTCGCGTGCCGTGCCGGCCTTCATAGGCGCTCGCTAACAGCACTTGCCCCAACAGGCTGTTGCAGGCTATGCGGTGGATCTTTGTCTTTGTGCAGTATGTTGAACTTTTTTCGCACCGTACGTAGCCAACACATACGGACGCATAGGATCGTGCGTTTCCGCGTGTGCGTATTGTGGCCGTTAAAACATTGTTGTGGGTTATTACAGGTAACCGCATTGTGCACGTACTGTGTCCACCCAAGTGATTCACAGGCTGGGGGTAAGGTGTGGGGACGCCTACCAAATTGAAACGAAACGCTACATTTTTTTTAAAATTTTGACCGAAAACTTTCGTGACATGCGGGTAATTCATTATTTGTTTTGGTACGATCGGCAAAGTCACGTAGATAGAAGATATAAAAGTAAATTAAATAAAAGTTAAAACTGCGACGTTTCGATCACAGCACGAGCGATCGTCATCAGGAGGGGAGAAAAAAACAGTCGTAGTTTTCACTTTTATTTTATTAACTCGATTTTTTTTTTTTATCTACGTGACTTTACCGAAAGAAGCAAAGAATATTAATTTTTATTTAACATTTTTATTTTATTTTATCAGGGTAAGGGTCGGGATCGAACCCACGACCTCATGCACACCAGGCGAGGTAGTTAACATCTCCTAGCCACCGTGATGATGATGAGAGAGAGACACGCAAACTCCCAATATACAGCAGGCGTCAGCGTCGGAATCGAACCCACGACCTCCTGACAACCAGGCGAGGTAGTCAACATATCCTAGCCACCGTGATGACGGTGAGAGAGCGAGACACGCAAACTCCCAATATACAGCAGCAGCAGGCGTTAGTGTCGGGATCGACGCCACGACCTCCTGCACACCAGGCGAGGTAGTTAACATCTCCTAGCCACCGTGATGATGATGAGAGAGAGAGAGACACGCAAACTCCAAATATACAGCAGCAGCAGGCGTTAGTGTCGGGATCGAACCCACGACCTCCTGCACACCAGGCGAGGTAGTTAACATCTCCTAGCCACCGTGATGATGATGAGAGAGAGAGAGACACGCAAACTCCAAATATACAGCAGCAGCAGGCGTTAGTGTCGGGATCGAACCCACGACCTCCTGCACACCAGGCGAGGTAGTTAACATCTCCTAGCCACCGTGGCGAGGAGGTCACCTCCGGTGCAGCACCTCTCCCCCCCCCACCTCGCGCCTTCCACAATCGCAGGGCCATTGCCTGTCACCTTCGTTGCCTGAGCGAGCGAGGGTAACAAGCGGTGACTTGTGCCGCCGTTTGCACCTCCAACGCGTTTCGTTCCGTTGGTTCATTCGCGACCGAACGATTTCTAAAACCGGTAATTTGATTGCGAAAACGGTTACCGGTTCACCGTTTGTTGTTGTTGTTTTTTGTTTGTTGCGAAACAGTTCCAGTTGATTTCTACTGCACTGTTACGTGCGACGCGTATACACGATAGTGTACACACGTTGCTGCACAATTGCATCACACGTTATGAATACAACCGGTGTTATGAATAACGTACACTTAACAAAGATCCCCCGTGTAGCCTGTAACAGACTCTAGGGGCAAGTGCTGTTAGCGAGCAGCAGCAGCACCTGTGAAGGCTACCGGCACTGTGGCACACGAGGGGGTGACCGGCCGAGCGCCTTTTTTCAACGTTTTTACTTTTATAAATTTTTCGACGGTTTTATTTGTTTTGATTTAAAGCTTTCGTGACTGCCAGGGATTCATATTCTTGGTTCTTTCGGTGAAGTCACCACGTAGAAGGGAAACAATAAAATAATTAAAAATATGAAACAATAAAATTATCACGACGTTTCGACTGCAACACGAGCAATCATCATCATCAGGTGTGAAAATCACAGCAAGAACATTTGAAAAAAGTGGGGGTTATTTTTAACGTTAGCACCACGGAGAGCGATTTGGCAGTTATTCAGATGGACGAGTCCATCTATGTTCGGAAAAGAGGAGGGGGAAACGAAAAATAATGGATGTGGTCTGAAAGCCACCGTAAGCGTGAACAATCAATTAAGACCCGAAATGGTTTATCAAATCCTTCCAAGGATCGCTAAGCCAGAATCCATCTTCTCGGTTGAAATTGTCTCTGTGCTTGTATATGTGGATAGCCTCATGAACGAATCTCTCATGGTAGCCAAATGGCTTGCAAAGAACCTCTGTCTTGGAGAAGTCAATGTCATGTGAGCCTACTAAATTATAACAGTGATCTGCCACGGCCGAGGTGTTGGTCCTACCGTGTATTAGGTCTGCTTTGTGTTCAAAGGTTTTATTTGTATTATTTTTCGACGGTTTTATTTTTTGTTAAATTTTCGACGGTTTTATTCGTATTATTTTTCAAAGGCTTTATTTGTATTTATTTTTCAAAGGTTTTATTCGTATTATTTTTCGACGATTTTATTTTAATAATTTTTCAACGGTTTTGTTTTTATTAAATTTTCGACGGTTTTATTTTTATTATTTTTCAACAGTTTTATTTTTGATTTAAAGCTTTCGTGACTGCAGTAATTCATATTTTTAGCTCTTTCGGTAAAGTCGCGTTGAAGGGAAACAATACAATAATACAAATATATATAAAACAATAAAAATTCTCACGACGTTTCGACCATAACACAAAAGGTCGTCATCACACCTGATGACGACCGTTTGTGTTATTTTATTGTTTCCCTTCAACGTGACTTTACCGAAAGAGCTAAGAATATGAATAGGTTTTATTTTTATTAATTTTTCAAAGGTTGTATTCGTATTATTTCTCAACGGTTTTATTTGTATTTATTTTTCAACGGTTTTACTGAACTTGACTCCTATGTCTGTCGTGGTCAAATCTTGTAATCCATATTTCCCGTTGTCCAATCGATCCCAAATTGTGCACACGAACTCAGATCCGGAGACAATGCATGTCTGTAATCAACATCGGCATCAATTAATCAATTAATTGGCTCGTTTAAAGCAATTAATATTTTGTATGGAAGCCTTAGTGGCCGAGTGGTTTGCGAACAGGTTTTGTGAAAAAAAATGTTTAATACCAACATATGAGTCGAGAGTTCGAAACTCGGCCGAAACATATATTTTTTACATTTTTTTTATTTTTCCATTGTTAAGTTAAAGAGTAACATGAAATGCTTCGGTGTCTATACAAAAGGTTTTTTTATTATGATGTCGTGCATCGAACGGGACAATGCATGGATAGGGTCAGTGACGTCATTTTTGCAGTGAACTTTTGCAGTGAACATTTAGTGAACTTTTAACATTGATATAAAGGTTTTATCCATTTAAATGTTTTAATTAAGTTGGTTGTAGTGGACAAATCGTTTGAGTGTTGGTCTTCCGATCTAAAGGTCAAAAGTTCAATTCTCAGGTATGAAAATAATACGGTTTTTTAAATTAAGATTTTTTTGTACTTTACATAGAGGTTTCAACTGTACCATATTCGATTGAACGCACTTCTGAAATTCTTAAGAAATAATCATGAAGTGTTTGGTGGTCGATTGAAGGATTACTGCTGGCGAATCGAGTTCCAGAATCGTGCAAGTCCACATATACACGTGCTGGTGTGGCTAGAAGATCACCCCTCATTCAATACCCCTGAGGGAATCAATCAAATTGACAAAGTGTGCACAGCAAAAGAGCCGCATGAGAGTTCTGAGCTACGGTGGCTTTCAGACGGCATCCATTATTTTCGTCTCCCCCCTCCTCCATTCCGAACATAGATGGACTCGTCCATCTGAACAAACTGCCAAATCGCTCTCCGTGGTGCTAACGTAAAAAAAACCGCCACTTTTTTCAAATTTTTCTTGCTGTGGTTTTCACACCTGATGATGATTGCTTGTGTTGCAGTCGAAACGTCGTGAGAATTTTATTGTTTTATATTTTTATAATTTTATTGTTTCCCTTCTACGTGACTTTACCGAAAGAGCCAAGAATATATATGAGCATCGTGAAAAAGTGCCAGGTTCACCGTCATACAAACGCATGCAAGAAGAATGATGACGACTCATCATTAGGGTGCCACTTCTAATTCCCACGACAAGTTTGTGCTGAAAAACCCGCATCGTCTCTGAAACATTTGATGACTTCATTCGCAATGGTGCTCGAATATGCTTGCTGAAGCGAAGATACGAAGACCGATGGATTAACAATTACAATCCTACGCTCCTCTAGCTCTGGAAAGGAAATATGGACATCCAGCCATGCGGATGAAATGACTCAATCGCGGACTACATTGCAAAGTGCATTGCTAAATCAGAACCTACGGAGCTTGCCCCGACAATCAGGCAAGCAATGCAGCAAATTCAACGTGAAGAAAATGACGTGTCGCTCAAACTGTTCAAGATCTGCATGAGAATAATGAAGGAGCGACGGGTTTCAGCTAGTTGATTGTGTATTCCGATTATATTTTCTGATTTAAAGCTTTCATGACTGCAGGGATTCATATTCTTGGTTCTTTCGGTAAAGTCGCGTAGAAGGGAAACAATAAAATAAGAAAAAATAGTTTTATATTTTTATTATTTTATTGCTTCCCTTCTACGTGACTTTACCGAAAGAACCAAGAATATAAATTACGATTATGTCATTCGAACCTTCGAGCGAGTTCAAGAAAATGTGTCTTCCTCAACACTCGAAAACCCCGAGCATCGAGACGGAGTGTTGAGATTCAATGAACAAGGTCAAACATCATTGGACCTCCTTTGCCAGTACCAAAATATAATCATAGGGTTTTCCCCTTTTTTCTGGCAACAAAACTGAAACCTTTTTTTTTACAAGGATTCATGTTTGCATTAACCACATTACCTGCAGTCGAAATGCAAACAAAAAACACACTCTGATAATGTATGCATTGTCCTTGAAACTGATTGGTCCACACCAGAGACAGCTTTTCTTAGAGCCTAGCCTCAATTGGTGCTAGACCATATGAAAGCCGTCTCTGGTGTGGACCGATCAGTTTCAAGGACAATGCATCATATTATCAGAGTGTCTTTTTTTGTTTGAATTTTGACTGCAAGTATTGTGGTTAATGCAGATATGAATCCTCGTAAGAAAAAGGTTTCAGTTTTGTTGCCAGAAAAAAAGGGGAAAACCCCTATTATTAAGGTCAAGCATCTGGATATTGCGCCAAGATCTTTGAACGATACTAAAAGCGTCCTTTGCAATATCAAGATACGTGCTTGGTAGAGTTTGCAAATGTTGTTTGAACCACATTGCGCAAAAGCGCAAGACGATCTTCAAGTTAACATCGATGGAGATGCATATGAAGAAGTAGAGATCTCTGCGAGAGGAAGAGAGGTGATCACGCTCACTGATAGCACAAAAAATGGTCAAAATAAATGTTCCAGCAGTTGTTAGAGTGCCATGCTTTTTTGTTTGCAACAGATCCTGAAAACTACTATCATAGCCTTCTGGTTCAATAGAAACCATGCAGAAGTGAACAAAAGCTATTGCAAGGATTCGATACTGCAAAGGAAGCATTTCTGGCAAGTGAACAACAGCTCAAACAGATGAGTGACCGTATGGAAGTGCATCGTGAACGTGACAGACAACTTGAGGATGCATTAAATCAAGTTCGTGCACTCAACATTCTCGAAGAAGATGTACCAGTTCAAATGGAAGATGAAGAAGAAGAAGAGGTGGCAGATGTGCCAATGGATGAAGAACGATTCCATTCGGCACGTAGAGCAATGAATGTATGGACAACGGGAAATGTTTAGAATGGTCACAGAAAGCATTAACAAGCAATTAGCATGAAGACCCTGAGACTGAAGACTCTCCTGAACGATTAAGAGTCTTCATCACTGGTGGAGCTGGAGTAGGCAAAAACATTCCTACTGAAATTGTTGAAAAATCAAATCAATCGTTGCTTTTGCAAAGAAAGCTGTAATAGTCTGTGCGTTAGCTGGAGTTGCTGTGCGCCTTATCGGTGGATCAACTATTCATTCCACATTGAAATCGCCTGTTCAAAGAGATGGTCGAAGCGCTACCATGTCACCATTAACCGGACATTAATTAAGAACCACGCGACTACAATGGAAGGACATTGATTGCGTCACGACCGATAAGATATCGATAATCTCATATCACATGCTATGATGCATGATTGAAATGCGTCTTCGACAGCTGAAGAATAAGTATGATCAATTCTTCGGCGGTATCAATATCCTGTTCCTTGGCGATTTGATGCAGCTTCCTCCAGTTAGACCGAATAAGACAACTGTCACTCCTATACATGATCAGCCAGAACATCTACAACCAGCCACTCGTCTATGGAGATTATTCGCACTGTGCGAGCTTCAAGAAAATATGACACAGCAGGGTGATAATTACGTTCATCAATGTATTGAATGCACTGCGAGTTGGAGAAATGAGAGCTGAGCATTCCGCAGTATCGGAAAGCAGACGTCTTCAAGAACCAATGGAAGAGTTTGCCATAGATAAAGCTCTGCGAATCTGTCCAACGAATGAATCAAGGGGATGCTGATAATGAAGCAGTGCTTCAATGCTTCAGAGTTGATCGTTATTTTTTTTTACCCTTTTATCTGGTAACAAACTGACACCTTGTTTTACAAGGAGTCATGTTTGCATTGACCACAATACCTGCGGTCGGAATGCTAACAAAAAACATAACTCTGATAATGTATTGGCACTGTCCTTGAAATTGATTGGTCCACACCCGAGACAGCTTTCCTTAGAGCCTAGTCTCACGTTGGTGTTGGACCAGATGACGCCAAAAGGCGCACAACTCAAAGGCAAAGACAGGAGGTTCCAATGGTACGTCAGAGTTCTTAAGACCCCTATGTACACAATAACAGCACAATATCAATATTTCGTGACTGCAGGAATCCATAGTAGGTAGAAAAATTAATAGACCACGTGACGTTTCGATCGCAGCACCAGCGACCGTCATCAGGTGAGATCGAAACGTCGCCATCTGTTACATTTTCTATCTACCACGTGACTTTGCCGAAGGAACCAAAGAGTAAGCACAAGTTCAATTGGCGGATGCCACGAGGGATGTTGAAAATATCGAAATGAACACAATAATTCCAAAGGACATCAATAAGACTGGAGGCCTGCCACGTGAATTGATCATATTTGTAGGAGCCAAAGTCATGTCAAGATCCAACATTGATGTCTCTAAAGGACTTGTAAATGGTGCAATTGGATCTATCAGAAAAAAAATCACTAGGCCTATTCCTAGTCGTGCACAATTGCACGAAAGACGAATACCTCCAAATAGTTGAAATAGACTTTGGCAAGGACAGCACACACGAAATAAAGCCGAAATCCGCGTAGTTCCCTGCTAATCGTGGCTATGGTACAGCTGAACGATTCTACGATTGGCATCGACAGTGCACAAAATGCGGATCAAGCCTTAAGTCGTGTTCGCTCGCTGGATGGACTTTGAATTGGAGATTTGGACAACCGAAAACTAACCGCGTTAGCAGCAATTGATCGAATGAGAAATCATCAACCAGATTAAAAGAAGCTCGATTTGTGTGTCAACATCTGATACGGACAAATCTGGTTGAGTACATTGCAAACGACATCAAGGCAATGCATAGAGTTAAGAACAGTGCTCTCGGATCGTACTATGAAAGGTGAGGTCCACAAAAGAGTCTTAGACTTGTCTATTTTTTGCAAGTATTTTGAAAAGGCAATAAAAGAATATTCCTTTGGAGGGGGGGGGGGGGGAATCATTGTTACAATCAAGACTAAAAAATGAAAAAATAAACTCCGAACATTTGCTTTTTTTAACCAACGGTTTTATTTTAAAGTGCACTAAAAAGTAAAAATATTTTTTTTTCAGCCGTCACCAGCTGATCAGAATATTTTTGGACATTTGTAACAAAAAAAATAAAACCGCGTTGGGAGCCGAGAGTCGTCCTGATGACAACCGCTTGTGTTGCGATCAAAACGTCGTGGTTTTTGTTTTTATTCACTTTATTTTTATTCACTTTATTTTGTATTATTTGATAGTGTTTGTCTGCTGATGATTTTCATTCGCTTGCAAGTATGCAGTAAAACCTTGGATTGCGAGCATAATTCGTTCTGGAAACGTGTTTGTCATCCAAAGCACTCGTATATCAAAGCACTCGTATATCAAAGCACTCGTTGTGATCACGTGACGCTCGGTAGTACAAAGCGTGTACACGTACTACTGCTCGTATTGCAAGACCCTCGCTCGTTTATCAAATTAATATTTATTTAAACATTTTGCTCGTCATGCAAAACACTCGCAGACCAAGTTACTCGCAATCCAATGTTTTACTGCACTAGATAGCTTATTAGGGGACAGCTCACTACAATGGACGGTTGGGTTAAAATATCGCCGTTCATCATGCGTACAATTTATTTCTCAGAACCCTGTTGGGTTTAGGCAATGGTGGTGGGAGGGAGGGAGGGGGGGTTGTACTTACTGGGTTACACTAAAATTGAACGAGGGGTAGTCAATCCAGTAGCTAAAGAATGGCTGATAACAAGTGTGCGGATGAAGCTAAATAAAAAACATACTTAAATATTAAAGCACACCACACATACACACCACACATACACCCCACACATACACACACACACCACACACACCACACATACACACCACACACAACACACACCACACACACACACATCACACACACCACACACACCACACATACACACCACACATACACACATCACACACACACCACACATAACACACACACCACACACACACATCACACACACCACACACACACACACCACACAAACACACATCACACACACACCACACACACCACACATACACACCACACGTAACACACACACCACACACACACATCACACACACACCACACACATACACACACACATACACACACACATACAAACACACAAACAAAGATCCCCCGTATAGCCTTAACAGACTGTAGGGGCAAGCGCTGTTAGCGAGAGGGTGGACAAGAGGTGAATGAATGAAGGCGGTGGTGTCTGAGAGCAACTCGAGGCACAGCGAGCGGGGCCGGGTGGGGGTGAGGGGAGGGGTGAAGAGGGCGAATGGAGTCGCACAGCGCGATGCGACACGAAGTCGGACGCGACTGGGGAGGAGAGAAGTTGACAAGCAGAGTCGACTTCGACTAAAATATCCGCACGCGGCAGAGCTGAATGTGGTGGAGAGTTACAAAACACAAACAAACTGAAAAAAACCCGGCACGATCGCCAGAGTCTTTAAAGGCAGGAGACGGCTCACGTGGAGAGAGAGAGAGAATGAGTTTGCTCTCAAATAAATAAATAAATGGTTGCCCGGCGGTTCGTTTCTAATCTGCTTCAACGCTTTATTAAAGCGGGGTTGGTTGTGGGGCGAGGTGGGTGCGTGGGTGGGTGGTGGTGGTGGGGCAAGGTGGGTGGGTGGGTGGTGGTGGGGCCAGGTGGGTGGTGGTGGGGCGAGGTGGGTGGGTGGGTGGGTGGTGGTGGGGCCAGGTGGGTGGGTGGTGGTGGGGCGAGGTGGGTGGGTGGGTGGTGGTAGGGCGAGGTGGATGCGTGGGTGGGTGGTGGTGGGGCGAGGTGGATGCGTGGGTGGTGGTGGTAGGGAGAGGTGGGTGGGTGGTGGTGGGGCCAGGTGGGTGGGTGGGTGGTGGTGGGGCGAGGTGGGTGCGTGGGTGGGTGGTGGTGGTGGGGCGAGGTGGGTGTGTGGTGGTGGTGGTGGGGGAAGAGGCAGTTTTGGGCGACCAGCTGCAAATATGGACATGTCCGATCTTCACGCAATCTCAAAGTCCACTGCGCCCAACTCAATCGTAGGCATCTCGTTAATAACGGTGGCGTCAATTCGCAGGGATCTAAAGTCCACGTGACGGGGGGTTGGGTGGATGGGGAGCGGCGGTGGCGGTGGTGGTCGCAGCGGTCAGCACTCACGGCCACCAACACCCAGTGACGATTATCTGAATCGATCTTGGGCCACCCCTAGGTCGACTCAGCTTCAAATGAGTACCCGGTGCGTTGTGTAGTTGGTCAGCGCTACGCTGTGCTACGAACCCGGCGAACCGAGTTCGATTCCCGCTCACGGTTGAGGCTACACGGGGGAACTTCGTCTTTGTGTGGGTGGGTGTGAGTTTGCCGGTGAGCCGTGTGCACTTTACGAGACTCAACATTTGACCAAAAGTCCGTCAGGACGCGGAGGCGGCGGCGAGCCTCCGAGGTGGGTGGGTGGTGGTGGGGCGAGGTGGGTGGGTCGGTGGGTGGTGGGGCGAGGTGGGTGGTTGGTGATGGTGGGGCGAGGTGGGTGGGTGGTGGTGGGGCGAGGTGGGTGGGTGGTGGAGCGAGGTGGGTGGGTGGTGGTGAGGCGAGGTGGGTGGGTGGTGGTGGGGCGAGGTGGGTGGGTGGTGGTGGGGCGAGGTGGGTGGTGGTGGGGCGAGGTGAGTGGGTGGGTGATGGTGAGGCGAGGTGGGTGGGTGGTGGTGGGGCGAGGTGGGTGGGTGGTGGTGGGGCGAGGTGGGTGGGTGGGTGGTGGTGGGGCGAGGTGGGTGGGTGGGTGATGGTGGGGCGAAGTGGGTGGGTGGTGGTGGGGCGAGGTGGGTGGGTGGTGGTGGGGCGAGGTGGGTGGGTGGTGGTGGGGCGAGGTGTGTGGGTGGGTGGTGGTGGGCCGAGGTATGTGGGTGGGTGATGGTGAGGTGGGTGGGTGATGGTGGGGCGAGGTGGGTGGGTGGTGGTGGGGCGAGGTGGGTGGGTGATGGTGGGGCGAGGTGGGTGGGTGGGTGGGTGGTGGTGGTGGGTGGGTGCGTATCGGGGGTCATCGTCTCTCGCCTTCGTCGGCGCGAGCGAGACACGTGGCCAGGAGGCCACTGCGTCCGCGCGTTGTTGACATTCACGGGATAAAGGCGCGGCCCTGCAATTTCCTTCCCGACGTCGACCGCTGTCCTATAGGAGCCCCCATCCCCCGTCGTGTGTGTGCAGTATTATTCAGTGGTTGTATTGTTCTTGTTTTGTATCTTATCCCATCAGCTGCATGGCCTTCTTCTCGCGGTGCCACGGTGGCTAGGAAATGTTAACTACCTCGCCTGGTGTGCAGGAGGTCGTGGGTTCGATCCCGACCCTGACTCCTGCTGCTGTATATTTGGAGTTTGCGTCTCTCTCTCTCTCTCATCATCATCACGGTGGCTAGGAGATGTTAACGACCTCGCCTGGTGTGCAGGAGGTCGTGGGTTCGATCCCGACCCTGACTCCTGCTGCTGTATATTTGGAGTTTGCGTCTCTCTCTCTCTCATCATCATCACGGTGGCTAGGAGATGTTAACTACCTCGCCTGGTGTGCAGGAGGTCGTGGGTTCGATCCCGACCCTGACGCCTGCTGCTGTATATTTGGAGTTTGCGTGTCTCTCTCTCTCATCATCATCATCACGGTGGCTCGGAGATGTTAACTACCTCGCCTGGTGTGCAGGAGGTCGTGGGTTCGATCCCGACCCTGACGCCTGCTGCTGTATATTTGGAGTTTGCGGAGTCTCTCTCCCCGTGGTCGCGTGGATTTTTCTCCGTGTCTTCCGGGTTTTCCCCTCCACGCTTAGAATCAACACCACGCGTTCGGAATATTTGGCTCCTATGCATTCCCACGTGATGATTATAAGAATGTCACTTTTCGTTGAGCTATCATCTGTGATTGCCAGGTCGCTTCTGCAAAAAATAACTCCACAGCTCAGCGTGCCTTACATTGGAAAAATAAATAAATAAATAACTGTTTAGTTCAGTGGTTCTTAACTTTTGTTGCATTCTTGCGCTCTTTCGGTTCTCAATCAATAAACATGTACAATGTTAATGAAGACACAGGGAGTTGATGAAACAAAGTAATATATATATATGCCACGTTGAAGGGAAACAATAAAGTAATAAAATATATATAAAACAATACAATTGTCACGACGTTTCGACTGCAACACAAGCAGCCATCGTCAGGTGTGATGATGACTGCTTGTGTTGTTCATGTTTGTGTCGTTTATATATTTTATTATTTTTTGTTTCCCTTCAACGTGGTGATGCGACCGAGAGAACCAAGAATATGAATCACTGCAGTCACGAAAGCTTTTAAATCGAAACAAAGTAAGTTGCAACTTACCTGCCCGTACTTAAGCTGTGTTGATACCTTCTAAAAAAATCTCCCCGTGTCTCGCTACCCCCCCACCCCCATCACTACCCCAAGATAGGGCATCTCGAACCCCCAGATGATGCAGCGTGCACCCCAGGTCAAGAAGGAGGGACCGCTGGTTGACTCGTTTTTATTCCTGGGAGTGTGCGTAGTTTCATCAGCGTTGATGCAGGACAAGCAAAACGTGGTTTCGACATTCAACGTCTCCATCAGCACAGCCAGGCTTACTTGAATCAAAGCTGATGACCCACCAGATAAACTAAACCTTAACTATTTTTTGTTATATTCTTGGTTCTTTCGGTAAAGTCACGTAGAAGGGAAACAATAAAATAATAATAAAATATATAAAACAATACAATTCTCACGACGTTTCGACTGCAACACAAGCAATCATCATCAGGTGTGAAAACCACAGCAAGAAACCACAGCAAGAAAATGTCTTGCTGTGGTTTTCACCTGATGATGATTGCTTGTGTTGCAGTCGAAACGTCGTAAGAATGTTATTGTTTATATATTTTTTTATTGTTTCCCTTCTACGTGACTTTACCGAAAGAACCAAGACTATGAATCCCTGCAGTCACGAAAGCTTTAAATCAAAATATTTTTTGTTATATTCGACCAAAGTAAGGCCCATTGAGCGACTGTTTATCTCTCTTTAAAGAGCGACCCAGACCATCACAAATGATAGCTCAACCAAAAGTGGCTCATCATCATCGCGTGTGTAAATGCACATCAAGCAAAGACTCTAAACGCGTGGTGACGTTCATTTTAAACGCGGAGGGGGAGACCCAGAGGGCCCGGAGACAAATCCACGCGACCACGGGGAGAGAGAGAGACACGCAAACTCCAAATACACAGCAGGCATCAGGGTAGGGATCGAACCCACGACTTCTTGTATACCAGGCGAGGTAGTTAACATCTCCTAGCCACCGTGACGATGATGATGAGAGAGAGAGAGACACGCAAACTCCAAATACACAGCAGGCATCAGGGTCGGGATCGAACCCACGACTTTCTGTATACCAGGCGAGGTAGTTAACATCTCCTAGCCACCGTGATGATGATGAGAGACACGCAAACTCTAAATAAACAGCAGCAGCAGGCGTCAGGGTCGTGATGGAACCCACGACCTCCTGCACACCAGGCGAGGTAGTCAACATCTCCTAGCCCACCGCAGCGCCCTAGATGATGACCGTACAGGCAAGGAGTCACCCCCCTCCCCCCCACATCTCCTTCTGATGGCCGTGGCCCGAGTGATCGGCAGATCTACTGCCGAAGTGATAATCGATTCTGCCGTCACAACGACGCATGCGCGTCACGGCTCTGAGGTCGTCGTCCTTGGCGGTGCGTAGCTGCTCGCTCCGATGTTGGGCAAAGCAGTCGCAGGCGGTGGTCAGGCCGCGGGTTTTTTTTTTGCGACGCAGAGATCTTCCGGCGCGGCAGTGTGAATGATGGGAATGATTCACACAAAAGATGTCACGCTGTTCTCTCCTCCTTCTTACCCCCCCCCCGCCCCTCTCTCTCTCTCTCTACCCCCTCTCTCCCTACTCTATGTCTATGTTCCCCCTGTTTTCACTCGCTGTCCAAAACCGGCCCGGTCTAAATTGAGCTCCTCCCGCAAGTTGTTGCAGGGCTGCGCCTTTGCGCGCGTCCTGTCGCCTCGAATTCTGACGTCAGAGTCGGTGTTTGTACCGATTCTGACGTCAGAATCGGCGTTTGTACCGATTCTGACGTGAGAATTGGGGTTTGTACCGATTCTGACGTCAGAATCGGTGTTTGTACCGGAGGAATGCGATGCGAGAGGCGGCCAGCGAATCACGATACAACGCCAGCGGCAAATGCACCGGGATGGAACAAAGACAAAGATCCCCCGTGTAGCCTGCAACAGACTGTTGGGGCAAGTGCTGTTAGCGAGCACCTATGAAGGCCGGCAATGTGGCACACGAGGTATGTGGGTGGCCAGCACCACGCCCGGCCGCATTTGTCTCCCCGGTGGCGATGTTTACTACACACCGCACCAGGTGCTCATTTGAGGCCGAGTCGACCTAGGGGAGGGGGGGAGCCCCAGGACCGGTTCAGACGTCACACCGCACGTGCGTCGACGCGCTGTGAACTTCTCGAACGCCGTTCGGATTTGTCAATGGCAGGGTTCCATTGGCCGCGTCCAGGATCATTTCCATAATTTGCAACGAAGTTGGAGGTCCTTGCGACAGACGGACGGAGCCCTCTGCGAGCATCGAGATAAGAGGCGGGCGACTGCTGAGGAGCGGGCCTCGAGCGATTTCATAATGACCGCGCCTGAACCTAGGTTCGAGCCCTGGGTCTGGGTATCTCTCTCTCTGTCTCTGTACCTCGATGAATCTCTCACGGGATTCACAATGGCAGCGTCGGAGATAACCGAGCTGCCAAAGCCGCTGCTAAACTGGGTTCGAGCCCTGGGTCTGGGTGTTTCTCTGTGTGTGTGTGTCCCTCTCTGTGTGTTCTCTCTCTCTCTGCTTGTGTGTGTCTGTCTGTGTGTCTCCGTGTCTGTGTTTTGTCTCTCTTTCTCAAATTTAGCATTCTTTGGAAGAACGTTAATCAACCAGGTAGGGTGTTGACTGTTGTGTTAGCCGACTCTGTGGGTTGTATGGCATTATATTTCTAAGTTCACTATGTTTGTTTTCTCATTCATTCGTACCTGATGACGGTTGCTTGTGTTGCAATCGAAACGTCGTATTATTATATTATTTAATTTATTTTCTTTACACGTGACTTTACCGAAATAATCAAAGAGTATTGATTTAAAGCTTTCTTGACTGCAGGGATTCATATTCTTGGTTCTTTCGGTAAAGTCACCACGTAGAAGGGAAACAATAAAATAATAAAAAAATATAAAACATTTTTATTTTATTGTTTCCCTTCTACGTGAACCAAGAATATAACCAAAAAGTAGTCTCTCATAGCGTTCGCATTGGGCCGTGTTCGATCAACTGAGCCAGATATCTTGATAGTTCCGGGTTTGAGTCCGGGACGCGGCTAACCACGTGCTTCGCGGTCATCGGTGACGTCACAAAAGCCAACTCCGTCATGCCCGTGACACGCGGCATCCCCGCCACGAGCAAGGCAGTGGAAATTCCACGTTACCCACGGCAGCGTGTCAGTTATCATCGCAGGACGGCCACGGTAGACATGCCACGATGCGGTTTAAACGCTTTGATTGACACTGTGGGACGACGTCAGCGTTGACTCTTGAGTGATATAAAACCGCCTTTGGCCTCGCTTTCCGCACCAATGATCCCCCCTTAACCTGGGGGGTGCACGCACGCACCCCCCCCCCCCCCCCAGGATTATCTGAACCGAGCCTGCGCGCCTCACCTAGGTCGACTCAGCCTCCAATGTGTACCTGCTGTGGTGTGTAGTAAACGTCGCCACTGGGGAGACAAAGGCGGCCGGGCGTGGTTGCTGGGGGTAGCGTGACGCGGACGGATATTTTTTTTTCTCTTTTTTTTTAAACGAAAATCGTCGGAAACGCGGGGCCACGTTAAGTTACAACTTACCTTGTTTCATCTCAGCCTGCGCGTTTATTAACATTGTACATCGTTTAACGATTCAAAACAAAGGGGATGCAGAGCTGCAGTAAATGTTAAGGACCAGTGCCCTGCACCAAGCCGACAACACACGTGAGCAGAATCACGAAGTATGGGTCAGACGATAACGGCTGCGAGAGAAGTACTTCCGATTTAAAGCTTTCGTGACTGCAAGGATTCCTCTTCTTTGGTTCTTTCGGTAAAGTCACGTAGAATGAGAATAAAATATAAAAAATTAATACAATAAAATAACGAGAGGGCCACTTGTGTTGTGGCCGAAACGTCGTGAGAATTTTACTGTGTTATTTTATTTTATTAATTTATTATTTTATTCTCATTCTACGTGACTTTACCGAAAGAACCAAAGAAGAAGTACTTCCATCCAGCAGTGGAGCGACAAGGAGACCTCTACATCAATCACCGTGCACGTTTATTGCTCTGAAAATTACTGCTTGGGGAAACAAAACAAATAAGTCTAATTAATGACTGCTAATTGCACAATTGGACGCACCCCTAAATGTGCACCTCGTATATCAACAACGTTATACAAATATAAAGACAAAGATCCCCCGCGTAGCCTTGGCAAGCTGTTGGGGCAAGTGCTGTTAGCGAGCACCTATGAAGACCGGAATGGTACGCATGGGGGTGGGTGACCAACACCACGCCCGACCGCCTTTGTCTCCCTCGTGGCGATGTTTGCACACCGCACCGGGTACTCATTTGAGGCTGAGTCGACCTAGGGGAGGCCCAGGACCGATTCAAATAATCGTCACTGGGTGTTGGCCGTGAGCGGGAATCAAACATTGGGTCGCCGGGTTCGTAGCGCGGCGTAGCGCTACAACCCTCCACCACCGCTCCCCACACATACAGACACAAGCATATACACACACGCAGACACAGACACAAAGACAAAGACACACGCCGACACACGCACAGACACACGCACAGACACACACAGACACACACACAGACAAATAAAGAAAACAAAGATCCCCCATATAGCCTTAACAGACTGTAGGGGCAAGTGCTGTTAGCGAGCACCTATGAAGGCCGGAACGGTACACGAGGGAGTGGGTGGCCAGCACCACGCCCGACCGCCTTTGTCTCCCTAGTGGCAATGTTTACACACCGCACCAGGTACTCATTTGAGGCTGAGTCGACCTAGGGGAGGCCCGGGACCGGTTCAGATAATCGTAACTGGTGTTGTCCGTGAGCGGGAATCGAACCCGGGTCGCCAGGTTCATAGCGCAGCGCGCTAACCGCTACACTATCGCTCCCCAAACGCACAGACACACACACAGACACACAGACACACACAGCCACACGCACAGACACACAGACACACGCACAGACACACACACAGACACACACACAGACACACGCACAGACACACACAGACACACGCACAGACACAGACACACGCACAGACACACACACACAGACACACGCACAGACACACACACAGACGCACACACAGACACACAGACACAGACACACAGACACACGCACAGACACACACAGACTCACACACAGCCACACACACAGACACACAGACACACACAGACACACACACAGCCACACGCACAGACACGAATCGTCACACGCACAGACACACGCACAGACACACACACACAGACACACAGACACACACACAGCCACACGCACAGACACGAATCGTCACACGCACAGACACACGCACAGACACACACAGACACACACACAGCCACACGCACAGCCATGTCTCGTCACACGCACAGTGAAGGTGACGGGCAAAGGCGCAGCCCCAGCACAGCTTGACTCTGCCTCTCTGGAGGAGTTCATTCGAGGTGACCTCGCTACAGGGAGCAGGCCTCTGGCAACAATCTCTTCTCCATAGGCACCGGGGGTGGGGTCCAGAGAGGGCACGTTAGTCCAAGCAACTTTATTGCGAAATGCAGCTGTCTTGTTATTGCATATGCGGCGTTTACGATGCTGCAGTATTTGCACAACGCGCGCTGTACTTATCGGAGGCCACCCGCCCCCACACCACTCCGTGCAAATATCTTGATGGTATTCCACGTGGTGTTTCTACCGTGCGTGTGTGCGTGTGTCTGTGTGTACGTTGGACGTCTTTCGCACCGTACGACACGGCCAACCGCGCTGTGTCAGTCTATGGGTCTCTGTGTGAGTCTGTGGGTCTCTGTGTGAGTCTGTGGGTCTCTACATGAGTCTGTGGGTCTCTGTGTGAGTCTGTGGGTCTCTACATGAGTCTACGTGTCTCTGTGTGAGTCTGTGGTTGTCTACGTGAGTCTGTGGGTCTCTGTGTGAGTCTATGGGTCTCTGTGTGAGTCTGTGGGTCTCTACATGAGTCTATGTGTCTCTGTGTGAGTCTGTGGTTGTCTACGTGAGTCTATGGGTCTCTGTGTGAGTCTGTGGGTCTCTGTGTGAGTCTGTGGGTCTCTGCGTGAGTCTGTGGGTCTCTGTGTGTGTCTGTGGGTCTCTGAGTCTGTGGGTCTCTGTGTGAGTCTGTGGGTCTCTGTGTGAGTCTGTGGGTCTCTACATGAGTCTATGTGTCTCTGTGTGAGTCTGTGGTTGTCTACGTGAGTCTATGGGTCTCTGTGTGAGTCTGTGGGTCTCTGTGTGAGTCTGTGGGCCTCTGCGTGAGTCTGTGGGTCTCTGTGTGTGTCTGTGGGTCTCTGAGTCTGTGGGTCTCTGTGTGAGTCTGTGGGTCTCTGCATGCGTCTGTGGGTCTCTGCGTGAGTCTGTGGGACTCTGTGTGAGTCTGTGGTTGTCTATGTGATTCTGTGGGTCTCTGTGTGGGTCTGTGGGTCTCTGCGTGAGTCTGTGGGTCTCTGCGTGAGTCTGTGAGTCTCTGCGTGAGTCTGTGGGTCTCTGCGTGAGTCTGTGGGTCTCTGCGTGAGTCTGTGGGTCTCTGTGTGAGTCTGTGGGTCTCCGTGTGAGTCTGTGTGTCTCTATGTGAGTCTGTGGGTCTCTGTATGTGTCTGTGAGTCTCTGCGTGAGTCTGTGGGTCTCTGCGTGAGTCTGTGGGTCTCTATGTGAGTCTGTGGGTCTCTGTGTGAGCCGGCTCAGCGTCCCCGTGACCTTTGAGGCACCGCCGGTGACCCCCGACCCCGTCCGTGGCCCTCGCCGTGCCCGCGTTGTTGGCAAATACGTTTAAGAAATTCACTGATTGGGCGTTCTGCGGAGACGGTGGTGGTGGTGGTGGAGCGATTGCAATATGGAACGAAATCATTAAATGATTAAATAAAAACACGCGAGCATTCTCAATTGGGGAGGGGGGAGGGGGGTTTGCTTAAGACAAAGATTGCGTTTTGGTCGACCACAAGTTTTGTGCAATTCTTATTTTTTTCCACGTGTGCGCCCCACGCTTGTCGGCAGAGTTTGTAAAGATCGTTCTCGTTCATTTCGCCGCTTCTCAACATCAGATAGCGGTAGGGGTGGGGTGACGAGGGAGGCCTTTGGTGGAAGGGAGGGTGACTCACATAGAGACACATAGACTCACATAGAGACCCATAGACTCACATAGAGACCCATAGACTCACATAGACCCATAGACTCACACAGAGAACCATAGACTAGCATAGAGACACATAGACTCACATAGAGACCCATAGACTCACATAGACCCATAGACTCACACAGAGAACCATAGACTAGCATAGAGACACATAGACTCACATAGAGACCCATAGACTCACATAGACCTATAGACGCACACAGAGACACATAGACTCACACAGAGACACATAGACTCAGATAGAGACACATAGACTCATACAGAGACCCATGGACTCACATAGAGACACATAGACTCACACAGAGACCCATAGACTTAAATAGAGCCACATAGACTCACATAGAGACAGATAGAATCACACAGAGACCCATAGACTCGCACAGAGACCCATGGACTCAAATAGAGACACATAGACTCACACAGAGACCCATAGACTCAAATAGAGACACATAGACTCACATAGAGACACATAGACTCACACAGAGACACAGACTCACATAGAGACACATAGTCTCACTGAGGGACACATAGACTCACATAGAGATACATAGACTCACATAGAGACACATAGACTCACATAGAGACACATAGAGACACATAGACTCATACAGAGACCCATAGACTCACACAGAGACCCATAGACTCACACTGAGACCCATAGACTCACACAGAGACCCATGGACTCACATAGAGATACATAGACTCACACAGAGACCCATAGACTCACACAGAGACCCATAGACTCACACAGAGACACATAGACTCAGATAGAGACACATAGACTCATACAGAGACCCATGGACTCACATAGAGACACATAGACTCACACAGAGACCCATAGACTTAAATAGAGACACATAGACTCACATAGAGACACATAGAATCACACAGAGACCCATAGACTCGCACAGAGACCCATGGACTCAAATAGAGACACATCGACTCACACAGAGACCCATAGACTCAAATAGAGACACATAGACTCACATAGAGACACATAGACTCACACAGAGACACAGACTCACATAGAGACACATAGTCTCACTGAGGGACACATAGACTCACATAGAGATACATAGACTCACATAGAGACACATAGACTCACATAGAGACACATAGAGACACATAGACTCATACAGAGACCCATAGACTCACACAGAGACCCATAGACTCACACAGAGACCCATAGACTCACACAGAGACCCATGGACTCACATAGAGATACATAGACTCACACAGAGACCCATAGACTCACACAGAGACCCATAGACTCACACAGAGACCCATGGACTCACATAGAGATACATAGACTCACACAGAGACACATAGACTCACACAGAGACACATAGACTCACACAGAGACACATAGACTCACACAGAGACACAAAAACTCAAATAGAGACCCATAGACTCACACACAGATTCGAGCCCATAGACCCACACATGGGAGGGGAGGGGGGGGGGCGATAAAATAGGTACCACTTTGTCAGGGAAACCACCAGGAGGGGAAGCATTTCCTTCGTCATAGAAACGTGGACATTCCCGCTGGTGGCAGCAGCGCTGTGAGACCTGGGGAATGCGAGCCCCGCCGATTTGCTCAACGAGTCGGGAGAAGCGGAGTGACATTGCCTTCACCCCACATTTTGGTACCGGCAAAGGAGGCCCCATGATGTAGCTGGCCACCCCGGGCTCTCATTACTCTCATAGTGGCGTTGTCTTTGTGGTGTGTACGCCTTTTGGCGGCCTCTGGTCGAACACCGTTTGAGACGAGGCTCGAAAGAAAGCCGTCTCTGGTGTGGACCAATCAGTTTCAAGGACAATGCATCATAGAATATCAGAGTATATTTTTTGTTGTTTGCATTCTGACCACAAGCATCGTGGTTAATGCAGACATGATTTCCTTGTAAAAGGTTTCAGTTTGATGTTTTAACATCTCAACACAGCTGTTTTGTTGGCAGAGAAAAGGGGAAAACCTCTTCTCATGCCTTGACTCGTCTGGCGGATGCAATACCAGGGGCCCCCAGCCAGCGCCGGACTAAGCTAGTGCGGGGCCTGTAGCATGATGTTATAAAGCGGTTGCTACATAAATATAAACACACACGTGTAGTAGCTACTATAAATGTAGTAGTAGCTACACTACATGTGTAGTAGTAGCTACTACTACACATGTAGTAGTAGCTACTACATTTGTAGTAGCTACTACTACATGTATCTAATACTCCATATGTAGCTACTACACATTGTAGTAGCTACACATGTATCTACTACTACATATGTAGCTACTACATTCATACGTATGTAGTAGCTACTACTACTACTACAGTAGATACATGTGTAGTAGTAGTGGTAGCTACTACATGTGTAGTAGCTACTACACATGTAGTAGCTACTACACATGTAGTAGCTACTACACATGTAGTGGTAGCTACTACACATGTAGTAGCTACCACTACATGTGTAGTAGCTACTACAAATGTAGTGGTAGCTACTAGCTACTACATGTGTAGTAGTAGCTACTACATGTGTAGTAGTAGTAGCTACAAGCTACTAGGGTTAGGGGGGTGGAGGGGGTTAGGGGGGGGGTTGGGGGTGGAGGGGTTATGGAGGGTTGGGGGTGGAGCGGTTTGAGGGGTGGAGGGGTTAGGGGGTGTTGGGGTGGGGGTGTTAGGGGGGGTGGGGGGGTTAGGGGGGGTTGGGGTTGGGGGTGGAGGGGTCAGGGTGGGGGTCTTAGGGGGGTTTCATCTCGTGGATGCGTCGCGTGGTGAGTCCGCGGGTCTCGCCGTAAGCCGCTGAGTGCATCGCGGGCAGCTCCGCCTTGCACTGGGCCCCCGTGCCTGAGAGGGAGATGTGGGGGTTGGGGGGGTGTCATTGCCTGTACGATGGCTAGGAGATGTTAACTACCTCGCCTGGTGTACAGGAGGTCGTGGGTTCGATCCCGACCCCGACGACGCCTGCTGCTGCTGCTGTATATTCGGAGTCTGCGTCTCTCTCTCCCCGTGGTCGCGTGGATTTTTCTCCGGCTGCTCCCTCCACGTTTAGAATCCACATCGCACGCTCAGAGTGTTTTGGCTACTGCCAAACATTTCCAGACGATGAGCCACTCCGGTGAGCTGTCATTCGTGACCAGGTCGCTTCTGACAAAGAGCTCTCAATACATATACACACACAGGGGGCAGGGTCAGGATCGAACCCACGACCTCCTGTACACCAGGCGAGGTAGTTAACATCTCCTAGCCACCGTGATGATGATGAGAAAGAGAGACGCGCAAACTCCAAATATACAGCAGTAGGCGTCAAAGGCTGAGTCGACCTAGGGGAGGCCCAGGGTCGGTTCACATAATCGCCACTGGCGTTGGCAGTGAGCGCGAATCGGACTCGGGTCGCCGGATTCGTAGCGCAGCATAGCGCACACACCACACACACACCACACACACACCACACACCACACACACCACACACACACACCACACACACACACCACATACACACTACACATGCACACTACACACACCACACACACACCACACGTACACACCACACACACCACACACACACCACACACACACCACACACCACACACACACCACACACACCACATACACACTACACATACACACTACACACACCACACACACCACACGTACACACCACACACACCACACACATACACCACACGTACACCACACACCACACACACCACACACACCACACACACACACCACACATACACACTACACATACACACTACACACACCACACACACCACACGTACACACACCACACACACCACACCACACACACACCACACACACCAACACACACACACCACACACACACACCACACACACCACACCACACACACACCACACCACACACACCACACAACAACAACAACAACAACCGCCATTCGCCACTAAGTGGCGGTGACGTCACCACGACGCTTGTGCCAGGCTATGTGCACCCTGAGGCCACGTGAAGTGTCGAACGCCCGCTGGCAGGAGGTCACGGGGCAGACCCAGGTGCCACGGGTCGACTGACTGAGATGACTGGCTGATGCACCACCTGTGCCCCCTACTGTGCCAACCTGCTGTGCTTTAGCCACCCGGCGCTCCGCTCGCTGTTGTGAGCGTCGCTCCTCCGCCCTCCGTTGTTGTTGGAGGGCGACTGCCTCCAACTGCCCAGTAGCATCCTTCACGAGCCTCCTCCACAGAGGCCGATCTTGACACCGCTGGTACCAGTCATCGGCAAGTCCACTCAGCTCCACGTCCTCCTGTACCACATCACTCCATCTCTTCTCTAGCCCGTGCCGCGCCCGCTTAGCCCCCTCAATCCGGCCAAACAAAAGCTGTTTCGGCATGCGGTGGCTGGGCATGCGGGCTACATGACCCAGCCATCGCAGCCTTGCCTGCCGGAGGAGCTCACCGATGGGACCCTGCCCAGATCTTTCAAGGATTTGTGAGCTCCTCACACAATCCAGTCTGGTTAAACCCAGGATGGATCGTAGGCAGGTCAGCCTAAATGTTTCTAACCGGCGAAGATGTTCCATTAGGGGGGTCCACGTTTCGCAAGCGTAGAGAAGGGAGGGAATGACCGTGGCCGAGAAGACCTGAAGCTTAGTGCGGAGCGACAGACCAGGTAGCTTCCACACAGCGTTACGCAACCGATGAAAAGATATTGCCGCTCGACTGATTCGGAGTGAGACCTCTGCTGTTAAACTGGAGCCAGTCATAAGCACACTGCCCAGGTATGGGAAACTCTCCACTCTCTCCACAACTGCCCCATCACCGATTGGGAGTTGTGGGGGTGGAGTGTCCGATGGTACAAAATACCCAGGCAGGTGCTTAGTTTTGGTGGGGCTGATGGTAAGGCCCCACCTCTTAGTGGCACGCTCCAGTCTCAGCAGCAGCGTCTCCAACTCCTCCTCTGACTGAGCAGCTATTACCAAGTCATCAGCATACATAACGTGGTTGAGCAATAGGGAGCCATCCCTTGACCGCACCCGGGCATCGATTAGCCTCCCATTATATCTGTACCATATGGAGATTCCCCCGGTACAGCTATTGAAGGCTTCACGAACTACGTGGTCAAAATAGATGTTAAATAATGTGGGAGCCAGAGGACATCCCTGTCGCACCCCAAGGTGTACAGGGAATGGCTCTGACTCCCGGCCACGTAGTTTTACCCGGGCCCGCTCACCATCATGAAGGTCCTTAATGATCGTGAGCAGAGGGTCAGGTACTCCAAAAGCACGAAGAACGACCCAGAGCCCAGGCCTACTGATGGTATCATAGGCCTTGACCAGGTCAATAAAGCAGAGATGTAGGTCTTGTTGGAATTCCCTACACCTCTGCTGTAGCAGACGGACAGAAAATATGGCATCTGTGCAGGACCGCCCTTTCCTGAAACCGCATTGGGGCTCCGCAAGCCTCTCCTCAGCGTGCCTGGCAAGGCGATGCTGAATAATCCTTGCCAGGACCTTTCCCGGCACACTGAGGAGTGAGATGCCCCTGTAGTTGTTACAGTCTGTGCGGTCCCCCTTCTTAAAAAGGGGGACCACCAGGGCATCCTTCCAATCCTGCGGAACCCGTCCAGTGGTCCAGACTGTTGTTATGATGTCATATAGGGCAGTCTGTGCACAAACGCCACCCTCCCTCAGCATTTCGCTTGGGAGATCATCTCTGCCCGCTGCCTTTCCTGGTCTCAGACTCCGTATCGCCTTCAATACTTCCTCAGCAGATGGCACCTCAGCCAGCCACTCACAGGGGGTGACTTCATCCAATATTTGAGGCACCGCAGCCTCAGCAGGGTCATCCTCACTTTGTGCCACGATGTTTTCCTGGCTGTGGGATTTTCCCTCCCCCAGGACCTCACAGAAATGCTCAGCAAATCTGCGAACCTGTTCCTGGGGGTCGGAAATTGGATCACCGTTTTTTCCCCTAATGATGGTAATAGGTGTGGCGCTGCAGGTTACTTTTTTGATGGAGTTAAATAGCGATTTGTGATCACGGGCCACTGAGGCAGACTCCATCTCCTCAGCAACCCGCGACCACCACCCATCCTTGCAGCGCCTCACGGCTCTCCGAACCTCCGAGCGAAGGCTGCAGTAAGCCTCCTCATTTGCTGACGTGGGATTCTGTAGCCGATGACAGTGGGCCTGTCGCTTTTTCTCAACCATCCTGAACAACTCCTCTGTCATCCAGGGTGTCTGGGGAGGTCTGGACCGCGTACCCAAAGCAGCCATTGCAGCTGCATGAGTCACAGTCCTAAACCTCGCCCATTTACCCTCGACATCAGGAGGAGTCGGGGACGATGCCAATCCCAGCCGCAAGCGATGATGAAATTCTCGCTTGCAACTTTCATCAGATAACTGAGACCAGGCCACTTTAGGTTGGAATGGGGTCCTGGGTGTACACCCACCACCGGAGTGGAAGAATGGCAGGCGCATCTTACAGATGACTAGTCGATGGTCAGAGGGCAGATCAGCTCCACGGTAGGTCCTGGTGTCAAGGACATGGGCTCGCATTCGCTGGTCCGTCACTATGTAGTCCAGCAGATGTTCTTGCTTGGACCCGGCATGCATCCATGATGTTGTGTGGATGCGCCGATGCCGGAACAGCGTGTTGGTAATTACAAGCCCATGGGCTGCACAAAAATCTAGCAGCCTCCTACCGTTGTTATTGAGCTGATCTGGCCCATGCCCTCCAATCACTCCAGACCAGGTGCCAGTATCATGACCAACTCGGGCATTGAAGTCACCCAACATGATGACTCTATCCCGAGGGGCCACTTTAGCCAGCACCTGTGAAAGGAGGTCATAGAAGGCATCTGACTCATCGGCTTTGCCTGCATCCCTCCACGGATGTTCATCTTCGGTGGGGGCATAAGTAACCACGACCACCATTCCTCGCCTCCGGTTGATGGGAAGGCGAGCCCAAAGTAGCCTGGGGCTTACAGCTTCCCACACCTCACCGCCACGCTCCCACGCCCCCTTCATTCTTTTGTTCAAAAGAAGACCCACACCCTGTTGTTTGGCAGTCTGCTGCCCCGAGTAGAGGACTGTCCACCCCTCATGGTGGCAGGAGCCAGAGCCGGTCCACCGGACCTCCTGAATGCCGCATAGATCCAGGCGGTACCGGTCCAGCTCCCGACAGAGGAGTGGCAGCCTCTCCTCTGCAGTGAGCGTTCGAACATTCCACGTGGCCACCCGTAGTGGCTTTTCGTTGTTTCTGGAGTAGCCCCGAGGGTAGGTATTCAATCTCCTGGCTCCGCCAATTGGGGTTTGGCCAGGAGACGTCATAGACGCCTGGCCCCCCGGGGCCTCCGGCACAAGCTTAGTTGTTACATATTTCACTTTAATTCGTGGTTTTGTGGTAATTAATTGAAGGTGGAGGGGTTACCAGCCCCTCGCACCCGTCCAGAGCCCCCGTTTAGCCCCTGTGGTGGACACATATGCCATGAGGGGAGGAGCCAATCAAAATTGGAACTCCCCCCACAGCACTGTCCACGACAGAGTTGCCCGTCCGGCACCGCGAGGAGGTAGGGGGTTGTTTTGCCGGACACACACACACCAACACACACACATACACACCACACACACCACACACACACACCAACACACACACCACACACACCACACACACCACACACACACCAACACACACACGCACACCACACACACACCACACACACACCACACATACACACCACACAAACGTATCACACACACATCACACACACCCCACACACCACACACCACACACACACACCACACACACACACCCCACACCCCACACACCACACACACACCACACACACCACACACACACCACACACACACATCACACACACACCACACACACAAATCACACACACACCACACACACATCACACACACACCCCACACACCACACCCCACACACCACACACACACACCACACACACACACCACACACACCACACACACCACACACACCCACACACATCACACACACAGCACACACACACCACACACACATCACACACACAGCACACACCACACACACACATCACACACACACACACCACACACACAGCACACACGCACACATCACACACACACCACACACACACCACACACATCACACACCACACACACCACACACACCACACACACACCACACACACACCACACACACACATCACACACCACACCACACACACCACACACACACCACACACACCACACACATACCACACACACACACCACACACCACATTACACACACACACCACACACACACACCACACACACACCACACACACCACACACACACCACACACACACACCACACACATACCACACACACACACCACACACCACATTACACACACACACCACACACACACACCACACACACACCACACACACCACACACACACCACACACACACACCACACACATACCACACACACACACCACACACCACATTACACACACACACCACACACACACACCACACACACACCACACACACACACCACACACACACCACACACACACACCACACACAACGTCGCGAGTTGCTGGACAGGTAGACATTGCTCAACCAAGCGGGGGGTGGAGGGGGGGGTTCTGGGGGGGTGGGGGTTGGGTGGGGGGGTTGAGCGGATTGGGAGGGTGAGTGGGTGAGTGGGGGGGTTGGGTGAGTGGGTGAGTGAGTGGGTGGATGAGTGGGTTGGTGGGTGGTTGGGTGGGTGGTTGGGTGGGTGGTTGGGTGGGTGGGGGGTGAGTGGGTGAGTGGGTGGGTTGGTGGGGGGTGAGTGGGTGGGTGGTTGGGTGAGTGGGTGTGGTGGGTGGGTGAGTGGTTGGGTGAGTGGGTAGGTGGTTGGTTGGGTGAGTAGGTGGGTGAGTGAGTGGGTGGGTGGATGAGTGGGTGGGTGGTTGGGTGAGTAGGTGGGTGAGTGGGTGGGTGGTTGGGCGGGGGCTGAGTGGGTGGGTGGGTGAGTGGGTGAGTATGTGGATGAGTGAGTGGGTCGGTGGATGAGTGGGTGGGTGGTTGGGTGAGTAGGTGGGTGGGTGAGTGGGTGAGTAAGTGGGTGGGTGGGGGGGCTAAGTCCACTCGCGAGCCGCAACGGACTCGCCCGGTGCGGCCTACGGGTGGCGGGGCGATGGTGCCTGGGTCTCGTGACCGATTTATTTGTCCAGGGCCGCCTTTGTTGACACAGCTGCGTCATCCCCAGTGGCGTTTCACGTCGTAGCGACACGCAAAGCGACACTTGCACGGGGGCGTGCGGGTTGAGAGGGAGAGACGGAGGGGGCGTAAGGCAACGCGACTCCGTTCCCTGCTCCCCCTCCTCCTCTCCGCCGTCGGCCCGCGGAAGCGGCAATCACAGAGCTACGTCTGAAACCAACCCTCCTACTCCTTCACGTGACACTCTGGTCCGACACGGAATGGCCCGCGGATGTGGATGTCACAGAGCTACGTCTGAAACTAACCCTCCTACTCCTTCACGTGACACTCTAGTCTGACACGGAATGGCCCGCGGATGTGGGTATCACAGAGCCACGTCTGAGACCAACCCTCCTCCTTCTTCAAGTGACATATTGGTCCATACAGAATGGTCAGCGGAAGTGGTAGCTACGTCTGAGACCAATCCTCCTTCTATCACGTGACACTCTGGTCCACACGGAATGGTCAGCGGAAGAGGGTATCACAGAGCTACGTCTGAGACCAACCCTCCTTCTATCACGTGACACTCTGGTCCACGCGGAATGGTCAGCGGAAGAGGGTATCACAGAGCTACGTCTGAGACCAACCCTCCTTCTATCACGTGACACTCTGGTCCACACAGAATGGTCAGCGGAAGAGGGTATCACAGAGCCACGTCTGAGACCAACCCTCCAACTATCACGTGACACTCTGGTCCTCACGGAATGGTCAGCGGAAGAGGGTATCACAGAGCCACGTCTGAGACCAACCCTCCTTCTATCACGTGACACTCTGGTCCACACAGAATGGTCAGCGGAAGAGGGTATCACAGAGCCACGTCTGAGACCAACCCTCCTTCTATCACGTGACACTCTGGTCCACACAGAATGGTCAGCGGAAGAGGGTATCACAGAGCCACGTCTGAGACCGACCCTCCTTCTATCACGTGACACTCTGGTCCACGCGGAATGGTCAGCGGAAGAGGGTATCACAGAGCCACGTCTGAGACCAACCCTCCTTCTATCACGTGACACTCTGGTCCTCACGGAATGGTCAGCGGAAGAGGGTATCACAGAGCCACGTCTGAGACCGACCCTCCTTCTATCACGTGACACTCTGGTCCACGCGGAATGGTCAGCGGAAGAGGGCATCACAGAGCCACGTCTGAGACCGACCCTCCTTCTATCACGTGACACTCTGGTCCACGCGGAATGGTCAGCGGAAGAGGGCATCACAGAGCCACGTCTGGCCCCGGTTGCTCGACACAGGCGACGCTTTAACGGCGACAGCAGCAGAGCATGCCGCGTGCTATTTCGGGAGTTCGCCGCTTCCGACGCCAACGACGGGGAGGGAGGAATCGACAGACGCAGAGCGCACGGGGCACGATTTCAATTGTCCACTCGCCGGCTTCTCGTTTGGTGCCGTCGTTAAATTGTACGACTCGGCGGAGGAAAGGTGACCCACATTTTTCCGCCTAGCTGCAGGAAGAATTCCCCCAACGAGAACTCTCTTCCGCTCACAGCCGAGGGGGTCGGGGGGGGGGGGACATCGAGCCGGAGGCAAGGGAGAGCAACGGGAGTGTTTGGGGGAGGATGTCTCTGTTTTTTATCGCCGTTCCTAAACACGCGCGCACGCACACGCGCATTAATAAATAAATAAATGCGCGGCCAAACGGCCAGCAACTAGCAGCGCTGTAATGGATAAGAGCGTAACGCGCGTCTTGGATTTGGGGAGGTAGTGGTAGCGGTGAGCGCTACGCTGCGCTACGAACCCGGCGACCCGGGTTCGATTCCAGCTCACGGCCAACACCGGTGACGATTATTATCTAAACCGGTGCTGGGCCTCCCCTAGGCCGACTCAGCCTCAAATGAGTATCTGGTGCGGTGTGTAAACGTCGCCACTGGGGAGACAAAGGCGGCCGGGCGTGGTGCTTGCCACCCACCCCCTCGTGTGCCGTGCCGGCCTTCATAGGTGCTGCTCGCTAACAGCACTTGCCCCTACAGTCTGTTCAGGCTACACGGGGGATCTTTGTTTGATTGAGAGAGTGGTTAACGGGGTTAGTGGGTGAGTGTGTGTGTTGTCGTTACCTGCAGTGTGGTGAGTGAGTGTGGTGAGTAAGTGATTGGGTGAGTAGGTGGGTGAGTGAATGAGCGAGTCGGTGATCGAGTGGGTGAGTGAGTGGGTGAGTAGGCGATTGTGTGAGTGTGACAGTAGATGGGTGAGTGGGTGAGTGGGTGAGTATGTGAGTGAGTTGATGAGTGAGTCAGTGGGTGAGTGGGTGGGTGAGTAAGGGAGTGAGTGTGTGAGTGAATGATTGGGTGAGTAAGTGGGTGAGTGAGGGAGTCGATGAGCAAGTGAATAGGCGATTGTGTGAGAGTAGGTGGTTGAGTGGGTGAGTAGGTGGGTGGGTAGGTTAGGTGAGTGAGTGAATTGATGAGTGAGTGGGTGAGTAGGTGGGTGGGTAGGTAGGTGGGTGGTTGAGTGAGTGGGTGAGTAGATTGGTGGGTTGGTTGGTGGGTGAGTGAGTGAGTTGATAAGTGAGTAGGTGGATGGGTGAGTGAGAGCTTTGTGACGTCATATTTGAGGAGGGTCTGACTTTTTGTGACGCCGTGTGACGACGACGGGGGGGGGGGAGTTGGTAGGGGAGTGAGTGAGTGGATGAGTGAGTGGGTGAGTAGGTGGATTGGTGAGTGAGTGGGTGAGTAGGTGGGTGGGTTTGTAGGTGGGTGAGTAGATGACTATGTGGGTGGGTGGGTAGGTGAGTGAGTGAGTTGATGAGTGAGTGGGCGACTAGGTGGGTGGGTAGGTGAGTGAGTGGGTGAGTAGGTGGATGGATGAGTGAGTGGGTGAGTAGGTGGGTGGGTTGGTAGGTGGGTGGTTGAGTGAGTAGATGACTGGGTGGGTGGGTAGGTGAGTGAGTGAGTGAGTTGATGAGTGAGTGGGCGACTAGGTGGGTGGGTAGGTGAGTGAGTGGGTGAATAGGTGGATGGATGAGTGAGTGGGTGAGTAGGTGGGTGGGTTGGTAGGTGGGTGGTTGAGTGAGTAGATGACTAGGTGGGTAGGTGGGTAGGTGAGTGAGTGAGTTGATGAGTGAGTGGGCGACTAGGTGGGTGGGTAGGTGAGTGAGTGGGTGAGTAGGTGGATGGATGAGTGAGTGGGTGAGTAGGTGGGTGGGTAGGTGGGTGGTTGAGTGAGTGGATGACTAGGTGGTTGGGTGGGTAGGTGAGTGAGTGAGTTGATGAGTGAGTGGGCGACTAAGTGGGTGGGTAGGTGAGTGAGTGAGTTGATGAGTGAGTGGGTGAGTAGGTGGATGGATGAGTGAGTGGGTGAGTAGGTGGGTGGGTGGTTAGGTGGGTGGTTGAGTGAGTGGATGACTAGGTGGTTGGGTGGGTAGGTGAGTGAGTGAGTGAGTTGATGAGTGAGTGGGCGACTAGGTGAGTGGGTAGGTGAGTGAGTGGGTGAGTAGGTGGATGATGAGTGAGTGGGTGAGTAGGTGGGTTGGTAGGTGGGTGGTTGAGTGAGTGGATGACTAGGTGGTTGGGTGGGTAGGTGAGTGAGTGAGTTGATGAGTTAGTGGGCGTCTAGGTGGGTGGGTAGGTGAGTGAGTGAGTTGATGAGTGAGTGGGTGAGTAGATGGATGGATGAGTGAGTAGGTGGGTGGGTGGGTAGGTGGGTGATTGAGTGAGTGGATGACTAGGTGATTGGGTGGGTAGGTGAGTGAGTGAGTGAGTTGATGAGTGAGTGGGCGACTAGGTGAGTGGGTAGGTGAGTGAGTGGGTGAGTAGGTGGATGATGAGTGAGTGGGTGAGTAGGTGGGTTGGTAGGTGGGTGGTTGAGTGAGTGGATGACTAGGTGGTTGGGTGGGTAGGTGAGTGAGTGAGTTGATGAGTTAGTGGGCGTCTAGGTGGGTGGGTAGGTGAGTGAGTGAGTTGATGAGTGAGTGGGTGAGTAGATGGATGGATGAGTGAGTAGGTGGGTGGGTGGGTAGGTGGGTGATTGAGTGAGTGGATGACTAGGTGGTTGGGTGGGTAGGTGAGTGAGTGAGTGAGTTGATGAGTGAGTGGGTGACTAGGTGATTGTGACCTGCACTGTATTCAGTCGTTGAACACAGCGCGGTGGACGAGACGAATCAGCCAGTCCGAGTCGAGACCGAGTCCTCGACACGGACTTCGATCCATCGCCTTCGAGTGCAACTTGTGGCGTAGACTCCGTGCGGTAGTAGCGACAGCAGAGCGACGAGGAGGCGACTGACCGCAGGTGAGCGAGAACCGCTGGGGTTGAATGGGTGACGGCCGGGATCATCAATTACCCTGACGGACGCTTAACGCAGAATGCTATCGGGCGTAGCGAGCTGGGATCCGAGTGCTTTAGCGCACACAAAAGGCGTACGGGCGGTCGTAGTGGCTGGACACCCCCCCCCACCCACCCCCTCTCTCTCTCTCTCGTGTGCTAACGTTGCCGGCCTTCAGAGGTGCTGGCTACACTCGTGAACAGTACTTGCCCCCAAAATGTCTGTTAGAGGTAGAGAGTGGGGGTGGGAGGGGGGTAGCTTGTCCTTTGCCTTTATAAAGGGCGCAGCAGTGGCTAGGAGATGTTAACTACCTCGCTAGGTACGCAGGAGGTCGTGGGTTGGATCCCGACCCTGACGCCTGCTGCTGTATATTTGGAGTTTGCGTGTCTCTCTCTCTCTCATCATCATCACGGTGGCTAGGAGATGTTAACTACCTCGCCTGGTGTGCAGGAGGTCGTGGGTTCGATCCCGACCCTGACGCCTGCTGCTGTATATTTGGAGTTTGCGTGTCTCTCTCTCTCTCCCCGTGGTCGCGTGGATTTGCCTCCGGGTTTCCTCCCCTCGACATTTTAGAATCATCGCTGCGCGTTCCCAGAGCGTCTGGCTGCTCTTCATTTCCACACGACGTGAAGCCACTTTCGTTGAGCTATCATTCGTGGCTAGCCGCGTGGCTTCTGAAAACGAGCCACGTGGCTCAGTGGCGCCTTACCTGGTCAAATTTATAAACAAAAATAGTTAATTTGTGGGGAGCGGTGGGCGCAGTGGTTAGCGCACTGCGCTACGAGCCGCCCGGCGACCCGAGTTGGATTCCCGCTCGCGAGCGATGACTTCGACGGCGGATTTTTTTCCGAACCGGTCCTGAGCCTTCGCCTAGGTCTACTCGGCCTTAACTGAATTCTCGATGCGATCTGTCAAAAACGTCAGCGCTGTGGAAGACAAAGACGGCCGGATGTAAGGTGCTGGCCACTCTACCCTGCGACTCACACGTATGTTGTATGTATGTTTTATATGTATGTTGCATGTATGTTGCATGTATGTTGTATGTATGTTGCGATTTGCATGTATGTTGCATGTATGTTTGCATGCATGTTGCATGTATGTTTTAGATATGTTGCAATTTGTATGTATGTTACATGTATGTTGTATGTATGTTGCATGCATTTTATATGTATGCTGTATGTGTGTTGCATGTATGTTATATGTATGTTGTATGTATGTTGCATGTATGTTGTAGATATGTTACATGTTGTATGCATGTTGCATTATGTCGCGTGTATGTTGTATGTATGTTGCATGTGTGTTGTATGTATGTTGCATGTATGTTGTAGATATGTTGTATATGTGTTGTAGGCCCTTTACTTTTCGTCGGCTCTAAGGCACAGTGCCAACTGTGCCTATTGGATAATACGGCCCTGGTATAGCGTGGCGTGTGTAGTGTATAGTGTAGTGTATAGTGTAGTGTATAGTGTAGTGTATAGTAGTGTAGTGTATAGTGTAGTGTATAGTGTAGTGTATAGTAGTGTAGTGTATAGTGTAGTGTATAGTGTAGTCTATACTAGTGTATAGTGTAGTGTATATTGTAGTGTATAGTGTATTGTGTGCTGTCTGTTGAACTTCTTTCGCACTGTACGTCGTCAACCGCGCGAATCGGAGATGCCGGGGGAAGGGCGGCAAACTAAACACAAAAGTAGTTCTAAAGAAGTTCGTTTAATTCAATTTATTATCGTGGTGTCGTGTATAGTAGTGTATAGTAGTGTGGTGTATCGTGTATTGCAGTGTATAGTGTAGTGTATTGTCATATATAGAGTTGTGTATAGCGAAGTGTGTGTAGTGTATAGCGTAGTGTATGTACGTTGAACTTCTTTCGCACCGTACATAGCCAACCGTGATCGTTATAATCGGAGGTGCGGCTGGGGAGGGGATAAGGACAACAAACTAAACACACACTAAGACGCAGTTGCGAAACGAATGAGCTTTCAACCGAGATCATTTAAAAGCGTCCAGCTCCACGTGGCTTCCCAGTAGCCTTCATAGACCGCGCCACTCGCTCACAGGGGAGGGTGATCTTTGTCAGTCACGTCGTATATTCACGTCACATCGTGTATTCACGAGAGGACGTTCAGGCTTCGGGGAAACTTTGCAAGGAAGTACAGTACAATGCATTTTGGCCCAATGCAGCTATACAAAAGCCATTCCCCCCCCCACCCTCCATAACCGCCGCACCCCCCCCCCTCCATCCTCTTCTCGCAGAGGTCAAGCCAAGTTGACCTTTAGATCGTCGCTCCATCGATGGACGATCCACCACAGGTGATAAGAGAGAGAGAGAGAGAGACAGAGAGACACGTGGCCCATAGCGCTGGCTGGGCTTGGCTGGGCCACGAGTCGACCACGTGTTGGCCGTTGCTGCGTTTGTGAATTGTCGTGCTCGTGTGTGTGAACTTGATGTGTGTGTGGGTGTAAGTTGATGCGTGTGTTTGTGAGTGTAAGTCGGTATGTGTGTGTGAGTGTAAGTCGGTGTGTGTGTGTGAGTCGACGTGCGTGTGTCCGGCAAAACCACCTCCCTACCTCCGCGTTGGTGCCGGACGGCAACGCTGTGGTGAGCAGTGCCGTGGGGGGGGGAGGGCCAATTTAGATTGGCCATTCCCCTCATGGCGTTTGTAACCACCACAGCGGCCAAATGGGGGCTCTGGATGGGTGCGAGGGGCTGGTAACCCCTCCACCTTCAATGAATTACCACTAAACCACGATTTAAAACTTTAATTAAGCTTGTGCCGGAGGCCCCGGTGGGGGGGGGGGGGGCAGGCGTCTATGACGTCTCCTGGTCAAACCTCATTTGGCGGAGCCAGGAGACTGAATATCTACCCTCGGGGCTCCTCCAGAAAGAACGAAAAACCACTACGGGTGGCCACGTCGAATGTTTGAATGCTCACTGCGGAGGAGAGGCTGCCACTCCTCTGTTGGGAGCTGGACCGGTATCGCCTAGATCTCTGTGGTATTCAGGAGGTCCGGTGGACCGGCTCTGGCTCCTGCCACCATGAGGAGTGAACAGTCCTCTACTCGGGGCAGGAGGTGTCTGCCAAACAACAGGGAGTGTTTCTTCTTCTGAACAAAAAAATGAAGGGAGCATGGGAGCGTGGCAGTGAGGTGTGGGAAGCTGTAAGCTCCGGGCTACTTTGGTACTCGCCTTCCCATCAACCAGAGGCGAGGAGTGGTGGTCGTGGTTACTTATGCCCCCACCGAAGACGAACATCCATAGATGGATGCAGGCAAGGCCGATGAGTCAGATGCCTTCTATGACCTCCTGTCACAGGCCATCTTGTTGGGTGACTTCAATGCCCGAGTTGGTCATGATGCTGGCACCTGGTCTGGAGTGATTGGAAGGCATGGACCAGATCAGCTCAATAACAACGGTAGGAGGCTGCTAGATTTTTGTGCAGCCCATGAGCTTATAATTACCAACATGCTGTTCCGGCATTGGCGCGTCCACACAACATCATGGATGCATGCCGGGTCCAAGCAAAAACATCTGCTGGACTACATAGTGACGGGACAGCGGATGCGGGCCCATGTCCTTGACACCAGGACCTACCATGGAGCTAATCTGCCCACTGACCATCGACTTGTCATCTGTAAGATGTGCCTGCCATTCCGGTGGTGGGTGTACACTCAGGACCCGATTCAAACCCATGTTGGCCTGGTCTCAGCTAAATGATGAAAGTTGCAAGTGACAATTTCATCATCACTTGCAGCCGGCGTTGGCATCGTCCCCTGCTATACACCGTATGACAGATACACCGTATTGCCAGCGTGCGTGTGTGCCACGGTGGTAGATGTTAACTACCTTGCCTGGTGTACAGGAGATCGTGGGTTCGAACCTGACACTGACACCTGCTGTATATTTGGAGTTTGCGTGTCTCCCTCTCTCTCTCGCCATGGGTTGTTACCCTCCACATTTTTAATCAACCACCACTGCAATAAATGCCCACGTGATGATGAAGCCACTTTTGTCGAGCTATCAATTGTGATGGCCAGGGTCGCTTATGAAAAAGAGCCACACAGCTCAGCAGTGGGGCCTTACCTGCTGAAATAAAAAGTAGCTTAGTTTTAGTATGGGTCTCTGTGGGTTATTGTGGGTCTCTGTGGGTGTATGGGTCTCGTTGAGTATGGGTCTCTCTGGATCTCTGATCTCTCCCTAGAAGCATGCGTTTAGAGTGTTTCGCCGCTATAAATGTCCACGTGATGATGATAAAGCCACTTTCGTGGGGGCTATCGTTTGTGATGGCCGGCGTTGCTTCTACACAGCTTCAATGGGGCCTTACCTGGTGCAATATATAAAAAAAACAAATAGTTCAGTTTTTATTTCTACTGCTCCCAGTCAACACCACGTTCATTCATTCATCTTGCCCACCATCTTGTTATCTCAGTACATGGGGGTGCCGCGGTGGCGAGATGTTAACTACATCGCCTGGTGTAGCAGGTCATGCGCTCGAGTTTGCATGTTCTCCCACCGTGGTCGCGCGGATTTTTCTCCGGGTCCTCCGGGTTTCTCCCTCCACAATCAGACCGAATGTCGCGCGTTCAGAGTATTCAGCTGCGATCGTTTGTGGCCCCGGTTGCGGATGGACCGCCGTCCGGCCGGGCCCAACCGGTGCTTCGTGTGCCACCGCGTGCTCAGCTGCCAGAGCGCGCTCAAGATGCACTACCGCACGCACACGGGGGAGAGGCCCTTCCAGTGCCACGTGTGCGGCCGTGCCTTCTCCACCAAGGGCAACCTTAAGGCGCACTACTCGGTGCACAAGGGCGTCGCGGCGGCGGCAGCGGTGATGCCGAACGGAGGCGGGGCCTCCTTACCTGGTAAAATAAGTTGACAAAAATATTAATTTTTTCTTTTTATATTTCTCCACGCAGGCGGCTCGAGCCGGGAGAAGAACGGGAACGGAGCCTTGGGGTTCCACCCGGAGAGGCGCTCGCAGGCCTCGGCGGAGCCGGCCGCCACCGCTGGCCTCAAGCGACTGCGCTCCGAGCGCCTGGAGGAGCAACTCTCGAAGAGACTCGCGGTGGCGGCGGCGGCGGCGGCGTCGTCGCCGCGACACCGCGTCGAGCAACAACGTCCGCTGACGTCGCCCAACGGGGACGGGCAGAGACCACGAGGGGGCGACGAGGCGGAGAGCGAGGCCGACGCTCCGGACCGCCGCCAGGACCCGCGGTCCGGCAGCGACGGCGACAATGACATCGGTGACGGAAGCTCGCCGAACGGGAGCGGGGCTCCCCTGCTCCCTGCCCCCCCTCCTCCTCCTCCTCCTCTTGCCCCTCCTCCGCTATGCCCCTCGACGCTGCCGGCCATCGTGAGCCAGCTGGTGGCGCTGCAGCGGCAGCAGGTCCAGCAGCTGCGGCTCATCGACGAGATCCGCGAGCAGATCGTGCTCATCGCCCCGCACGCGTCCTTTACGGCCCGTGGGGGCAAGCGGCCGCGTCCCACCGCCGGCGGACCTTCCCCGGGAGCCCAGCAGCTCTGCAGAGACTTCGACGGAGGGGACGAGCCACCGCTCCCTTCCATCCCGAGCGGCCCCGCGTCCCCGCCGGCGGCGTCCTCCTCCTCCCCGCGGCGCAATGCGAACGCGTCGCCGTTCGGCGCGGACCCCATCGGACTCCGCTCCCGCCTCCGCGGGACGTCCGCCGCCGGCGGCACCGCGACCCGATCGATGGCCGCCAGCCAGCCCGTCGCCACCGACGACTTCGCAGACGGCCGGCTCTCTCCGGAGAGCGCGCCCAGGATCAAGGTGAAGTCCGAGGCGTTCGGCGGAGACGGGGCCCCGGAGTCACGCTCTGGCTCTGGCGAGCGCCGGGCGCTCGGAAACCGCCAGGCTGGCCGAGCGGGCCTCGGCTCGCGCCTGCGCGGTCATGGGGAGGCGTTGACGCGCCTCGGCCATGACCCCCGCGTCGGCTTTCCCGAGCGCCCGCGAATCCCTTTCGGGGCAACCTTCAGCGGCGACGAGGACGCGGCGGCGGCGATGCTGGCGGCGTCATCGTCGTCGATGTCCGGCTTCGGCGGCGATCCGGCGTCGCTGTCATCGCGCCTGGTCGGAGCGCGGGCCTCGTGGCGGCGCGGGCCTCGTGGCCGCGAGCCGCACGCCGTTCCGTTCGGCTACGAGGGACCGGGAGGCGGGGACGCGGCGGGAGACGCGGGCAGACCCCCGCGAGCGCCCGAGACGTCCAAGCTGCAGCAGCTCGTGGAGCGGATGGACCGCCGTCCGGCCGAGCCCAACCGGTGCTTCGTGTGCCACCGCGTGCTCAGCTGCCAGAGCGCGCTCAAGATGCACTACCGCACGCACACGGGGGAGAGGCCCTTCCAGTGCCGCGTGTGCGGCCGTGCCTTCTCCACCAAGGGCAACCTTAAGGCGCACTACTCGGTGCACAAGGGCGTCGCGGCGGCGGCGGCGGCGGCGGCGGCGGTGATGCCGAACGGAGGAGAAGGAGGAGGTGGCAGCCCGGACGCCGAAGCCGAAGGGGGCGCGGGCGGGGACGAGGAGGACGAGGAGGTCGATGAGGTCGAGGAGGAGGAAGAGGAGGGGGGTGGCGGCGCTGCGGACCGGGACGACTGGACGTCCGAGTACGGGAGCTCCGACGCGGGCGACCACGACGGGTGGCGAGCCCCCGCCGCCCGCTGGCCGAGCCCGGATTCTCCGGCGCCGCGGACGACGGGCGTCGGGCCGGAGCCCCGCGAGCGGCCGCGCGGCCACGGCGGCTCGGGGACGGCGTCGCCGCCGAGCCCGCCGGGCGACCGGGCGTCGGAGAGCTCCGTGGCCTCGGCGTCACCTCCGTCGCCGCGGGACGCCGGCCCCGAACCGAGGGTGGAGGCGGGGGCCGGCGGAGCGGAGGGGTCGCGTCCCGGCAGCGGCGGCCGCCCGGCGTTCGCCGGCCGGGACCGCGAGCGCGCGCGCTGCGTGGCGTGCCTCGCGTGCGGCAAGACCTTCTCGTGCCAGAGCGCGCTCGAGATCCACCACAGGAGCCACACGAAGGAGCGGCCCTTCCTCTGCACCTACTGCGGCCGCGGCTTCAGCACCAAGGGCAACCTGAAGCAGCACCTGATGACCCACCGCGCCGACCTGCCCGCCGACGCCGTGGCCCTGTTCGCGGCGGGCGGCGCGGAGCCGGGGTGCTTCCCGCCGATCTCGGCGGTCGGCGGCGCGGGCGAAGCGCGGACGGCTCCGGCCGCGGGCGTCGGCGAGCGACCGTCGCTCGTCGCGTCTTCGCACGGAATTCCGCCGGCGGGGTCTCCGTCGTCGCCGACGGCGGCGGCGGCGGGCCGGCGCTCGCACAAGCAGCGGGACTGCCCCACGTGCGGCAAGGCGTTCTCTTCGAGCAGCGCCCTGCAGATCCACGAGCGCACCCACACGGGGGAGAGGCCCTTCGCGTGCAGCGTCTGCGGGCGAGCGTTCACCACCAAGGGCAACCTCAAGGTACGTCCCGGAAGGTCGATTCACGGGGGCTTCTGCCGTCACGTGGGTTCTTCCGTTCGGAAACGCGTGGAACGCACCGTTGACGACTTACTGTCATCATGACGATGGTGACAGCGATGATGAAGTTTGCGATGATGACAACGATTACTATTATGGTGACGATGATGATGACTGCGGCAATGATGATGATGACAAACCCTACTTTTATGATGAAAGTGATGATGAAAATTACGATAACGATGCCTATTATGATGCAGGTGTGGAGCGGTGGTGTAGCGGTTAGGGCGACGCGCTACGAATCCCGCGACCCAATGTCGATTCCGGTGACGATTACCTGAACCGGTCCTGGTGGGCCTCCCCTAGGTCGACTCGGCCTCGAATGAGTACCGGGTGCGGTGCGGTGTGTAAATACCGCCACCGGGGAGACAAAGGCGGTCGGGCGTGGTCTTGGCCACCCACCGCCTCATGTGCCGTGCCGGCCTTCACCGGCGCCGCTACTCGCGAGCAGCGCTTGCCCTGACAGTCTGGTGAAGGCTACACGGGGGATCTTTGTCTTTGCAGGTGCACATGGGCACCCACGTGTGGAGCAACAGCACCGTCACGAGGAGGGGCAGGCGAGTGTCACTGGAGGGCCCCCTCCTCCTACTCAGCGGGCTCCCCCCCACCTCCTCCGCGTTACCATCGGGTACGCTCACCACAACGAGCTCCCCCCCCCCCAATCCCCCCAACTCCCCCCCTCTACCCATCCCCCTCATCCCTTCTCCCCCCCGGAGGTCGCCAGCTGAAACGACGACGGCGACGATGATGATGATGATGATGACGATGATGATGATGACGACGATGATGATGACGATAATACAAGTGTTCTCAAAATCCGCCATCGGTTTAATTGGGTGCATCACAGCTGATCCATCGGTATGTGCAGTCCGTGCTCACAGTACGTAGTCAACCGTGCTAATCGCAGGCGCGTGAGTCTATGGGTCTCTGCGTGAGTCTACGGGTCTCTGTGCGAGTTTATGGGTCTATGTGTGAGTCTACGGGTCTCTGTATGAGTCTATGGGTCTCTGTGTCAGTCTATGGGTCTCTGTGCGAGTCTATGGTCTCTCTGTGAGTCTACGGGTCTCTGTGCGAGTCTATGGGTCTCTGTGTGAGTGTATGGGTCTCTGTATTAGTCGACGGGTCTCTGTGTGTGTCTTCGGGTCTCTGTGTAAGTGTATGGGTCTCTGTGTGAGTCTATGGGTCTCTGTGTGAGTCTATGGATCTCTGTGCGAGTCTACGCGTCTCTGTGTGAGTCTACGGGTCTCTGTGCGAGTCTATGGGTCTCTGTGTGTGTCTACGGGTCTCTGCGAGTCTGTGGATCTCTGTGCGAGTCTATGGGTATCTGTGTGAGTCTATGGATCTCTGTGCGAGTCTATGGGTATCTGTGTGAGTGTATGGGTCTCTGTATTAGTCGACGGGTCTCTGTGTGTGTCTTCGGGTCTCTGTGTGAGTGTATGGGTCTCTGTGTGAGTCTATGGGTCTCTGTGTGAGTCTATGGATCTCTGTGCGAGTCTACGCGTCTCTGTGTGAGTCTACGGGTCTCTGTGCGAGTCTATGGGTCTCTGTGTGTGTCTACGGGTCTCTGCGAGTCTGTGGACCTCTGTGCGAGTCTATGGGTCTCTGTGTGAGTCTATGGATCTCTGTGCGAGTATATGGGTCTCTGTGTAAGTCTATGAATCTCTGTGCGAGTCTATGGGTCTCTGAGTGAGTCTATGGGTCTCTGTGTGAGTCTATGGGTCTGTGTGAGTCTGTGTGTCTCTGTGCGAGTCTATGGATCTCTGTACGAGTCTATGGGTCTCTGTGTGAGTCTACGGGTCTCTGTGCGAGTCTATGGATCTCTGTGTGAGTCTACGGATCTCTGTGCCGGTCTACGGGTCTCTGTGCGAGTCTACGGGTCTCTGTGCGAGTCTATGGGTCTCTGCGCGAGTCTATGGATCTCTGTACGAGTCTATGGGTCTCTGTGCGAGTCTATGGGTCTCTGTGTGAGTCTACGGGTCTCTGTGCGAGTCTACGGATCTCTGTGTGAGTCTACGGGTCTCTGTGCGGGTCTACGGGTCTTTGTGCGAGTCTATGGGTCTCTGTGCGAGTCTATGGGTCTCTGTGTGAGTCTATGGATCTCTGTGCGAGTCTGTGGGTCTCTGTGTGAGTGTATAGTGAGGTTGACAATCTAGATGATGATTTAAAAGAGCTATAGCTCCAGTGGCTTCCTAATATCGGCTGCTGCTGCGGCGGCCGCTGACCTTCCCGGCTCCTCATCTGTGGTTCCTCTTCCTCCTGGGGCCTCCGAGTCTACTGGACACCAGTGAACAAAGAGCTTCATAGCTCATCGGATTTCTCCTGCAGTATAAATCCATATTCTGATTTTGATTAGAAGCTTTCGTGACTGCAGGATTTCATACTCTTCTGTTATTTCGGTAAAGTCACGTGGATAGGAAAATAAATCAATAAAAGATCATGACGTTACGATCGCAACAGCCAGCGAAGGAACCTAAGGGTATCATCTTCTGATTCTGCCCCCTCTCCTTTCTCCCCGCGAGAGCGAGGAGTGGAAGCTGTGCGGTGGTGGTGCAGCGTTACAAGTTGACACCTCCACCACCACCATCACCACCAACACCACCGTCATCATCATGCCGTCTCGCCTCAACGTCTTCACCCCTACCCTCCCCGCTCCCTCGCCAGGAATTCCAGTCGGGAGCTTTGGCGGCGCTGGCGGCCACACGAACCTGGCTCTCTGGCCGGATCACCGTCGCTCCACCAACGCCGCCGTGATTCTCAACGCGGCGACGGTGACGGCGGCGCCTCCCTTCACTCGCGCCGCTGTTGCTCACGGCGGCGGCGGCGGTGGCGGCGGTGGTGGCAGTGGTGGCAGCGGTGGTGGTGGCAGCGGTGCTGGTGGTGGTGGCGGTGGTGCCAGCGGTGGTGCCAGCGGTGGTGGTGGTGGTGGTGGCGGCGGCGGTGGTGGCAGCGGTGGTGGCAGCGGTGGGGGCGGTGGCGACGGCCGCGGTGGTCTCCACGAAACGTCGGGACCGCTGGACCGTGGGGAATATTTCAACGGAGACGAGGAGACGGAGGAGACGGAGGAGGGGGAGGTTGAGGAGGAGACCGGGATGGAGGAGGAAGAGGAGGAAGAGGAGGAGGAGGAAGAGGAGGAGATGCTGGGAGACGCGAGTGATGTCTTCCAGGATAGAGGTGTTGGCAGGAGTGCAGGGATCTATCCGGGGTCAGTGCAGTTCAGCCCGGATGTAAAATCTCGGTCCATTTGTAAATAGCGAGTGCGGAAAAGAATGCGAATTGTCATGTACGTCATGTACGTCATGTACGTCATGTACGTTGAACTTATTGGTGTCGTGCGTAGCCAATCGTGCTCATCGGAGGTGCGGTGGGGGGGGGGGAAGGACAACAAACTATGGGACTCTGTGTGAGTCTATGTGTCTATGTGTGAGTCTATGTGTCTCTGTGTGAGTCTATGGATCTCTGTGCGAGTCTGTGGGTCTCTGTGCGAGTCTATGGGTATCTGTGTGAGTCTATGGGTCTCTATGTGTGAGTCTATGGGACTCTGTGTGAGTCTATGGGTCTCTGTGTGAGTCTTTTGGTCTCTGTGTGAGTCTATGGATCTCTGTGTGAGTCTCTATTCTCGGTTCCAGCAGAGACATAGACTCACACAGAGACCCATAGACTCACACAGAGACCCATTTATTTAGAACTGATTTTTGTTGTCATTATCCCGCACCTCCGATTCTGACGGTTGGCTACGTATGGCGCGAAAGAAGTTCAACGTACACACACACGGTGCATGTGGAGGGGTGGCTGAGTGTCTTTCCCTCTCTGTCTCCGTCTGAATCGTCAGCTTCAACAGCATGGGTTTGACACCTGTATCTCTGGGTATTTTTCTCTCTCTCTCTCTCGAAATACGTGAGCAATCCAGTCATTCTCAATTGACCAATTGAAGGAGGCCTCCCCGTACCATGCCTTTGCGTGGTGTTTTTGACCATACTTCACCACGCTGGTCAGGGGAAGGGTTAAGGCCTAGTTTGTGGCATCACTCGCCACTGATGTTAGCCGTGCCTGGGAATCCCACTTGTGCAGTGCGCTAACCACTGTGCCACCACTCCACCCTCGTCTCTCTTTGGTTGAGTTCATAATGGCCGTGTCAAAAGTCGCATAGCCAGCACCACTGAGAGCCTGGGTTTGAGTCCGGGTCTCTGCTGCCCGTGATGAACACAGACTGAGAGCCTGGGTTTGAGTCCGGGTCTCAGCTGGCCGTGATGAACCCCAGACCGAGAGTCTCCGTGACACGAACCGTCGTGGGAGCGACCGCCACGCGGCGACCCGCCCTTGTGCAACACAAGGGCGGGGGGGGGGAAGAGCGGCCTCTAGTGGCTGGCGACGGAGGCTCCAGTTGATGATGATGAAGAAGAAGAAGCGAACCCCGTGGTTTCTTCGCCTCATCGCGGATGCCGCTCGCTCCGTGGCGCCTCCTGCCTCACCCCACCCTCACCCACCGAGTCAACTCGCAATTCCTCCTCACCTCACCACTACTCACCTCGCCCTGCAAGGCGTTGCAGGGCTGCGCCTCTATCTCCTCTGGGAACCGCGTGGCGTCCAATGGACGTGCAATGCGATGGCATTTGAGCTACACTCAGGCCTTCATATATCGGCGTACTCTATTGGTAGTGCCTTACGCCGACACGCCCTACACCCATGCGGGTCTGAGCAGCGTTAACGAAGGATTGTTCCGGAGGGTGGGTTTGGCAATTCAGCCCATCATCGCTTCAGGGCAGGTAAAATTTGAGTACAGTTTACAACTTCGTGAAGTGTTTACACTGGCAGTCGAATATACGGATGTACTGGCTCCGTCGTGGGATCGTGGGATTTCCACCACTCAGTTGAGTATGGGGCTCGTCTGGCTCTCGCAAGCTAAGCAGGTCTGAGCCTGGATAATGTTTGGATGGGTGATCACAGTGCATTACAGGTGTTGTGAGAATTATTTTTTGTACATATAGCATCGTTGATAACAAAGAAAAAAAGCGGTATCTAACATCGCTGGAAGAGAAAGTAATACATAAAAAATATTGCATTTCGAAACACTGTAAACTAAACTAAACTATTAAACAATTTTTCATCTTACCAGGTAAGGCCCCACTGGGCCTGGCCATCACAAATGAGAGCTCAACGAAAGTGGCTTCATCATCATCATCATCGCGTGGAAATTCATAACAGCGGCCAAATACTCTAAGCGCGTGGTGACGTTGATTCTAAACGTGGAGGAGAAAAACGCAGAGGGCCCTGAAGAAAGAGAGACACGTAAACTCCAAATATACAGCAGCAGGCGTCAGGGGTCGGGATCGGGATCGAACCCACGACCTCCTGTACACCAGGCGAGGTAGTTAACATCTCATAGCCAACGTGATGATGATGAGAGAGACACGCAAACTCCAAATATACAGCAGCAGCAGGCGTCAGGGTCTGGGATCGAACCCACGACCTCCTGTACACCAGGCGAGGTAGTTAACATCTCCTAGCCACCGTGATGATGATGATGAGAGAGAGAGACACGCAAACTCCAAATATACAGCAGCAGGCGTCAGGGGTCGGGATCGAACCCACGACCTCCTGCACACCAGGCGAGGTAGTTAACATCTCCTAGCCACCGTGATGATGATGATGATGAGAGAGACACGCAAACTCCAAATATACAGCAGCAGCAGGCGTCAGGGTCGGGGGGTCGAACCTACGACCTGCTGTATACCTCGCGAATTAGTTAACATCTCCCCACTATAGGAGTTATGGATCAGGAATCGAGATAATGAATAGCCATTCCGAATCCACTAATTGCGATTCCGATCCCATGCTCGACCCCGTAACGGCCTCGCATCCCGTGGCGCGACCCCCTCGACGCTTTTCATTGGTCAGTCATTGCGTGGCAATCGCTTCCCATTGGCTAGACTCGGCTCATGCATCATGTCCTCCCCAACCACGCCGTTCCACGTGATAAGCCACTTCGTCGAACTGTGATTTGTGATCACTGAACCCACGACCTCCTGTATACCAGGCGAGATAGTTAACATCTCATGCGCATCCAAAACTAACGTGAATTTAATTATAGGCCCAAATAAACGAGACGTGTGTATTTTTAATAAGGGGCCGTCCATAAATGACGTCACGCACCTGGGGGGGGGCAGACATTTGTGACGATGTGTGACGAGGGGGGGGGGAGTTTGAGAAATGTGACGTCACATCAAAATGCGCAACGTTAAATAAATATAGACAACATGTTCTACTTAATAAAATATACTTTTTAATAAATGTCGTCTCCTACAACATCAGAGTGCAGCGCCACATTAAATACGCACTACAATGACAATAGTTTAATAGTTTAAAGCGATTTGAAGCATGTTTTATTTGTGGGGGGTGGGGGGCAGAGCTTTATGACGTCATAGTTGAGGGGGGGGGGTCTGACTTTTTGTGACGCCGTGTGACGAAGGGTCAAAAGTCGTCCAAAATCGCGTGACGTCATTTATGAACAGCCCCTGAGACCTGATAGACTTTGGGGCCTGCGTATTGGACAGCAGGCGGGGTTGGTGACTCTGACGTCTATGCTCCCAACAGACCAGCGTGGTGAAGTATGGTCAAATAACCCGCATGGCGTGGGAGAGGTTCTCATCCAGCAGTGGATTGACAGCAGGGTCTTGCTGTACACGTGCATGTTATATATATCGGAGTGTATGTATATGTGTGTGGGTGCTCGCTAAGAGTTCGTTAAGGCTATAGGGGAGCTCTTTGTCTTTGTTGTGTGTGTCGGTAGTGTAGCGGTCAGCGCTCCGCACCACGAACCCAGCCCACCCGAGTTCGATTCCCACTCACGGCCAGCAAACACCGCTGACGAATATCTGAACCGGTCCTGGGCCTCCTTTAGTTCGACTCAGCCTCAAATAAATACCACGTGCGGTGTACAAACATGGTCACTGGGGAGACAAAGGCGGCCGGGCGTGGTGCTGGCCACCCATCCCCCTCGTTTGCCACAGTGCCGGTAGCCTTCATAGGTGCTGCTCGCTAACAGCACTTGCCCCAACAGTCTGCTGAGGCTATCACAGGGTGGGTGGGATCTTTGTCTTTGTGTGTACGTGAACCGAAACCATAATACGAACGTCCACGTACTTGCTTGAGCCTTGAGCCTAATGTTAATTTAAAATAACCACCGTATGCACTATGCAAACAAGTTCGTTTGCTCGATTGTATTTGCTAGCTTTGATTAGAGAAATTTTAAACCCAAATGTAACCGTGGATTTTGAATGTGTCGAATGTTTGTTTGTTTTTCATATTGAAAATCTGCGTAACGCTGCTCCATGGAAGCTTCGGGTTTATTGTTGTTGTTGTTGGTATCGGGCCACTGTTGTGCCCTCCCTTGACTCTGCTTCCGAAACCTGGAGCCGTTTACCGGACTATCTGTGAAAAAAAGCTTCAAGGCCCATCGTATTCCTCGCAGTATAAAATAAATATTCTGATTGTTGAACAACTGCGCCGGTTTGAAACATTCAGGCTGGCCCTGTTTTCGATCCGTCCTGGGGTTAGCCAGACTGGATTGTGCGAGGAGCTCACAGATTGTTAAACCACCTGTACACAGTCCCCATTAATCGGTGAGCTCCTCCGGAAATAGCGGCTGCGTTGGCTTGGGTCACATAGCCCGCATGCCCTGCCGTATAGAGGGGGCTAAACGGGCGCGGCACGGGCTAGAGAAGAGATGGAGTGATGTGGTACAGGAGGACGTGGAGCTGAGTGGACTTGCCGATGACTGGTACCAGCGGTGTCAAGATCGGCCTCTGTGGAGGAGGAGGCTCGTGAAGGACGCTACTGGGCAGTTGGAGGCAGTCGCCCTCCAACAACAACGGAGGGGGGCGACGCTCACAACAACGAGCGGAGCGCCGGGCCGCTAAAACGCAGCGAGTTGGCACAGTGGGGAGCGCAGATGATGCATCTTGCCATTCATCTCAGTTGGTGAACCCATGGCGCCTGGGTCTGTACCATAATGTCCTGCCAGCAGAGATCCCATACCTGTCAACCCCTTATCAGTGCCCTACTTTATAACAGACCAATTCAGACCTTATTGGTCACCCCGTGCCCCTTATAAATCTCAACGTTCATCCTGCAAAGTTCCATCATCAGGGAGAAACACAAACTTTGTGGGTTTTTGTTGCCCGTATTGAAACGGCTGTGACGCCGTATGAACCTTGAAACCCAATTTCCCTGTACAAGAATACGGGGTAAACCGTACGGGTTGACACGGTATGCGAACCTTCCATCGTGCACCTGGCCTCAAGGTGCACCTAGCCTGGCACAAGCGCCGTGGTGACGTTACCGCAAAATTTAGTGCCGAGCAACGGCCTCTGTTGACAAACAGCACGGCATTATGGGTGTTTTGAGTGTCATTCGATGGCTCGAACGGCAAATGTTGATGCGGCAGTTAATTTATTTAATGTATATTACAATAAGATTTTTTTATTTTCTTTTTTTTTACACGTACATAATGATTTCCAGGGAGAATCTCGATGCTGTTGCGGGGGGGTAAAGTAAACAAAAATAAGGAATCGTGTTCATCAGATCTGCAACGCGCTCAGCGATGCACTCGAATTGTTCATTTGGGGGCGGGGGGGGGGGGGCGGATGTATGCACGTGTACCTAGGGTAGTGGGAATTAACGCAAATTGTACGAATGTAAGTTCATCGGAGCAGCAGTGGTGGGGGGCGGAGGGGCTGAGAACAAGAAACTACACACCTCACAGAGCCAGTGCCGGATGAAGCGAGTGCGGGGCCTACAGCATATGTTGCTATATAAAGAGGCCCCTAAATACAAAAAATAAACGCGTGAATGAGTAATTGTACTTTTTCATTTGCTATACAGCCAGATAATACGATGACAAATCGTTAACCTTAATCACGCAGTCGTTCGTAAAAGTTGAAGGCGGTCTAGTACTATAGTAATAGAGCAAGGGCGGAATAATTGAACCGGAATTGACAGCTTGAAAGCGTTTCGCGCGGGGGCCCTTGAAAGTGGCTACATTTGTAGCTACTTTTGCTGCTAGTATCATCCGGCGCTGCACACAACGAGCAGTTCTAACAGACATGAGTGTCCATTTGAAGCTTTCGTGACTGCAAGGATTCATCTTCTTTGGTTCTTTCGGTAGAGTCACGTAGAGTGAGAATAAAGTAATAACATAAAACAATAAAATTCTCACGACGTTTCGGCCACAACACACGTGACTTTACCGAAAGCACCAAAGAAGACATGTGCGTGTCGATCTCGACCAGTGGTTCTTCTTAACCTGATGGTGCACGTTGCACCACGCTGGGTGTGCGAGATGCCCTTTGGGGGGGGAGTGGAGGGGTGGAGCGAGACATGGCCGGAAGTTTGAAAAAAACTGATTTAGAAGGTTAATCAACGAAAACACAATTTAAGCACGGGCACGGTAAGTTACAACTTACTTTGTTTCATCGAAACACTCTGTGTGTTTATTAACATTGTACATTCTCAGAATCGGCGTTACCCTTGGCAATAAAACAGCTGTGTTCAGATGTGCAAACCACAAAATAGATACCCATTACGAGGAACCAGGTGTGCATTAAACACAGACGTAGACTTGTGGTGAAGGTGCAAGCTAAAAAGCATGTTCGTGTAGTGTATGATGATGACGCATTGTCTTTGAAACTGATTGGTCCACACCAGAGACCAGTTTTCTTTAGAGCCTCGGTCTCAAAACGGCGTTCGACCAGAGGAGGACGGCAAAAATGCGAACAGCACAAAGACAATTCCACTATCAGGACATTGACAGCTCGGGGCGATAAGCCACATCACGGGACCTCCATCGCCAGCATCAATATATAAGACGCGGTTTTACCATTTCTAGCAATAAAACAGTTGCGTTAAGATGCTAAATGACCAAACAGAAACCTTTTTGGCAATGAATCGTGTCTGGATTCGTGCTTGTGGTGAACATGCAAAAACCAAAAACACGCTCTGATAATATTGCCAGCAAGGGTGAAACCTTTTCTTATACATTGACACTGATCAAGAAATGTCCCCTTGTGTAACATTGTACATTGTGTAAGGATTGACAACCGAACGGGTGCAAGACTGCAGGTTAAAGGGTAATAACCCACTTGTCTAGACGATTTTAAAGTGCCATACAGCTCCAGTGGTTTCCAAATATCGGAAAGAAGAGCGTTCCAGACGGCCGCCGAAAGCGCATCTGAAAGCGAACGTTGTCTTGTTTAGAAGATGATGCACCTTCATCATCACAGGCATCGTCGTCACTAGCAACATCATCATCATCACAGGCATCATCGTCAATAGCAACATCATCATCACAGGCATCATCGTCAATAGAAACATCATCATCACCACCACTGCCACTATCCCTCTCATCATCGCCCTCATTACAGAATCATGAGGATCATCATCCTCGACATCAGTGGTCCTTAACATTTACTGCAATGTTAATAAACACGTAGTAGTTGTAGGGTTTGATTAAACAAAGTAAGTTGTAACTGAACGTGTCCCGTGCTTAATTTGTGTTTTCGATTATTTAACTTACAAACACAACAAGTCTGGCCGTATCGCTACTCCCCCAGAAAGGGCATCTTGCACCCCAGGTTAAGAACCACTGCACTCACAAGGTGCGCTCTATATAATATAGACTACACGATACACTACACTATAGACTACACTATACACTACACTATACACTACATTATACCATAGACTACACTATACACTACACTATAGACTATACTTTACACTACACTATACACTACACCATAGACTACACTATACACTACACTATACACTACACTACTATACACTACACTATACACTGCACTATACACTACACATAGACTACACTATACACTACACTATATACAACTATACACTACACTATACACTACACTATACACTACACTATACACCGTAGACGATACTATACACTACACCATACATTACAGTGACTACACTATACACTACACTATAGACTACACTATACACTACACTATACACTACACCATACACTACACTATAGACTACATTATACACTACACTATAGACTACACTATACATTACACTATACCCTATACTATAGACTACACTGTACCCTACACTATACACTACACTATACACTACGCTATAGACTACACTATACACGACACTATAGACTATCCTATGCACTACACTATACACTACACTATACACTGCTATACACTATACACTACACTATACAGTATACTATACACTACACTATACACGACACTATAGACTATCCTATACACTATACTACACTATACACTACACTATACACTATACTATACACTACACTATAGACTACACTATACACTACACTATACGCTACACTATAGACTACACTATACACTATACTATACACGACACTGTACACTACACTATACACTACACTATACACGACACTCTACACTACATTATTCACTACACTATAGACTACACTATACACTACACTATACAATACACTATACACTACACTATACACTACTATACACTACACTATACACTACACTACTATACACTACACTATACACTACACAACTATACACTACACTATACACTACTATACACTACACTATACACTACACTACTATACACTACACTATACACTACACTATAGGGGAGGGGGCTGCCCGGACCTTGACTGCTTCTCGGATTAAATTAAATTATTAAATGGAAACAACAAAACGTGGAGCATGAGAGTGAAAACTTGAAATTTGTTTTAATTAAAATCGCGTTTTAAAATGCGTGTTTTTGTTGTTGTTATTGACACTGCTAGTTACACTACTGGTGACCATACTTCACCACACTAGTTACACTACAGGTGACCATACTTCATCACGCTAGTTACACTACTGGTGACCATACTTCACCACGCTAGTTACACGACTGGTGACCATACTTCACCACGCTAGTTACACTACAGATAACCATACTTCACCACGCTAGTTACACTACTGGTGACCATACTTCACCACTCTAGTTACACAACTGGTGACCATACTTCACCACGCTAGTTACACTACTGGTGACCATACTTCACCACTCTAGTTACACTACTGGTGACCATACTTCACCACGCTAGTTACACTACAGGTGACCATACTTCACCACGCTAGTTACACTACTGGTGACCATACTTCACCACTCTAGTTACACTACAGGTGACCATACTTCATCACGATAGTTACACTACTGGTGACCATACTTCACCACGCTAGTTACACTACTGGTAACCATACTTCACCACTCTAGTTACACTACTAGTGACCATACTTCACCACGCTAGTTACACTACTGGTAACCATACTTCACCACGCCAGTTACACTACTGGTGACCATACTTCACCACGCTAGTTACACTACAGGTGACCATACTTCACCACGCTAGTTACACTACAGGTGACCATACTTCACCACGCTAGTTACACTACAGGTGACCATACTTCACCACGCTAGTTACACTACAGGTGACCATACTTCACCACGCTAGTTACACTACAGGTGACCATACTTCACCACGCTAGTTACACAGATAACCATACTTCACCATTCTAGTTACACTACAGGTGACCATACTTCACCACGCTAGTTATTCGCTACTTGTTGAGCCGTGATGAACAATCTTAGCCAGTTAACATCTCCTAGCCACCGTGATGATGATGAGAGAGAGAGAGAGACACGCAAACTCCAAATATACAGCAGCAGCAGGCGTCAGGTTCGGGATCGAACCCACGACCTCCTGTATACCAGGCGAGGTAGTTAACATCTCATAGCCAGCGTGATGATGATGATGAGAGAGAGACACGCATACTCCAAATACACAGCAGGTGTCAGGATCGGGATCGAACCCACGACCTGCTGCGTACCAGGCGAGGTAGTTAACAGCTCCTAGCCACCGTGATGATGATGATGAGAGAGACACGCAAACTCCAAATATACAGCAGCAGGCGTCAGGGTCTGGATTGAACCCACGACCTCCTGTATACCAGGCGAGGTAGTTAACATCACCTAGCCACCGTGATGATGATGATGATGAGAGGGAGACACGCATACTCCAAATACACAGCAGGTGTCAGGATCGGGATCGAACCCACGACCTCCTGCGAACCAGGCGAGGTAGTTAACATCTCCTAGCCACCGTGATAATGATGATGAGAGAGAGACACGCAAACTCCAAATATACAGCAGCAGGCGTCAGGGTCTGGATTGAACCCACGACCTCCTGTATACCAGGCGAGGTAGTTAACATCACCTAGCCACCGTGATGATGATGATGAGAGGGAGACACGCATACTCCAAATACACAGCAGGTGTCAGGATCGGGATCGAACCCACGACCTCCTGCGTACCAGGCGAGGTAGTTAGCATCTCCTAGCCACCGTGATGATGATGTTGAGAGAGAGAGAGACACGCAAATTCCAAATACACAGCAGGTGTCAGGGTCGGGGTCGGGATCGAACCCACGACCTCCTGCGTACAAGGCGAGGTAGTTAACATCTCCTAGCCACCGTGGCACCATCGCTTCATGTTGGAGCGACTGTAAAGGCGCTCTGGAAGCGGGGATAACCGTGACGGTGTCGCGAACCAGAATGAGATCATCTTTGTGTTGAGACTGCCGAAGGAATCCGATGGGCTTCGAAGCTATGTTTTTTTTGTTCACGCGGCAAAAAAAATAATCGATTTCATCATTTTTAAAAAAGGCGTTCCGCGATTTGTTCAATTGCGTTCACGCACGGGTTTGGCTACGTACGGTGCGAAAGAAGTTTCAACGTACGCGCAGCGTGCGTATAATCTTCACAACCTCCTGCACACCAGGCGAGGTAGTTAACATCTTACATAATAGAGGGGTTTTCATGGGCGGTGTTAGACGGCGTAAAAATATATAAATGTGTCGTTAAACCCGCCACCACCCGACACAGACGATTAGTAAGGGTTGTCGCCTGATGAAGCTAGTTTGTAATTACTGGCGAAACGTCGTACTCAAGATTGTAAATGTTGTGGCTTGGCTCTCCAACACACCGGTGTTGCTGTTCTAGCATACTACACTACACTACTATACACTATACACTTCACTATACACTACACTATACACTACACTACACACTACACTATACACTACACTACACTATACACTACACTACTATACACTACACTATACACTACACTACTGTACACTACACTATACACTACACTACACACTACACTATACACTACACTATACACTACACTACTATACACTACACTCTACACTACACTATTCACTACACTACAATACACTACACTGTACACTACTATACACTTCACTATACACTACTATACACTTCACTATACACTACACTATACACTACACTACTATACACTACCCTGTACACTACTATACACTTCAATATACACTACTATACACTTCACTATACACTAGTGCTGTACTAGTAAAGAATTGGTCACGTTCTGTTTACGTAACAACCCATACTAATTGGCTGTGTCGGGTGGTGGCGGGTTTAACGTCACATTTATATATTTATTTACGCGATCTAACCCAACAAAAAATGTGTCACGTTTACAAAGGACAAATAGTTCCACTACTATCAGTTCACAACTATTTGTCCTTTGTAAACGTGACACATTATTTTTTTTTACTGTTTGGCCCGTGTCGGGTGGTGGAGGGTTACGACACAATTAATATTGGTCGCGAAAGCCTACGTGTATGTCGTGATAAGCTTCCAGGCAATTGCACGCAGAGAGCGCTCGCCGCAAATGAACGGGCTGTACCGTGGCTGATGTCTCCAAGGGGACATCAGCCACCCATCCATGCCAACCTCCGGGTCATTCTCTAAGCGGCAGCGGCTCCTGGCTGCCGGGCCCTCGAACAGAGACGGAGGTCACCGCATCGTCGTCGTTGCGTGCGGCCGTCTGGAACGCTCTCTTCCTACCGATGTCAGGAAGCCACTGGGCGCTATGGCACTTTGAAGTCATCATCATCATCATCTCGATTGACGAACTCATTTGTTTAGAACTGCTTTTGTGTGTGTGTGTTTAGTTTGATGTCCCCCCCACCCACCCACCACCGCCCGCTGCACCTCCGATTAGCGCGGTTGGCTACGTACGGTGCGAAAGAAGTCCAACAACAAACATACGTACACACTCCGCTCTACACCACTGCACTATACTCTACACACACACACAGGCACACATTTGAGACTAATAACAGAGCGGGGGACCCAGTGGTTGGGCGCGTCCTGGAGAGGGGATGGACGTCGTAAGGGGAGACGGAGCGATAAAAATCAACAACTCGAGCAGGCGCCGGATGATCCTCGTAGCGAAAGTGGCTACTACAAGTGTAGTAGCTACTACACAAGTGTAGCTGCTACTACACATGTATAGTAGCTACACATTTGTAGTAGTAGCTACTACACATATGTAGTAGCTACTACTACAAGTGTAGCAGCTCTAAGTGTAGTGGCTACACTTGGAGCTACTACACTTGTGTAACTACTACACGTGTAGTAGCTACTACTACACGTGTAGTAACTACTACATGTGTAGTAGTAGCTACTACACATGTAGTACTCCACATGTAGTAGCTACTACTACAAATGTAGTAGTAGCTACTACATATGTAGTAGTAGCTACTACATATGTAGTAGTAGCTACTACTACATATGTACTACATATGTAGTAGCTACTACTACAAATGTAGTAGCTACGGGCCCCGCACTTTCAAGGGCCCCCGCGCTAAATGCTTTCAAGCTATCAACTCCGGTTCAGTGATTCTGCACTTGCTCTATTACTATAGTACTATACCGCCTTCAACTTTTACGAAGAACGACCGCGTGTTTAAGGATAGCGATTCGTCGTATTATCTGGCTCTATAGCAAATGAAAAAATGCAATTACTTTACTACGCAACTTAAAAAAAAATGCGTTTGAATATTTGCGTGTGTGTTTTTTTTATTTAGGGGCCCCTTTATAACATCATCATGCTACAGGCCCCGCGCTCGCTTCATCCGGCACTGAACTCTAGTGGCAGGTGCTGGACGCATGAAGTGTTTAAACATCTCCCCGGTGGCCACCTCGCCATCACCCCTCGCTTCGTCTCTCTCCGCGTGTCTCCTCCGTCGGCCTGCGTCGCCCAGAATGGAACTTCTTAGCGATACGGCGAGACGTCATTGAGGTCCTGATGGAATTTTTTTTATTTTTTTTAAAGTCTCCAGTAGCGGTGTGGCGACTCTGGTCAATCTCCCCCCCCCCCCACCCACCCACCCACTGGGAAGACAAATGCGGCCGGGAGTGGGCTTCATAGCTGCTACTCGCTAACAGCACTCGTCCTAACACTCTGTTAAGGCTACACGGGGGATCTTTGCTGTCGGTGGAGCGGTGGTGCATCGGTTAGCGCTACGCCGCGCTACGAACCCGGCGACCCGAGTTCGATTCCCGCTCACGGCCACCAACAGCGGTGACGATTCTCTGAAGCGGTTCCTGGGCCTCCCCCTAGGTCGACTCAGCCTCAAATGAGTACCTGGTGCGGCTGTGTGTAGTAAACATTGTCACTGGGGAGACAAAGGCGGTCGGGCGTGATTCTGGCCACCCACCCTGTCGTGTGCCACATTTCCGGCATTCACAGATGCTCGCGAACAGCACTTGCCCCGAAAGTCTGTTAAGGCTACACGGGGGATCTTTGTGTCCGTGTGTGTGTGTCTGTGTGTATCTGTCTGTGTCTGTGTGTGTCTGTGTGTGTGTGACTGTCTGTGTGTGTGTTTGTAACAACTAGAGGGGCATCTCACTCCTCAGCGTGCCGGGAAAGGTCCTGCCAATGATTATTCAACACCGCCTTGCCAGACACACTGACGAGAGGCTTGCGGAGCCCCAATGTGGTTTCAGTAAAGGGCGGTCCTGCACAGATGCCATATGTTCTGTCCGTCTGCTACAGCAGAGGTGGAAGAAATTCCAACAAGACCTACATTTCTGCTTTATTGACCTGGTCAAGGCCTATGATACCATTAGTAGGCCTGGGCTCTGGTTTGTTCTTCATTATTTTGGAGTCCCTGACTCTGCTCACGATCATTAAGGACCTTCATGATGGTGAGTGGGCACGGGTAAAACTACGTGGACGGGAGTCAGAGCCATTCCCTGTTGACCTTGGGGTGCGACAAGGATGTCCTCTGGCTCCCACATTATTTAACATTTATTTCGACCACGCAATTCGTGAAGCCTTCGATGGCTGTACCGGAGGAATTTCCATCTGGTACGGATACAATGGGAGGCTGATCGATGCCCGGGTGCGGTCAAGGGATGGCTCCCTATTGCTCAACCACGTTATGTATGCCGATGATTTGGTAATAGCTGCTCACTCAGAGGAGGAGTTGGAGGCACTGCTGCTGAACCTGGAGCTTGCCACTAAGAGGTGGGGCCTTACCATCAGCCCCACCAAAACTAAGCATCTGCCTGGGTATTTTGTACCATCGGAAACTCTACCCCCACAACTCCCAATTGGTGATGGGGCAATTGTGGAGAGAGTGGAGAGTTTCCGATACCTGGGCAGTGTGCTCATGACCGGCTCCGGTTTAACAGCAGAGGTCTCACTCCGAATCAGTCGAGCGGCATTATCTTTTCATCGGTTGCGTAACGCTGTGTGGAAGCTACCTGGTCTATCACTCCGCACGAAGCTTCAGGTCTTCTCGCTTGCGAAACGTGGACCTCCCTAATGGAACAATTTCACCAGTTAGAACTATTTAGACTGGCCTGCCTACGATCCATCCTGGGTTTAACCAGACTGGATTGTGTGAGGAGCTCACAAATCCTTGAAAGATCTGGGCAAGGTCCCATCGGTGAGCTCCTCCGGCAGGCAAGGCTGCGTTGGCTGGGACATGTAGCCTGCATGCCCAGCCACCGCATGCCGAAACAGCTTTTGTTCGGCCGGATAGAGGGGGCTAAACGGATGCGGCACGGGCTAGAGAAGAGATGGAGTGATCTGGTACAGGAGGACGTGGAGCTGAGTGGACTTGCCGATGACTGGTACCAGCGGTGTCAAGATTGGCCTCTGTGGAGGAGGCTCGTGAAGGACGCTGCTACTGGGCAGTTGGAGGCAGTCGCCCTCCAACAACAACGGAGGGCGGAGGAGCCACGCTCACAACAACGAGCGGAGCGCCGGGTGGCTGAAAGACCGCAAGTTGGCACAGCAGGGGGCACAGGTGGCGGATCAGCCAGTCATCTGAGTCAGTCGACCCGTGGCACCTGGGTCTGCCCCGTGACCTCCTGCCAGCGGGCGTTCGACACTTCACATGGCCTCAAGGTGCACATGGCCTGGCACAAGCGTCGTGGTGACGTCACCGCCACTTAGTGGCGAATGGCGGTTGTTGTTGTTGTTGTCCGTGTGTCTGTGTTTGCCTCTCTTTTCCTCTGCCTCAGTGTGTCTGTGTGCACGTTGAACTTTTTTCGCACCGTACGGAGCCACCAACCGTGCTCATCGGAGGTGCGGGGGGCGACGACAAACCAAACATTAACAAGAAGATCTAACAAAAGGATGTGTATGAGTCTCTAGGTCTCTGTGTGAGTCTATGGGTCTCTGTGTGAGTCTATAGGTCTCTGTGTGAGTCTATGGGTCTCTGTGTGAGTCTATAGGTCTCTGTGTGTGAGTCTATGGGTCTCTGTGTGAGTCTATGGGTCTCTGTGTGAGTCTATGGGTCTCTGTGTGTGAGTCTATGGGTCTCTGTGTGTTTGTCTATGGGTTTCTGTGTTAGTTTATGGGTCTCAGTGTGAGTCTATGGGTCTCTGTGTGAGCCTATGGGTCTCTGTGTGAGTCTGTGGGTCTCTGTGTGTGAGTCTATGGGTCTCTGTGTGTGAGTCTATGGGTCTCTGTGTGTGAGTCTATGCGTCTCTGTGTGAGTCTATGGGTCTCTGTGTTAGTCTATGGGTCTCTATGTGAGTCTATGGATCTCTGTTTGAGTCTACGGGTCTCTGTGTGAGTCTACGGAACTCTGTGTGAGTCTATTGGTCTCTGTGTGTGAGTCTCTTGGTCTCTGTGTTAGTCTATGGGTCTCTGTGTGAGTCTATGGGTCTCTTTGTGTGAGTCTATGGGTCTCTGTGTGAGTCTGTGGATCTATGTGTGAGTCTATGGGTCTCTGTGTGAGTCTATGGGTCTCTGTGTGAGTCTATGGGTCTCTGTGTGAGTCTATGGATCTCTGTTTGAGTCTACGGGTCTCTGTGTGAGTCTACGGATCTCTGTGTGAGTCTATGGGTCTCTGTGTGTGAGTCTATGGGTCTCTGTGTGAGTCTATGGGTCTCTGTGTGAGTCTATGGGTCTCTGTGTGTGAGTCTATGGGTCTCTGTGTGTTTGTCTATGGGTCTCTGTGTTATTATATGGGTCTCTGTGTGAGTCTATGGGTCTCTGTGTGAGTTAATGGGTCTCTGTGTGAGTCTATGGGTCTCTGTGTGTGAGTCTATGGGTTTCTGTGTGTGAGTCTATGGGTCTCTGTGTGAGTCTATGGATCTATGTGTGAGTCTATGGGTCTCTGTGTGTGAGTCTATGGGTCTCTGTGTGTTTGTCTATGGGTCTCTGTGTTAGTTTATGGGTCTCTGTGTGAGTCTATGGGTCTCTGTGTGAGTCTGTGGGTCTCTGTGTGAGTCTATGGGTCTCTGTGTGTGAGTCTATGGGTCTCTGTGTGAGTCTATGGGTCTCTGTGTGAGTCTATGGGTTTCTATGTGTGAGTCTATGGGTCTCTGTGTGAGTCTATGGATCTCTGTTTGAGTCTATTGGTCTCTGTGTGGGTTTATGTGTCTCTGTGTGAGTCTACGGGTCTCTGTGTGAGTCTATGGGTCTCTGTGTGAGTCTATGGGTCTCTGTGTGTGAGCCTCTTGGTCTCTGTGTTAGTCTATGGGTCTCTGTGTGAGTCTATGGGTCTCTTTGTGTGAGTCTATGGGTCTCTGTGTGAGTCCGTGGATCTATTTGTGAGTCTATTGGTCTCTGTGTGAGTCTATGGGTCTCTGTGTGAGTCTATGGGACTCTCTGTGAGTCTATGGATCTCTGTTTGAGTCTACGGGTCTCTGTGTGAGTCTACGGATCTCTGTGTGAGTCTATGGGTCTCTGTGTGTGAGTCTATGGGTCTCTGTGTGAGTCTATGGGTCTCTGTGTGAGTCTATGGGTCTCTGTGTGTGAGTCTATGGGTCTCTGTGTGTTTGTCTATGGGTCTCTGTGTTATTATATGGGTCTCTGTGTGAGTCTATGGGTCTCTGTGTGAGTCTGTGGGTCTCTGTGTGAGTCTATGGGTCTCTGTGTGTGAGTCTATGGGTCTCTGTGTGTGAGTCTATGGGTCTCTGTGTGAGTCTATGGATCTATGTGTGAGTCTATGGGTCTCTGTGTGTGAGTCTATGGGTCTCTGTGTGTTTGTCTATGGGTCTCTGTGTTAGTTTATGGGTCTCTGTGCGAGTCTATGGGTCTCTGTGTGAGTCTATGGGTCTCTGTGGGAGCCTATGGGTCTCTGTGTGAGTCTGTGGGTCTCTGTGTGTGAGTCTATGGGTCTCTGTGTGAGTCTGTGGATCTATGTGTGAGTCTATGGGAGTCTGTTCGAGTCTATGGGTCTCTGTGTGTGAGTCTATGATCATCATTGTGTGAGTCTATGGGTCTCTGTGTGAGTCTGTGGATCTATGTGTGAGTCTATGGGAGTCTGTGTGAGTCTATGGGTCTCTGTGTGAGTCTATGGATCTATGTGTGAATCTATGGGTCTCTGTGTGTGAGTCTATGGGTCTCTGTGTGAGTCTATGGGTCTCTGTGTGAGTCTATAAGTCTCTGTGTGTGAGTCGATGGGTATCTGTGTGTGAGTCTATGGGTCTCTGTGTGAATCTATGGGTCTCCATGTAAGTCTATGAATCTCTGTGTGAGCCTATGGGTCTCTGTGCGAGTCCGAGGGTCTCTTTGTGTGAGTCTATGGGTCTCTGCGTGAGCCTATGGGTTTCCGTGTGAGTCTATGGGTTTATATGTGAGTTTATGGGTCTCTGTGTGAGTCTATGGGTCTCTGTGTGAGTCTATGGGTCTCTGTGTGAGTCTATGGATCTCTGTTTGAGTCTACGGGTCTCTGTGTGAGTCTATGGATACCTGTGTGAGTCTATGGGTCTCTGTGTGAGTCTATGGGTCTCTGTGTGAGTCTATGGGTCTCTGTGTGAGTCTGCGGGTCTATGTGTGAGTCTATGGGTCTCTGTGTGAGTCTATGGATCTATGTGTGAGTCTATGGGTCTCTGTGTGTGAGTCTATGGGTCTCTGTGTGAGTCTATGGGTCTCTGTGTGAGTCTATGGGTCTCTGTGTGTGAGTCTATGGGTCTCTGTGTGTTTGTCTATGAGTCTCTGTGTTATTATATGGGTCTCTGTGTGAGTCTATGGGTCTCTGTGTGAGCCTATGGGTCTCTGTGTGAGTCTGTGGGTCTCTGTGTGTGTGAGTCTATGGGTCTCTGTGTGTGAGTCTATGGGTCTCTGTGTGTGAGTCTATGGGTCTCTGTGTGAGTCTATGGGTCTCTGTGTTAGTCTATGGGTCTCTGTGTGAGTCTATAGGTCTCTGTGTGAATCTATGGGTCTCCGTGTGAGTCTATTGATCTCTGTGTGAGCGTATGGGTCCCTGTGCGAGTCTGTGAGTCTCTGTGTGTGAGTCTATGGGTCTCTGCGTAAGCCTATAGGTCTCCGTGTGAGTCTATGGGTTTCCATGTGAGTCTATGGGTCTCTGTGTGAGTCTATGAATCTCTGTGTGAGTGTATGGGTCTCTGTGTGAGTCTTTGAGTCTCTGTGTGTGAGTCTATGGGTCTCTGTGTGCGAGTCTATGGGTCTCTGTGTGAGTCTGTGTATGTGTGTATATTCAACTTCTTTCGCACCGTACGTGGCCAACCGTGCTAATCGGAGGTGCGGGGCGGGGGGGCAGGACAACAAACTAAACACACAACAAAGCAGTTCTAAAGAAATTTTAGTTTTTCAACCGAGGCTATTGCCGTGTGTAAATCGAACTCAGCGGGCTAACATCAGCGGCGAGTGTCATGTGAACTCCCTCTCGACAATCAGCGTGGTGAAGTATGGTCAAATACCACCACTCCCCCCCCCCCCCATGACAGACAAGGAGACTGTCATCCAGCAGTGGATCGGCAAATGTGCTATAAATTAGGTACCGTATTAATTTTATTGCAATCTCAGGATATTCCCGAAAAAAAATATGTCAGATTTTGTAGATTAAAAAAATACCGCATAGTATACCTTAAACGTATCAAGATTTATAAATATATTTAAATACTACGCAGTGGTCCACTTAAAGGGAATTAGAATTCTATCATCTAATAGGTTATAATGGGGACGTGCATATGAAAAATATTCTGTTTTTTTTTAAATGCCCCAGAGAATGTTCTTCAATGGGAAATCGCCCCTGACATAAGTTATTAGAGCATAGATAAATTATAAGGAATGTATAGCTATGGACGTTGGTCCTTAAACAATGAGATATGCACACATACACACACACACAGACACTCACACCCATACGAAGACAAAGATCCCCCGTATAGCCTGTAACAGACTGATGGGGCAAGTGCTGTTAGCGAGCAGCACCTTACGAAGGCCGGCACGGCGCACGAGGGGGTGGGTGGCCAGCACCACGCCCGACCGCCTTTGTCTCCCCAATGTGCGGTGTTTACACACCGCACCAAGTTACTCATTTGAGGCTGAGTCGACCTCGGAGAGAGCCGGGATCGATTCAGATTCTGATCATCGTCACCGGTTGATGACCATGAGCAGGAATCCAACTCGGGTCTCGGAAGGGTTTGTAGCGCGTTTCGATAACCACTGCAATCTACACAAAAAGACCAAAATTCCCTGTATGGCCTTCACAGACTTTTGGGCCACGTGCTCTATACAACACTCAAACAAAAAAAAGACAAAGATCCCCACTTACAGCCTGAACAGACTGTAGGGGGCAAGTGCTGTTAGCGAGCAGCACCTATTAAGGCCGGCACGGCACACGAGGAAGTGGGTGGCCAGCACCACGCCCGGCCGCCTTTGTCTCCCCAGTTGCGATTGTTATACATCGCACCAGGTGCTCATTTTATGCTGAGTCGACCTAGGGGAGCCCCAAGACCGGTTCAGATAATCGCCACTGGGCTGTTGGCCGTGAGCGGGAATCGAACTCGGGACCGCCGGGTTTCGTAGCGCAGCGTAGCGCTAACCGCTGCGCCACCGCTCCCCGATGCACAAATACACACGCACGCGCGCGTATGGCCACCAGTAATAATCACAATGTACTTTTATATTTCACTGTAATTATGTCACGGTCACATATTACTATTATTCCCTATCTGTTCCTGAATACTCGCGTTCAGGGCTCGGGGCCTTTCGCTGCGTGCGGGATGATTTTAATTGGGTTCCCGCTGATGGGATGTTTCTAAACATTGTTATGCGAGCCACTGAGAATACATACCCCTGATTAATACCCAGAATGGGTGTCCCTCCCCTCTCTCCTCTCCTTCTCTCTCTCTCTCCGGGGGGGTGGAGTGGAGGGGGGGTGCTGGCTTCATATTGGCCGTGTCAGAATCAATGATAAAAGCGCCATCCCGTAGCTGAAGCAATTCAGCTCGAGTTCCGGTGTTTGGGCCTTCGTGATGGCCACGTGAAAAACTTCGCGATTGACCAGCGTGGTGAAGTATGGCCAACTGCCCCCCCTCTACCCTCCCTCTTCCCTCCCCCCCCAGCCCCCTTGCCACCCATGACCGATATGGCCATAGGGGGTACGGTGGTGAGATGTTAGCTACCTCGCCTGGTATACAGGAGGTCGTGGGTTCGATCCCGACCCTGACGCTTGCTGTTGTATATTTGGAGTTTGCGTGTCTCTCTCATCATCATCACGGTGGCTAGGAGATGTTAGCTACCTCGCCTGGTATACAGGAGGACGTGGGTTCGATCCCGACCCTGACGCTTGCTGTTGTATATTTGGAGTTTGCGTCTCTCATCATCATCACGGTGGCTAGGAGATGTTAACTACCTCGCCTGGTATACAGGAGGTCGTGGGTTCGATCCCGACCCTGACGCTTGCTGTTGTATATTTGGAGTTTGCGTCTCTCATCATCATCACGGTGGCTAGGAGATGTTAACTACCTCGCCTGGTATACAGGAGGTCGTGGGTTCGATCCCGACCCTGACGCTTGCTGTTGTATATTTGGAGTTTGCGTCTCTCATCATCATCACGGTGGCTAGGAGATGTTAACTACCTCGCTTGGTATACAGGAGGTCGTGGGTTCGATCCCGACCCTGACGCTTGTTGTTGTATATTTGGAGTTTGCGTCTCTCATCATCATCACGGTGGCTAGGAGATGTTAACTACCTCGCCTGGTGTACAGGAAGTCGTGGGTTCGATCCTGACCCTGACGCCTGCTGCTGTATATTTGTAGTTTGCGTGTCTCTCTCATCATCATCATCATCACGGTGGCTAGGAGATGTTAACTACCTCGCCTGGTATACAGGAGGTCGTGGGTTCAATCCAGACCCTGACACCTGCTGTGTATTTGAAATTTGCGTGCGTCTCTCTCTCATCATCATCATCACGGTGGCTATGAGATGTTAACTACCTCGCCTGGTACACAGGAGGTCGTGGGTGCGATCCTGACCCTGACACCTGCTGTGTATTTGAAGTTTGCGTGTCTCTCTCAGCATCACGGTGGCTATGAGATGTTAACTACCTCGCCTGGTGTGCAGGAGGTCGTGGGTTCAATCCAGACCCTGACGCCTGCTCTATATTTGTAGTTTGCGTGTCTCTCTCTCATCATCATCACGGTGGCTATGAGATGTTAACTACCTCGCCTGGTCTACAGGAGGTCGTGGGTTCGATCCCGACCCTGACGCCTGCTGTATATTTGGAGTTTGCGATGTCTCTCTCCCCGTGGTGGCTTAGATTTTTATTTTTCTCCCTCCGCATTGAGAAACATGCATTGAGATGATTTTGATTAATTCTTTTTTTAGTCGAAGAGGAAATATCGATCCTAACTCTGGCCCTTCCTCATGAGTCGACAAAGCAAAGTTGCCTATAGGAGTGTGGGGGGCGACTGGCTTCGGAGTGACGTCATTCTCCTTGTTCATATGTGGAGTAGAAGGGGGGAGGCTGTGGAGTGACGTCATTCTCCATGTCCATATGTGGAGTAGAAGGGGGGCTGCTGGCTTCGGAGTGACGTCATTCTCCTTATCCATATGCGGAGTAGAAGAGGGGGGCTATGGAGTGACGTCATTCTCCTGGTCCATATATGGAGAAGGGGGGCTATGGAGTGACGTCATTGTCCTTGACCATGTGTGGAGTAGAAAGGGGGCTATGTAGTGATGTCATGCTCCTTGTTCACATTAGGAGCGGAGTGGAAGGGTGGGCAGCAGAGTGATGTCACGCTCCACGTCTCCATAAGGAGCGGGGTGGAAGGTTGTACTGCGGAATTACGTCACGCACCACATCCATATTATGAGCGGACTCGAAGGGGGAGCTACGTAGCGACGTCATGCTTCATTTTCATATCCAGGCGCGAGAAATGGTCTACGTAGTTGACGCCGTGCCGTACGTCCAAACAAGCAGTCGCGTGGAAGTGTCAGCCCGGCAGTGACGTCATTGTTCTATGTCCACACGTCGAGCGCGCAGCAGACCGGTGGCGCAAGGCAGCGCCGTCGGGCACAGCGCAGTTAGCGGCACCGCGGCCGCCCGGGCCATCTGCACGGTGTGCCGCTTGCCCGGGCGGGGTCCCGTCAGGCCTTGCGTCGCTCCACGACCGACCCGCGACCACCCCCCCCCCCCCCGGGCCGGCCTGGCGGCTCCTCTTGTCAGGATGGGGAAGTGGCCACGGGCATGGAGCAACCCAGCTGGCCGGCTGTCACGCAACGGACAGGATGGAACGTCATCTGGGTCGAACGCCGCATGAGGCTAGGCTCAAAGAAAAGCTGTCTCTGGTGTGGCCCAATCAGTTTCAAGGACAATGCATACATTATCAGAGTATTGTTTGTTTTTTTTTCGTTTGCATTTTGACTGCAAGTATGTGTGGTTAATGTAAACGTGATCCCTTGCAAAAGGTGTCAGTTTTGTTGCCAGAAAAAAAGGGGGGAACACCCTATTAGTAAGAACAAAGGGCTCGTATAATGCGCATGCATAATTTACGTTGACTCATTAATCACCCCCCCACACACACACACTTTGTGCAAGAGCGCAGAAGCGTGGTCACCACATCTACGCCTCTGTATAAGGAACACAACAGGTGGACTTCTCCACAAATCTGGCTGTCGCCTGATGAAGCTGGTTGTAATTACTGGCGAAACGTCGTACTCAGATTGTAAATGTTGCGGCTCGGCTCTCCAACACACCCGGTGTGTGCTGTACTAGTATACTACACTATACACTACTATACACTACACTATACACTACTATACACTACACTATACACTACTATACACTACACTATACACTACTATACTCTACTATACACTACACTATACACTACTATACACTACACACTACACTATACACTGGTGCTGTACTAGTGACGAATCGGTCAAGTTCTGTTTACGTGATAACCCTCACTAGTTGGCTGTGTCGGGTGGTGGCGGCTTTAACGACACATTTATATATTTACGCGATCTAACCCAAAAAAACACCTCTATTGTGGATGATATTTGGTACCGAAAGCCTCCCACGTGGTAAACTGTGGGGGAAATCGATTCAAAGCGTCCACGGCAACGGCTGTCCCTCTCAATGGCCTCCCTAGCAACAACATCGCTCGCAACGGTGTGCCTAGCAACGGCGTCCCTCACAACGGCGTCCCTCGCAACGGCGTTCCTAGCAACGGTGTCCCTAGCAGCAGGCGTCCCTAGTGACGGCTTTCGGAGCGAAGGCGTCCCTAGAAACGGCGTCCCGAGCAACGGCATCCCGAGCAACGGCATCTCTAGCAACAGCGTCGCTCGCAACGGCGTGCCTAGCAACGGTGTCCCTCGCAACGGCATGCCTAGCAACGGCGTGCCTAGCAACGGTGTCCCTAGCGACGTCGTCCCTAGCAACAGGCGTCCGTATCAACAGGCGTCCCTAGCAACAGGTGTCTGTAGCAGCAAGCGTCCTTAGCAGCAGGCGTCCCTAGCAACGGCGCCCCTAGCAACGGCGTCCCTAGCAACAGGTGTCCGTATCAACAGGCGTCCATAGCAACAGGTGTCTGTAGCTTCGACGTCCATATTCTTGGTTCTTTCGGTAAAGTCACGTTGAAGGGAAACAATAAAATAAAATATATATAAAACAATAAAATTCTCACGACGTTTCGACTGCAACACAAGCAGTCATCATCAGGTGTGAAAACCAACGGCAAGAACATTTGAAAGAAGTGGCGGTTTGTATTTATATATTTCTTTCTTTATTTATTTTTAAACGTTAGCACCATGGAGAGCGATTTGACAGTTTGTTTAGATGGACGAGTCCAATTATGTTCGGAAAAGAGGAGGGGGGAGACGAAAAATTAATGTGTGCTGTCTGACAGCCACCGTAAGCGTGAACAATCAATTAAGACCCGAAATGGTTTACCAAATCCTTCCAATGATTGCTAAGCCAGAATCAATCTTCTACTTTACCGAAAGAACCAAGAATATGAATCGCTGCAGTCACGAAAGCTTTAAATCAAAACGACGTCCATAGCAACAGTGGTCCGTAGCAAACAGGCGTTCTTAGCAACTCACGACCTCCTTCACAGTAAACAGCCTGGTTGTCGAGAGGATTACTGCACCATCACAGCAATATTCTTGGTTCTTTCGGTAAAGTCACGTAGAAGGGAAATAATAAAATAATAAAAAATAATAAACCAATAAAATTATCACGACGTTTCGATTGCAACAGAAGCAATCGGCAAGGTTGGATGTATTAAATGTTGTCTCCAGTAACCTGGGTAAAAGGCCCACTACTGCTGTGCCACATTCCTCGCCTTGTCACAAAAGCCGTTGATACATTTCGATTTAAAGCTTTCGTGACTGCAAGGATTCATCTTCTTTGGTTCTTTCGGTAAAGTCACGTAGAATGAGAATAAAATAATAAATTGATCAAATAAAATAACACAAATAATATTCTCACTCCAGCGCTGTCCTCCAGACAGTCTCGTCCCTTCACCTGATGAAGGCCGCTTGTGTTGTGGCCGAAACGTCGTGAAAATATTATTGTGTTATTTTATTTTGTCAATTTATTATTTTATTCTCATTCTACGTGACTTTACCGTTGATACATGTTGACCGTGATATTCCATAACAGGACTTTGCAAACTAAAACATTCAAACAGTACAATAAAATGGCTTAAGAACAACCTCTCAAACAGACCGTTCTCAAAGGGTACATAGTGATAATATCTCGTACACAAATATTAAAATAACAAAAGGTGTTCTACAAGGTTTCGTGCCGGGTTCAATTCCGTTCTCATTATAATTAAACAAATCTTGGACTAAACTTAAATCACTCAGAATTAAATGTCATTGCTGATGACACTGTCATGCTAGTATCGGGTAAATCTAACGAAGTCAAACAATCTCCAACACGATTTCGATTTAATTCAACATCAATTGCTATCACTCAAACTGCTCCTAAACCCTAAAGAAAACAATATCTTTTCCTAAAAAAATCGTTCTCTTCACCTATTACTGATATCAGAAACAACATCGTTGAACAAAACGGAGTGCTTCAAATACTTGGGTTTACTAATGGATAAAAAAACTTACACTGCCACCCCCATATTGATCATATCTTGAAGAAAATCAAGTAAAAAATAGGATTCATATTCTTGGTTCTTTCGGTAAAGTCACGTAGAAGGGAAACAATAAAATAATAAAAATATAAAACAATAAAAATATTTTTTTATTATTTTATTGCTTCCCTTCTACGTGACTTTACCGAAAGAACCAAGAATATGAATCCCTGCAGTCACGAAAGCTTTAAATCAAAATTTTAAAAAATAGGATGTTTATATAGAAGTATTGTTTTCCCATTCGATTACGCCTGCAAATTGTTGAAGCTATCCATGCTACCATTGTTTGACTATGGTGATGCTGTCTACAGATCAGCTACTAAGGAATCACTCAACAGACCTAAACCCACCTTTATTATTCTGATCTTCGATTTGCACTGGATGTACCATACAGGGCTCACCATTGTGACCTCGGACTTGTGATTCAACCTCTCATCACTTGATGCAAACAAACATCGACATTGGGCCTTGTTCATCCATAAAATCACTCGGAAATCTGCTCCATGCTTAGCTAATTCATTAACCACATCATTAAATCCAAGAAAACCCAAGGCGTCCCCATCTAAATTGCTTTTTTAACTTTCCCAAGAACAAAAATTGTAATCGATGACAAAGCCTTTGCCGTTTGCAGCACACCACCAACGTTTTGGAACAACAACCTCGTTTCCTCTATTGCCATCAAAACTATTCTAGATTTAAAGCTTTCGTGACTGCAAGGATCCATACTCTTTGGTCCAATTCGGTAAAGTCACGTAAAAAACAACAACAAATAAAAAAATAAAAAGCGCTGTCCTCTAGACAGTCTGCTCCTTTCACCTGATGAAGGCCACTTGTGTTGTGGCCGAAACGTCGTGAATTTTTTTTACGTGACTTTACCGAATAGAACCAAAGAGTATCAAAAGTATTCTTTAAAATGCCGAAGATTTAGTGCTGGCTAGAGCCACGTTTGCAAATGTGATTTATGAATTTTATCCTTAACGAAGTATTAAGAGTGCATTTTTTTGTTAATGTACAATTTTATGCAGAGGCTGTTCTTGTCTTGAAGTGGTCTGGGACTGTTTTTGCTGTTGTTTGACTGCACCTTTCAGAATCTTGGGAATTGATTATGCTATTTGAACTTATATACTTTATTTTGTGACTAGATGTTAACTACCTCGCCTGGTGTGCATATACACCTGCTGTATATTTGGAGTTTGCGTGTCTCTCTCTCTCTCTCATCATCATCACGGTGGCTAGATGTTAACTACCTCGCCTGGTATACAGGTCGTGGGTTCGATCCCTACCCTGACACCTGCTGTATATTTGGAGTTTGCGTGTCTCTCTCTCACCATCATCACGGTGGCTAGATGTTAACTACCTCGCCTGGTGTACAGGAGGTCGTGGGTTGGATCTCGACCCTGACGCCTGCTGCTGCTGCTGTATATTTGGAGTTGGCGTGTCTCTCTCTCTCTCTCCCCGTGGTCGCGTGAATTTTTTTTCTCCGGGTTTTTCCCCTCCACGTTAATAAACATGCATTGTGATTCGAGTATTTTGCTGCTCTAAATGTCCAATTGATAAGCCACACTGTTGAGCTATCATTTGTGATGGCCATGTCGCTTCTGAAGAATGATTTAAATCTGTGGGTGTTGCCTGGCAGGGATGGTGATGTTTCAGTTGAATGTTTGTTGGGTGGTGTGTTCACCTTTCTTCTACTTTGCACTACTGTCGTGTTTTTTGTAACTGTTGTTGCAACGCTCTAAGCCGACCCTACTGGACATCTGTGAGAAAGATTTGCATCGCTCATCGGATTCCTGCAGTGTAAACATTCAGATTCTGATAAAGGCTCCAATAGACTTTAATGTTAAAGACTCCCATAGACTTCAATGTTAAAGGCTCCAATAGACTTCAATGTTAAAGGCTCCCGTAGACTCCAATGTTAAAGGCTCCCGTAGACTTCAATGTTAAAGGCTCCAATAGACTTCAATGTTAAAGGCTCCAATAGACTTTAATGTTAAAGGCTTCAATAGACTCCAATGTTAAAGATTCCCATAGACTTCAATGTTAAAGGCTCAAATAGGCTTCAATGTTAAAGGCTCCCATAGACTTCAATGTTAAAGGCTCCAATAGACTCCAATGTTAAAGACTCCCATAGACTTCAATGTTAAAAGCTCCCGTAGACTTCAATGTTAAAGACTCCCATAGACTTCAATGTTAAAGGCTCCCATAGACTCCAATGTTAAAGACTCCCATAGACTTCAATGTTAAAAGCTCCCGTAGACTTCAATGTTAAAGACTCCCATAGACTTCAATGTTAAAGGCTCCAATAGACACCAATGTTAAAGACTCCCATAGACTTCAATGTTAAAAGCTCCCGTAGGCTTCAATGTTAAAGACTCCTATAGACTTCAATGTTAAAGGCTCCAATAGACTTCAATGTTAAAGGCTCCAATAGACTCCAATGTTAAAGACTCCCATAGACTTCAATGTTAAAGGCTCCCGTAGACTTCAACGTGAAATGCTTCCGTAGGATTTCGAGTTGTCGGCTTGTTGTGTGCGTTCCAATGGGGGTTTGGGGTCCCAGAGGACGCGCCGGAGCCGTGTGGGGTGAGGTCGTAGAGCGGTCGGTGTGTCCAGCTACGAATCCAAGTTCGGATCTGACACCGGAGGACGAATATCTAAAACCGGTCCTGGGTCTGTCTCCCCCACAGGTCGACTCGGCTTGAAACGAGTACCTGGCACGGTGTGTAAACATCGCCACCGGGGAGACAAAGGCGGCCGGGCATGGTGCTTGGCCACCCACCTCCTCGTGTGCCGTGTTCCGACATCCACAGGCTACACGGGGGGGGGGGGGGGGGTCTCTGACATTGGTGGTGGGTTTCTTTGGGTTGAGGATGTCCATGTGTCGGGGGGGGGGGGGGCTTGTCGGTTGGGGGAGGGGCTTGTCGGTTGGGGGGGAGCTTGTCGGTTGGGGGAGGGGATTGTCGGTTGGGGGGGGAGCTTGTCGGTTGAGGGGGGGGGCTTGTCGGTTGAGGGGGGGCTTGTCGGTTGGGGGAGGGGCTTGTCGGTTGAGGGGGGAGCTTGTCGGTTGAGGGGCGGGCTTGTCGGTTGAGGGGGGCTTGTCGGTTGAGGGGGGGCTTGTCGGTTAGGAGGGGAGCTTGTCGGTTGAGGGGGGGGGGGCTTGTCGGTTGAGGGGGGCCTTGTCGGTTGAGGGGGGGCTTGTCGGTTGAGGGGGGCTTGTCGGTTGAGGGGGGGCTTGTCGGTTGGGGGAGGGGCTTGTCGGTTGAGGGGGGAGCTTGTCGGTTGAGGGGGGGGCTTGTCGGTTGAGGGGGGCTTGTCGGTTGAGGGGGGGCTTGTCGGTTGAGGGGGGGCTTGTCGGTTAGGAGGGGAGCTTGTCGGTTGAGGGGGGGGCTTGTCGGTTGAGGGGGGGCCTTGTCGGTTGAGGGGGGGGCTTGTCGGTTGAGGGGGGCTTGTCGGTTGAGGGGGGGCTTGTCGGTTGAGGGGGGGGGGCTTGTCGGTTGGGTGAGGGGCTTGTCGGTTGGGGGGGAGCTTGTCGGTTGGGGGAGGGGATTGTCGGTTGGGGGGGGAGCTTGTCGGTTGAGGGGGGGGGCTTGTCGGTTGAGGGGGGGCTTGTCGGTTGGGGGAGGGGCTTGTCGGTTGAGGGGGGAGCTTGTCGGTTGAGGGGGGGGCTTGTCGGTTGAGGGAGGCTTGTCGGTTAGGAGGGGAGCTTGTCGGTTGAGGGGGGGGGGCTTGTCGGTTGAGGGGGGCCTTGTCGGTTGAGGGGGGGGCTTGTCGGTTGAGGGGGGGGGCTTGTCGGTTGAGGGGGGCTTGTCGGTTGAGGGGGGGCTTGTCGGTTGAGGGGGAGGGGGCTTGTCGGTTGAGGGGAGCTGGTCGGTTGAGGGGGAGGGGGCTTGTCGGTTGAGGGGGGGCTTGTCGGTTGAGGGGGGCGCTTGTCGGTTGAAGGGGGGCTTGTCGGTTGAGGGGGGGGCTTGTCGGTTGAGGGGGGGGCTTGTCGGTTGGGGGGGGGCTTGTCGGTTGAGGGGGGCTTGTCGGTTGAGGGGGGGCTTGTCGGTTGAGGGGGGGGGGGCTTGTCGGTTAGGAGGGGAGCTTGTCGGTTGAGGGGGGGGCTTGTCGGTTGAGGGAGGGGGGCTTGTCGGTTGAGGGGGGGCTTGTCGGTTGAGGGGTGGGGGCTTGTTGGTTGAGGGGAGCTGGTCGGTTGAGGGGGAGGGGGCTTGTCGGTTGAGGGGGGGCTTGTCGGTTGAGGGGGGGGGCTTGTCGGTTGAGGGGGGGGACTTGTCGGTTGAGGGGGGCTTGTCGGTTGAGGGGGGGGCTTGTCGGTTGGGGGGGCTTGTCGGTTGAGGGGGGGGCTTGTCGGTTGAGGGGGGGCTTGTCGGTTGGGGGAGGGGATTGTCGGTTGGGGGGGGGCTTGTCGGTTGGGGGGGGCTTGTCGGTTGAGGGGGGGCTTGTCGGTTGGGGGAGGGGATTGTCGGTTGGGGGGGGGGCTTGTCGGTTGGGGGTGGCTTGTCGGTTGGGGGGGGGCTTGTCGGTTGGGGGTATGTTCGTTCTTCTGGTATTGGTGTAGTTCGTCTCATGTCCACCAGAGGGCGACACGTGACCACAACACAGAGGGCAGCAGAGTCCGACACGAGCCACCAACCCGACACGTGACCACGACACAGCGGGGCAGCAGCAACTCCACGTTCCGAACTTGGCGAGCTCTTTAATAACCGGGCACAGAACGACAAGGGGGGGGGGGGGCTTGTCGGTTGAGGGGGGGGGGCTTGTCGGTTGAGGGGGGGCTTGTCGGTTAGGAGGGGAGCTTGTCGGTTGAGGGGGGGGCTTGTCGGTTGAGGGGGGGGGCTTGTCGGTTGAGGGGGGGGGCTTGTCGGTTGAGGGGGGGCTTGTCGGTTGAGGGGGGGCTTGTCGGTTGAGGGGGGCTTGTTGGTTGAGGGGAGCTTGTCGGTTGAGGGGGAGGGGGCTTGTCGGTTGAGGGGGGGCTTGTCGGTTGAGGGGGGGGGCTTGTCGGTTGAGGGGGGGGGGCTTGTCGGTTGAGGGGGCGGGCTTGTCGGTTGAGGGGGGGCTTGTCGGTTGAGGGGGGGGCTTGTCGGTTGAGGGGGGGCTTGTCGGTTGGGGGAGGGGATTGTCGGTTGGGGGGGGGGCTTGTCGGTTGGGGGGGGGCTTGTCGGTTGAGGGGGGGGGCTTGTCGGTTGAGGGGGGGCTTGTCGGTTGGGGGAGGGGATTGTCGGTTGGGGGGGGGGGCTTGTCGTTTGGGGGTATGTTCGTTCTTCTGGTATTGGTGTAGTTCGTCTCATGTCCACCAGAGGGCGACACGTGACCACAACACAGAGGGCAGCAGAGTCCGACACGAGCCACCAACCCGACACGTGACCACGACACAGCGGGGCAGCAGCAACTCCACGTTCCGAACTTGGCGAGCACTTTAATAACCGGGCACAGAACGACAAAAGAGTTTGATTTCTTTACATGAACTTGCAAAGTCAGTGCAATGGGTCGGCAATAACAAACAGCAACAGAAATGCCCGCATTTGTCGGCTACACGGGAACACGTCGTCGTGACGAAAGATGCTCGGACGCTGTGAACACGCTGGGAGTGCTTTCCCAGATGACGGATTTGATTCCCCGACACAGGCCCACGGCGGAGTGACACTCAACATCTCCACATACACACACACACAAAAAACCCCGAGCCGCGTTGCTGCCACGTTAATTAACACGCGCTCACTTCACGAAACGCGTAAACAAACTCCCACCAACAAAGGAAGCGAAAGTGTACCGGATCGGCAGGTGTCCGCGTAGACATCGCGTGCTGCAATGCCGAACGCGTCGCAGCCACACACCTCGGGGCCAACGGGCCACGCAAGGTCAACGTAACGCGACCCCCACCCCCCCCCCGTCCGTCCGCCCCCTGAAGACCCCCTGATCACCTGCGCCTGACAGCGGAGTCATCAAGGCTCCCCTTACACACCACCACCAACCCTCCCCCCCCCCCCCCAAACACTAAGAACCAGTGCCGGATGATCCTCGTAGCGAAAGTGGCTACAAATGTAGCTACGGGCACCGCACTTTCAAGGGCCCACGCGCGAAATGCTTTGAAGCTATCAATTCCGGTTCAGTGATTCTGCACTTGCTCTATTACTATAGTACTATACCGCCTTCGACGTTTACGGACTGGGTGTTCAAGGTTAGCGATTTGTCGCATTATCTGGCTGTAGAGCAAATGAAACAATACAATTACTTTACCGTTCAAGTAACAAATTTGTGTTTTCATATTTACGTGTTCTTTTTGGTAACTTTGGGCCCCTTCATAACAACACATGCTACAGGCCCCGCACTAGCTTCATCCGGCACCGCTGGGCACACCACTTTATTTACACGGACATGGCTTCCTTCAAGGGTGGGTCAATTCGAGGTGCCGTGGGGGTAACGTTTCCATTTGACGGTCGTTTCATCTCAAACCCCCACCACCCCCGTACCCCCGACACGTGCATGCCCACGGAGTGAGTTACAATGGTGGACGGGCAATGGTGGCTCAATCACCCCCTAGCCACCAGCCTTTAATCTCAAGCCACTTACTTTACATGCAATGTTACTGGCCGCTTGTTTCAAAAGCAGATTTAACATGGGGGGTTGTGGTGGCAGTGTCACAATGCCCCTTCCACTAACTGGCTTTGAACTAATCGCCAACACACGCGCATGCACGGTGGTGGTGGTGTCACAATGCCCCTTCCACTAACTGGCGTTGAACCTATCCCCAACACACGGCAGTGCGTGGTGGCGGTGGTGGCGGCGGCGGGGGCAGCGGGGGCAGCAGTTGCGTCAGAGCTTTCGGAGAGACGAGCGACGGACAAAACGTTAAGTGCTAACGTTCAAGGGAATCGTAAAACTCTTTAAATAAACGCAAGACGATTCAAATATATATTATAAAGACAGTTACTGTGAGGAACAAGGGTTGCTTTAAAATTATATAAAAGTGAAACACCTGACATACTGCAATGGACGAGCTAATAAATGCCACTGCTACAATGCGGGATATTTAAAGCCACCCTTTTTGATGAAGTGCAGCCGACCTTGGCAATTAATTTAGAGCAAGTACCACAATGTCGTATTGCACTTTGCACGATAGTGGCCGATGCAGTGCTCGCGTGGGAACCAAGAAACGACAATGCCTCTTTCCCCCGCGCCCACCATTGCCCCCATTTTGTGAATTAACGGCGACTGCAGCGGACGCCGATGGCACAAGGACGGTGGAAATGTGTAAACACGTCTTCAGGCACTCCGTCCACATGCCCTCCCGACGCCTCATCTCTCCAGCGCAGTGGAAACCTGGGAGGGGGGAGGGGGGGGGCGTGACGGAGCGGAGGGGGGCGACCAACAAACGGTGAGGGAAGGTGATGCGCCAAGACGTCATCAATTTCGCTTTCACCGAATTCGCGGGTTCGCGGAGATTTTGCCCGCCGCTTCCCCTCGACTAGCTTTTCATCCGGCCCCCATCTCTCCGCCGTCACTATCACGCCCGTCGTTGTGCCGTTCCTCGATTCCTCGCGAAGCGCCCTCGGGCGTCTAAAATTCCGCCGGGCAAAGAGATGAGCGTGAAATCGAGGTCTCCCAAAGGAAAAAGAAACACGGCAAAAAGGGGGTGGTGGTGTCTTCTCACTTGGGAGCAGGAAGGTGGGAGGGTGTCACAAGAGCGTCGATGGGCTGCACGGGAAGCCGTCTCCCTTCTGAAAAAGGGAGATGGAGGCAACACAATTCTCAGAGCGCCCAGTCGCCAGATACCTCTTGAAGGTCGAGGGGGGGGGGGGGAAGCCCTGGTGTTGCTTCACAACACTTCTAATAATAATAATAGTAATGCAAATTTTGATTTAAAGCTTTCGTGACTGCAGTAATTCATATTCTTAGCTCTTTCGGTAAAGTCACGTTGAAGGGAAACAATAAAATAATAAAATATATATAAAACAATACAAATTCTCACGACGTTTCGACCATAACACAAACGGTCAGCATCAGGTGATGATGACCGTTTGTGTTATGGTCGAAACGTCGTGAGAATTTTTATTGTTTTATATATATTTTATTATTTTATTGTTTCCCTTCAACGTGACTTTACCGAAAGAGCTAAGAATATAATAGTAATGCATTTTACTTATTATGGCGCTCTTCCCACGCTCAAGGCACCGAACAGTAAAACAAATATTCAATATTATACATACTAAAAAAAAAATTGCCACATGAAAAAAAACAACGGCATACGTATGAAACGTAAGGGCAGCATGGAGAATTCAAGGGACGGAATATACAAGGTGGGAGGGTAGAGCAGGGAATTCAAGCCAGACGGTAAGACCTTTTGAACGGATGAGTTTTTGAGACTTAAAGGTGGAGATTGACTCGGCGGATCTGATCTCAATTGGCAGTGTGCTCCATTGCCTGGTGGGCAACTGCTAGGGGAGGCCCTTCTGGTTACAAGGCCCTCTTCCTAACAGGAGCTCTAGGATACGAGCAACTCTTAACAGGAGTGGATCGTGGCCCACGCTGGCCAAACAATCAAATAACTGTGGACAAATAAGACAGGACCGACAGTCTGAGCTTCTCCTCACCTTGTCACCGTTACGCCGAGAAGCGTCGTCCTCCTGCCAGCGCGTGCCCTCTGCCCGGTTGCCACGGGGGCCATAACGCGCGCCGCCCTCGGGAGCGCCGCTCGCCCGCAGGGCCCGGCAGCGCGGCCCGCGGCCCGCGGCGAGGGCCTGCAATTCGTCGCCCGACGACGCCGGGGATGGCGGCGCGCCGGGCGGGCCGAGCCCTCGCCCGGGGAAGGGGCCGAGAGGGGCTCGGGCGAGAGGCGGAGGGGCGCCCCCCTCCTCGGCAGGGGCGTCGTACAGGAAGCGCGAGCTGCAGCCGCTGTCGCCGCTGCCGCTGGACGTGCACTGCGACAGCGAGTCTGTGCTGGCGGTGGCTGCAAGAGAAGCGTGCGCTGCTTGCTCCTCGTGTGTGCGTGCCCACACACACAAGCTGCTTACTCCTCGTGTGTGTGTACGTGCGCGCAAACGCGGGAATTTTGCAACACTCCTTTTGGCAGAGGTTAGCGTGACCCCCGTACGGCACAAGATCACCTGGCACCTGACTTGCGAGCGGACACGAGTCTGCCGGTATGGGGCCGAGACCGCAACGTGTAACACCAATTCACTAATCTGCAGCGTACTTTGAACTTGGACGCCACACACAATGGGCCTACTCCTGCACCCTGCACGTAACGCCCACCGAGGCCGAAGCCGTCGGCAGGTGGTTTTTCTACAATTGATACGCACACGGCAGCATTAACCAGGGAGGCCGCTCTGCCCTCGAACCGCAAACCTCCGCTGCTGGCGCGCTACCGCAGGGCCATGTCACCAACACAGTAGCGGTGGCGAGTGCGTTGGTGGGGGGGGGGGGGCCCACTGCTCTCACCCACGGACGGCTGGCTGCCCGTTTCCGGCTCCGTCGCGTCCTCCTCCTCCTGGATGCAGGACTGGAACTCGCTGGTGGCGGCCGCCATCCGCCCGGGGCTGACCAAGGGACCGCCGCCGACGGGGCCCACGCAGGAGTAGGGGCCGCCGAACGCCTGGCCGCCCGTCTGCGACAGGAAGGCGGGGCGGTGCGGCGAGGTCTGGCCCGAGTGGTCGAAGGACGACACGGCAATGGAGGCTCGCGACCGCGTCCCTGGAGAAAAATGCGCCGCGTCAAAAGGGGCGGGGGCGGGGGGAGCCCCCCCGGAAGGCACGCCGGGCCACATTCACTCGTTGTTACGACTCTTCTTGCTCGCACGGGGGAAAGCCCGGCTGAGCCTCGGCTCTTCGGGTGGCGGGGGGGGCTCCTGTGATCGTGCCAGGATTGTCCGCAATATCTCGCCCCCCCCCCCCCCCGCCGCCGCCCCCCCCCACCCCACCACCCACCCCATTTTGTGTGGCTAAGATGCCTGCCAATGATGCCGCTTGTGGGAGAAAAAAGATTTCCAAGGCCCGACCCACAGATGACCCCACAGGCCGTCGACCGCTCGCGACATTTCACGAAAACGTGAGCGGGAGAAGCGCGGGGGCGTCTGTAAGAGCCGCGGGTGGTGTCGGGGGAGAGAGGGGAGGGGGGGGGGCGACTCTCACCACGGCCCCTGGTGAAGAAGTCGATGGCGCGGTCGCTGATGGCCGCGGCGCTGGGCCGGATGTCCATGAAGGGCTTCCCCCCCACGCCCATGCAGGACAGTTCCTGCATGCGCACCTCTGCAGGGGGGGGGGGCAGGGGGGGGGGCGACAACGACCGTGGACCCATTTTTGGTTCTCATTCATCGGAGCCGGGAGAAAAACTAAAATGCAAGAACCTCATCGGTACCGAGTCGTCTCCCATAAGGCCGCGGCGGGAGGGCGCGTGGCACGGTTTCGCACCAGCTATCCTCCGCGTTGAGTACAGTGTCTTTAATTTAAAGAACGCCGCTACTACGCCTCTCGAAACAAAATTAACCCCGAACGGGGCTTGCGCGTTCCGAGCTTCGGCGGTGAACGGGGACAAAAACCGTGCAACTTGCAGACGTCTCGGGACGGGAAAAGGTGAAGACTCATCTGGATAGCAGCGATCACCGATTGCCAGCTGCGCTGCCATGCCTCAGTCGGCCGAAAAACTTCAACGTGGCCAAATGTGGTTCTTTTGAGCTGGTGATCTGGACAAGGCTTTTGCACATGCCACGTCGCGCACGCACACGTGTGTGTGCGCGTGTGTTCTTAGATTCGTTTTCTTGGTACTGCGCCGATTTCTGGCTCCATTCACAGATGACAATTTGTCGACAAACGCTCGGCAGCTCCTCCCACCGCTGACAAACGCTCGGGACCTGCTTGCTGCTGGCGAAGGGCGTTGTACTGTACTCACGGCGGTTCCGCGTCGCCTGCTGCCACAGGATGCGCGACAAGTCCCTCGTCCACGCCAGCTTGAGCTCGGGCGTCGGCGCTTGCAGCACGAACGCGTCGCTCGACTTCCGGCGGCGGAACCAGATCTCGAAGCGCAGCCCTTCCTCGCCCAAGCTCTCGGTGAGCCCCAGCTCCGCCGTCTGCCGGGTTTCACGTCGTCATCGCATCGTCACCAACCTCGTCGGCGCGCAGTCGAACCACAATTGCGGCCAACGGGCAAGCGCCACGCGCCGCCGACCGTGCGGCCGTTTCGTTCCGTTTCCTACAATCCGGGAACTGGGACTTTCGTCGCACGCAACACAGGGGGAGGGGGCAGGACCGGCTCCACCCAGAGGTTTACATCTTCCCCGCCTGACGGCAGTCACGGACGACCCTGGCCACCCAGGGTCAAGCTCTCGCCGCCCAGTTGACCCCGTTTGACACCGAGCAACATTTCAAGCGCGTTTTCGTTTCACCGGTTTAAACTCGAGAGGCCAGGATGGGGCCCGGCGTCGCCAGCTCGGTTATAAGGAGCCCCGGGACCACCGAACCAAATTCACTCTGCTTGGCGCTATTATGGTGGGGGGGGGGGGTTAAACCCCCCACCTCCCCCCTCCCCCACCGGCCTTGCCGGGCCTGGTGCCGCACCTTAAAGGAGCTCTTGTACGCGTATACATCCTGCACTCCCTCGGCACGCTTCGTCTTGCTGAAGAGCACCAGCTCCTGGAAGAGGAACACCCTGCGCTGCATCTTCTTGCGTCCGTGCCACACCACAAACTCCTCCTGACGCAGCAACTGGCCCTGCTCTTTGAGATTCACCTGCAAGCGCACGCGAAAAAACGACAAAGATTCAACCCCCCCCCCACCACACCAGACTGTTGGGGCAAGTACTGTTAGCGAGCAGCACCCAATGCTATGCCGCACTGTTGGCACACGAGGGGTTGGGTCGGCCGGCACCGCGCCCGGCCGCCTTTGTCTCCCCAGTGGTGATGTTTACACACGGCACCGGGTACTCCTTTCAGGCCGAATCAACCATAGGGGGTGGCCCAAGAACGGTTTCAGATCTACGTCCCTGGCGCTGACTGTGAGCAGGAAGTGAAGTCGTGTCGCCGGGCTCATAGCGCAGCGCGCGAACCGTTGCTGCGGCGCTGCTGCTGTTCCCCACAAACGCACACAGACGTGGTAGATGCCTTGAAGAGCCCAGGCGGGTGTGGGGTGTATCTGCAAATCGGCAACTCTCAGACAAAGCGACCGAACGGCTAAATCACGAGCGGGCGAATCTCGTGGAGTTGCTAGTCATAGGTGGCAAGTCCGAAACTATGAACTCTTTTTAATTTTAACCAGGTAAGGCCCACAGAGCTTTTTGGCTCTTTTTCAGAAGTGACCTTGGCCGTCACAAATGATAGCCCAACCAAAGTGGCTTGGCATCGTGTGGAAATTTACAGCAGCCACACACTCGAAGTGCCCGTTTCTAAATGCGGAGTGAGAAACCGCAGAGGATGCGGAGAAAAATCCGACCTCCTGCACACCAGGCGAGGTAGTTAACATCTCATAGCCACCGTGGTGGCATGGTGGGGGAGGCGGGGGGCGGGGGGGGGGGTGGTACTCACGTCACACTCGCGGATGGCGTCCATGGCCAGCAGGTCGTTTCCGTGCCGCAGCTGGAACTTGACGAGATCCAGCGCGGCGCGCAGCTCATCCAGGTCCTGCTCGGAGGCGGCGCCGGCGGCGGCGGCGGCGGGGGGGCCATCCGGGAGGGGGGAGGAGGCCCCCCCGCCAACTCGGCCCGCCGACTCTGCTCCCGCGCTCTCCTTGATCATGTCGCGCAGCAGCAGCGCGTACTTGCTCATGCGCTGGATGGGCTTGAGGAGGTAAGAGGCCAGGTCCATCTTGTCCTCCAGCTCCAGCTGCTTCCGCTGCGCACGCGCGACGACGGACAGCGCACCGGTCGACGGGTCCACGAGCAGGCCGCCGCGCCCGTTGCACACGCCCCGAGAGCCAGCCACAAAAGACGAGACCCGGCGATGCCTCGCCGGGTCTCGTCAGCAAGGAGCGCAAGCCCCGCCATCGAGTGAGCTCCGGTCACCCTCGCGGCGGCTTTTGACTAGCCGTCCCAACAAAGGCCTGCCCCCCCCCCCCCCCCTTTGTTTCAACTGTCGCTCCTCGAGATCAAATCGGCAAAGTTGGGCGGGTGGCCACGTTCACGTGCTGAACCATTACACCACCGTGCCGGGCTGCGCGCTCGCCTACGCGGTTGTAAAAAGTTTACACGCGGTGATTTCGGTGTATCGGTGCAGCACTACTACTACTACGCCAACTCCGGTCATCCTCGCGGCAAAGACGGTGGTCACCGCATCGCGCGGTGCTTTCAGATGCACTTATGAGGCCGTCTGGAACGCTCTTCCTTCCGACATTAGGAAGCCACTGGAGCTATGCACTTTTACATCAAGATTGAAAACTAATATCTTTAGAGCTGCTTTTTGTGTTTCGTTTGTTGTCCTTCCCCCGCACCGACAATTAGCACGGTTGGCTACGTACGGTGCAAAATAAGTTTTAGATAATTAAAGTAAAAAAACCCTCTTCATCCGTGAAGGCTACGTTCTTGAAAACACTGGCGAATGCAGAATTCGCGAATGCAGATTATCTTGCTTTCCATGGGAAAAAATGGGGTCGCGAATAGGGATTTGGTATACATACTCTTTGGTTCTATTGGGTAAAGTCACGTAGGTGAAAATAAAATAACAAAAATCACGACGTTTCGGCCACAACACAAGCGGCCTTCATCAGGTGAAGGGACGAGACTGTCTGGAGGACAGCGCTGGAGTGGAAGAAGCCACGCTTAGATCCCGACATTTAAGCTGTGTGAGAAGAAGAAGACCACGGGCTTTGACAAAGGAATTAGCATATAATTTAGCATTGAAATGGCTCATTGAAATAGAATTTGGTATACATTTAGAAAGCCGTGAACATGTGAGAAAATTCGCGAATGCAGAACTCGTGGAGAGAGGGGCACACTGTGCAGGTTTGGGGGCAAGGCTGGCCACTCTTATAAACCCTCTTGGCGCATCTTCGAAACCTAACCTGCGTTTCGCTTAAACTCCCCAATGTGTTTGTGCGGGTTTTTAATTTGCTATTTATTATTATTATTATAAAAACATGTTGAACGGTTGCAGTGCACAGGCTTCTCCCCTCCCCCACGTGACCACCCCCCCCCGCCCCCCACCGAAAACCGACACCTTCAAAGCCGTAAGGGGCAAAGGGAGTCAAGACGCCGTTTCTCGGCTGAACGCAGGGGCGGAGCCAGGATTTCAGGCCGGGGTGACATTCAACAAATGTTAATTTCAAGAATGATTAAGAGAGAGTCAGGCTGTTGAGCCAGACGCCATCGGTTGGCGACACGCTCTGACAACGCAGTTGCACCGCGTCCGCCAGACCGAGCGTCGTACACTTACACGCAGAATGTCACCACCCTGTCACCCCCCCTGGCTGAACGTAACCGTGGCTGGAGACGAAAACGGTCGGGGGAGGGGGGGGGGGAGGATGGCAGGCAGGGGGGGGGGCGGGGGGGGCGGGCTAGCTAACGGCGACCACGCCAGCGAACGGTAGAAGAGCGACGCAAGGAGGTGGGGGGGCTGGCTGGCTCGAGTGGCCGGTGTGCTGGTGGCGTACCCGGAAGAAGGCGATGCCGTGGCTGGCGAGCAGGGCATCGGAGCGCGGCTTGTTTTTGCTGTAGAGGGCGTACATCTCAAACTGCTTCGCCTGCAACGTGGAGGCGCGGGGGGGGTGGGTTGGGGAAGGTGAGGAATAAATCGTTTAGAATTCGTAACGCTGACGTTTTCATTCGATCTGGGACAGACTTAATGATTCGGAGGTGTGTGTGTGTGTGTGTGAGAAACCACAAAGTGGGAAGGCAGCCAGTACTCCCACGAGCAATTTCCCAAGTGAAACTCTATTTCAGAATCTGAAAAAAATATTCAGATTCTGATTCTGATAAAGGCTTCTATAGAATTCAACGTTAAAGGCTCCCATAGACTTCAATGTTGAAGGCTCCCATAGACTCCAATGTTAAAGGCTCCCATAGACTCCAATGTTGAAGGCTCCCATAGACTTCAATATTGAAGGCTCCCATAGACTTCAATGTTGAAGGCTCCCATAGACTTCAACGTTGAAGGCTCCCATGGACTTCAACGTTGAAGGCTCCCATAGACTTCAATGTTAAAGGCTCCCATAGACTTCAACGTTGAAGGCTCCCATAGACTTCAACGTTGAAGGCTACCATAGACTTCAATGTTAAAGGCTCCCATAGACTTCAATGTTAAAGGCTCCCATAGACTTCAACGTAAAAGGCTCCCACAGACTTCAACGTTCAAGGCTCCCATAGACTTCAATGTTAAAGGCTCCCATAGACTCCAATGTCAAAGGCTCCCATAGACTCCAACGTTGAAGGCTCCCATAGACTTCAATATTGAAGGCTCCCATAGACTTCAACGTTGAAGGCTCCCATGGACTTCAACGTTGAAGGCTCCCATAGACTTCAATGTTGAAGGCTCCCATAGACTTCAATGTTGAAGGCTCCCATAGACTTCAACGTTAAAGGCTCCCAAAGACTTCAATGTTGAAGGCTCCCATAGACCTACACTGTGACCCTATATTGGGATGTTTGGCCAGCTCCATTTAAAGAGCGTTTCGTACATGCGGGAGGAAACCGATGCCCTTTGCCATACTTAAACAAAACGACACCGCAAACTACTCAATTTGGATCAAGATCCCCTTATGCGAAACCACCGCGCGGCCGTGTTTGTGACGCACACAGCCGTGCGGTGCCTCCGTGCCCATCGCCCCCCGTGCCGCAGGAACGACAGGGCCTACAAACGCCAAAACGTAGCGAGCCACTGCGATCGCTAATCTAATTGAAAAGTCTGCCTTTTACCGTTTCGCGTGCACAACAGTAGGGTCCGCTCATGCATTATTAAACGGCATCCTGACATTAAAACTGCCTCCGCTTGTGGTCGCCACATCTGCGTGGCCCCTGGAATCAACGAATCCCATTACCCCCTGCCCAGGTGTGGACTACCCCGCCAGGTGTGGCCCAACAATGGCGAGACACAGCCGGATAAAAAAAAGTTGCACGAATAAAAAGGGGGCCTGCTACCCCCCTCCCGCTCCACCCGTGCCCACCGCCCCTGCCCTCCCATCGTCCTTGCCACCCAGGTCAGCCCCGCACCGAGCCAATCGGTGTGCCACAAGCGGCCTTGCTGAGGCTTGCCTGGACAAACGAGCCTCAGCAGCGACTAAGCCATCCGTGAGGCCGCTCTGATCCAGAGTTCACCAGCCAGGCCGCCTCCCGGGTACGTTTCATGTCATCATCGCGGAGCGCTGTGATCCGTGCGCAAATGTAAGTCTCTGGGCAATGTTCGTAGGTAGTTGCCGAGCCATGGGACCAACTGCCACTAGGAGGGGGGTTTACCCCTTTGAAATATGCCGAGATGAGACTGCCCTTTAAAAATATACACGTAGAGAGCAGACGCTCTCCATAATAGAGGTTTCTGAGTTAGTTTGCGTAAATAGAAATCTGTCGTTAAACCCACCACCACCACCACCACCACCCGTCACAACCAATTAGTAAGATTTATCACGTAAATAAAACGTGTCCATTCGTTACTCGTTCAGCACACCGGTGTGTCGGAGAGTAAACCCCACGACATCTACAATTCACTGTTAAGACCTGTACCGCCATCTACGACCGATGGCGGCTTAATAGAGCGCCGCCGGACTGGCGAAGTGCCGCACGACGACGGGAGCTCTTAGCCGCAAAAGGGAAAAAGAGGAAAAAAAAAAAATAATTCCACTCGCGCCGCTTGCACTCACGTGTCGCAGGAAGCAGTGGCTCACGCGCAGCGGGTGCACGGCACACTGCTCCAGCTCGCGCTGGAAGTAGCCCTCGTGGAACAGGAGGATTCCGCGCAGGTTCCCGAACAGCGCGTTCTGGCGGCCGCGCAGCTCCGGCGGCGGGGGCGGCGTCGCGGCGCCCGGGCCGTCGAGCTCCGGCACGTAGTGCTCCACCACGAAGGCCAGCGCCCGCACGTACTCGCGCTCCGTGTCGATCATCTCCGCCACCACGTGCCGTAGCTTGCTGTGGCGGCGGCGGAAAAGAGCGCGAGCGAGACGGGCCGAACGCGAGGTTTTCGGGGGTGTCATCGTGGGACAGACCCCCCCAGGTGCCACGGGTTCACTTGAGGGAGGATGTTCAACCACCACGCCCGCAAGTGACGACAGCAAGCTCGCTCACGAATCCACTCTTGTCGCACCAGCTACTCAAGAACCCACTCGACAACAGTCGTCGTTCGCCACCAGGTGGCGGTGACGTGGATCCTATGCTGGGCTAAGTGCACCTTGAGGCCACGGAAACTGTTGGAAGGTTCGCAAACAGGAGGTCTCGACACCAGCCCAGCTGCCACAGGTTGACTGAGATGACTGGCAGATGCACCACCTGTGCTCCCCACTGTGCCAATGATTACTTGTATTGCCCTGAACAGGCCATTGGTGCTGTTAGCAAGCACCGATAAAGGCCGGCAAGGCGCATGGGCGGGTCGTGTGGCCAGCAGCAAGCCCTTCTTTGTCTCCCCAGCGCAGATATTAACCCACTTCACCAGGTCAGGTTCTGATATAAACTTTACATCGGCCAATAAACCTCATTGCGTGGGTTTGATTCTCGGATAGGGCTATTAGAATCAAACTCGGGTTGACGGGTTCATATGGCAATCTGCAAACCATTGCTTCACCACTCCCTATACACAAAAAATCCTTTATGTAGCCTACACAGGCGGCTGGGGCAAGTGCTGCAAGCGTATTTTTAACCACCCGGCACTCCACAAAGTTTTCCTGAGTGTCGCTCCTCCGCTGTTGTTGGAGGGCGGCTGCCTCCAACTATCCAGTAGCGTCCTTCACGAGCCTCCAAAGAGGCCGATCTTGACACGGCTGATACAGGTCACCGCCAAGGTATTACGGGGTTGATCGACCGAGATGACTGGCAGCTCCACCACCCCCCCCCGCCCCGCTCTCGCACGGTGCCAACCGTGCCACACATACGCACACAAGCGCTCACACGCTGCCCGAGCGAGAGTGTCGCCCACTCACCTCCCGCGGCTGTGGCTCTCCGTCTCGGAGAAGCGGCGCTGCACGGGCGCCACGGGCAGGCTGCCCGAGCGGAGGAGCGCAGGCCGGCGGTGCGTGGGCGACGGCTGCTGACTTGCTGTTTGCTGCTGGTGTTGTTGCTGCTGTCGGGAGCGAAAGACAAGCGGGAAAGAGAATAAATGTAATTTTTAACTTCTTTCGTGCGCCATACGTAGCCGAACAGTGCTAATCGGAGGTTGAGGCGGTGGGGACAAGCTAAACACAAAACGCAGTTCTAAAGAAACAAAGTAACATCGATCACGTGACAAGGGCGATTTCTAATCATCGCATCGGCGGAGCGAGGGTGGGCGAGTTGCGCTCGGTCAACCGCGGGGGGGTCAACGCTGTCGCCCGCGTGGTTTCTCACAGCAGGGTCCCACCAAGGGGAACCGTTGGAAGCCCAGCGACAATAACGACGACCACGACGTCACGACCGCTACTCACGGTAGAGTGCAGGGCGCTGTGCGATGCTGACCGCGGCATGAAGCCGGTCTCCACGGCCACCGTGCTGCCCACCTCCAGCCCTCGGATGTAGAGCCCCGTGTTGCCGTGCCGCAGCACGGGCTCGTCGCGGCGGTACAGACCCACGGCGACGGCGGCGGCGGTGCCGCCCAGCGCCTCCGTGCTGCGCCCGATGCCGGCGTCCACGCTCTGCACCTTGACGAGCCTCCGCAGGGGCGGCCGGGCGCCGCCCAGCTGCTGCTCCCTCTGCCGCGAGCCGCCGGCGTCGGCGCCGCCGCCGCCGCGGGCCGAGGGCGACCTGGCGGGACTCCGCTGCGGCGAGCGCGCCGCGCCGTCGCCGCGGGCGACGGAGCCCCCGTCGATCGACTCGAGGGCGCTCAGGCTCCTGCGCAAATCGGCGGCGGCCGACCGCCCGTCGGTGCGGTCCTCCGCCGCCCGCGAGAGCCTCCGCCTGTCGCGCAGCAGCACCGCCTTGCAGTTGGCGAGGAACGAGTGCGCGTGCTCCAGGGCGAAGCTGCCGCGAGCTTCCCTGCCGCCCTTCCCGCCGTGGCGCGCTTCGCCCGAGTCGTCCCGCGGGTTCGGCCCGCCCGCGGGCGCGCTCAGCAGCCGCCTCTCCCCGCGGCCGGCGAGGAGCGGCGGCGGCGGCGGCGGCGGCGGCCGTTCCGCGGCCAGCCCCCCGGGCTCCGACCGCTCGTCGACGCGCATGTCGTTCACGCTGTAGCACCGCTGCCGGGATTCGCTTCTGGGCGCGGGGCTCGGCGTGCCTGCCTCCTCCGAGTCTCCCGCATCCCCCGGGTCGCCCACCATGCGGTCCGATGTCCAGTACTCCATCCCTTCGAAGACCAAACTCTCCAGCGATTCGCGTTCTTCCCGGCGGGGGTCGCGGCGCGCCCCCGCGGGTTCGTCCGCGCGCGAGCTCCCCGGCGGGCCGTCCGACGCGTCCCCGCCGAACGCGTCGGGCTCCCGGCCGCCCGCCGGCGCCGCGCCGCCTTCCGCTCGGCCGCGCGTGGCGGCAGTCCGGAGGAGCGCCGCCTCCAGCTTGCGCGAGAAGGCCTGGCCGGCCTCGCGACACTTTCCCCGGGCGAAGTGCAGCTGGCGCAGGGCGCCGACGTGGCCGGCGTCGCGCGCCAACCCCCGCGCCACCTCCTCCATCTCCGCAAACTCGGCCGCCGGGATGTCGGGGCTGCGCCGGGAGAGCGCCTCCAAGCGCCTCACCACCGCCACCGCCGCGTCGTGCTTCTCCGAGGCGGTGGCGGCGGCGCCGGCGTCGCGGACGGAGTGCAGCCTCGCCAGCCCGCGGATCCGCTCCAAGGACCACGCGTACGCCTGGGGGGGGGGGGGGGGGGGGGCGGGGGGGCGGGGTGGGGGGCGGAAGAGCGATTAGGACAAAACTCGTGCGGTCGTATTTGCAAATATTCCTCTTTGCCCCGGCGTGCGTTGGCCAAGTTTGATGGAATACCCTGCCTTTCGACTGCGCGAGTCCCTAACAGCGACGCAACTGTTACGTGTGCATCGGGTCACCTTCACGGGGTGTCATCGTGACCCCGTGACCCCGTGACCCCCTGACCCCGCCCCCCCCCCCACGTTACACACAAGACGGCCAGACACCGGCGAGCCTAATGCGCGAACTCTGTGAAACTGGAGTTCGAAAAACGACACGGACAAGAGGGTTAGATTTCGATTTAAAGCTTTCGTGACTGCAAGGATTAATCTTCTTTGGTTCTTTCGATAAAGTCACGTAGAATGAGAATAAAATAAGAAATTGATAAAATAAAATAACACAATAATATTCTCACGACGTTTCGGCCACAACACAAGCGGCCTTCATCAGGTGAAGGGACGAGACTGTCTGGTAGGACAGCGCTGCCCTCCTGTCCTCCAGACAGTCTCGTCCCTTCACCTGATGAAGGCCGCTTGTGTTGTGGCCGAAACGTCGTGAGAATATTATTGTGTTATTTTATTTTATCAATTTATTATTTTATTCTCATTCTACGTGACTTTACCGAAAGAACCAAAGAAGAAGAGGGTTAGAGTCACGAACATCAAACAAACCCCGAGCTGCTTGCGGCCGCTCGCAAGCCGAGCCACCGCGAGAACGGCATTACCTTCGGCTGCAGAGCCACTCGCAATACGTAACCTGCGCTCGGATAACCACGGACAGTCGTCATTTGCTTCGATTTAAATTTGAGGATTAATTACACACTTGGCGTCGACTGGGTGGGTTAGTTGAAGAAGCACGTGCCCGGGCTTGCTGCGCGAACACACTGTCTCGGTGGGGCGGTGACGCGGATGCCCGCGGTTCGAATCCGGCGGGCTGCCCGGGTTAATACTGCGGTGCGTGCGTGCGTGTTAACTGCCATGCGGAACGGGTGAGAGACATCGTGTGTGCCGGTGTCACCGTACCAACTTTGCCAAGTCAAAAAAATGACTACGCAGGTGGCTCATTTGAGATTGCACACGGCCGACAATTTACTTCCTCGTGTAAACACGCCTAACAATAATTCATCATAATCATAGACAATCCAGAGAGTGCCACGGTAGAGAGGTTAAATATCCCACCTCTCTCCGATACCTTTTCGAATTCTACCGCTGCTTGTCGATTGGCGCGACGTCCGACGTTTCGCCACCCACCCCCGCCACCCCTCCCCACCATGTCGGGGTGGGGGGTGGGGGGGGGAGCTTCTTCTCCAACGGGACTGAAAAAGCTCCCGGGCCGCCACGAGGGAACAAAACGACGGGCGTCAGTCTCGATTACCGCCAAGCTCCGACAACAACAATCTGGCTCAGCTCGAGACGACGCGCTAACTACTCTCGCTTATCCACTGCACCTTCGACGGTGCAGTACGACGCTCGCCGCTTGGCCTTTTCGGGGTCAATTCGGGCCCTGCGCTTGGCAACCAACGATGTTTGGACCCCCCCCCCCCTACCTCCCCGCCACCCCCCACCCCCAGCAACGTACGGGACGCGACGCAGCCGTCGCGTACGTGGCACGAGACGGGGAGCCGCGACGTGGCGGAGTAACCGGCTTGGCCAGGTGGTATGAACAAGAGCAGCGTCCTTCACAGCCAACGCGCTCCCCCCACCACCCACCTCGCTCCCACCCCCCCAGGGGCCAACTGTGACTTCACTCCGCGGTGGGGAGACACGCGACACGGGACAAGCCACTCACGGGTGACTCTCTCAGTCGCTGCGGCATTATTAGTGTGGTAGTCGTCATTACGTTTTACCCGAGGGAAGCCTCGCCGAGTCTCAAAGAGGGTTTGGCGCTGCTGTTGAGGTCCGACAGACGGAAGCTGCTGTAGCAGCTGTCTGCCCGCTGTACAGTGGACATGCGTGCGCTGAGGCCTGGGATATTTGATCATTACTGTTATGATGATGATGATGCTTGTTTACCCAGGAGAGCCGAACTGAGTTGCAAGACTCGTTTTCACGAGGGTCCTGACAAGTTTTGGCAGCAAGGGGGGGGCGATGCCGCTACTTGCCGTGTAATCCCAACTGAGTCATTTGCAGTGTCGATTTTTTTTTTTTCAGCATTGGGAAGTTTTTAGTCGATGACCAGTGACATTGTTCTGGGGAACCTGGAGGAAACCCATGCAGGACAGGGGAGAGAACATTCACCACTCTTCTCTCTCACACTCACTCACGCTCAGCAGACCAGGGGAGAGAACATTCACCACTATTCTCACACTCACTCACTCACGCTCAGCAGAACAGGAGAGCGAACATTCACCACTCTTTTCACACTCACTCACACTCAGCAGAACAGGGGAGAGAACATTCACCACTCTTCTCACACTCACTCACACTCTGCAGAACAGGTGAGAGAACATTCACCACTCTTCTCACACTCACTCACTCACGCTCAGCAGAACAGGGGAGAGAACATTCACCACTCTTCTCTCTCACTCACTTACTCATTCTGCAGAACAGGGGAGAGAACATTCACCACTCTTCTCACACTCACACTATCTCAGAACAGGGGAGAGAACATTCACCACTCTTCTCACTCACTCACACTCTGCAGAACAGGGGAGAGAACATTCACCACTATTCTCTCACTCACTCACTCTCAGCAGAACAGGGGAGAGAACATTCACCACTCTTCTCACACTCACTCACTCACACTCTGCAGAACAGGTGAGAGAACATTCACCACTCTTCTCTCACACTCACTCACACTCTCTGCAGAACAGGGGAGAGAACATTCACCACTCTTCTCACTCACTCACACTCTGCAGAACAGGGGAGAGAACATTCACCACTCTTCTCACTCACTCACACTCTGCAGAACAGGGGAGAGAACATTCACCACTCTTCTCACTCACTCACACTCTGGAGAACAGGGGAGAGAACATTCACCACTCTTCTCACACTCACTCACTCACGCTCAGCAGAACAAGGGAGAGAACATTCACCACTCTTCTCACTCACTCACTCATTCTGCAGACCAGGGGAGAGAACATTCACCACTCTTCTCTCTCACACTCACTCACACTGCAGACCAGGGGAGAGAACATTCACCACTATTCTCTCACACTCACTCACACTCAGCAGGACAGGGGAGAGAACATTCACCACTCTTCTCACTCACTCACACTCTGCAGACCAGGGGAGAGAACATTCACCACTCTTCTCTCACACTCACTCACGCTCAGCAGAACAGGGGAGAGAACATTCACCACTCTTCTCACTCACGCTCAGCAGAACAGGGGAGAGAACATTCACCACTCTTCTCACTCACTCACTCACGCTCAGCAGAACAGGGGAGAGAACATTCACCACTCTTCTCACTCACTCACTCATTCTGCAGACCAGGGGAGAGAACATTCACCACTCTTCTCACTCACTCACACTCAGCAGAAAAGGGGAGAGAACATTCACCACTCTTCTCACACTCACTCACACTCTGCAGAACAGGGGAGAGAACATTCACCACTCTTCTCTCACACTCAAACTCAGCAGAACAGGGGAGAGAACATTCACCACTCTTCTCACACTCACTCACACTCTGCAGAACAGGGGAGAGAACATTCACCACTCTTCTCACTCACTCACACACTCACACTCTGCAGAACAGGGGAGAGAACATTCACCACTCTTCTCACACTCACTCACTCACACTCAGCAAAACAGGGGAGAGAACATTCACCACTCTTCTCACACTCACTCACACTCTGCTCACACTCACTCACACTCTGCAGAACAGGGGAGAGAACATTCACCACTCTTCTCTCACACTCAAACTCAGCAGAACAGGGGAGAGAACATTCACCACTCTTCTCACACTCACTCACACTCTGCAGAACAGGGGAGAGAACATTCACCACTCTTCTCTCACACTCAAACTCAGCAGAACAGGGGAGAGAACATTCACCACTCTTCTCACACTCACTCACTCACGCTCAGCAAAACAGGGGAGAGAACATTCACAACTCTTCTCACACTCACTCACTCATTCTGCAGACCAGGGGAGAGAACATTCACCACTATTCTCTCACACTCACTCACGCTCAGCAGAACAGGGGAGAGAACATTCACAACTCTTCTCTCTCACACTCACTCACTCTCAGCAGAACAGGGGAGAGAACATTCACCACTCTTCTCTCTCACTCACTCACTCAGCAGAACAGGGGAGAGAACATTCACCACTCTTCTCTTACACTCACTCACTCTCAGCAGAACAGGGGAGAGAACATTCACCACTCTTCTCACACACTCACTCACACTCTCTGCAGAACAGGGGAGAGAACATTCACCACTCTTCTCACACTCACTCACTCACACTCTCTGCAGAACAGGTGAGAGCGCACAAAACTCCACAAGAGTTTTGTTGGGTTAGATCACGTGAATATAAATGTGTCGTTACACCCGCCCCCCACCCGACACATCCAATTACTGTGGTTGTGTCACGTAAACCACGGGCTCAGCACACCGGTGTGTTGGAGAGTAAACCCACAACGTTTACAATTCGAGTACGACGTTTCGCCAGTAATTTCAACCTCCTCCTGCCAAGACCGGGAACGCGATCCAACCCAAAAGAAACCCCTCTAGTGTGAATAAAATTGTTCGCGAAAGCCTACCTCGTGTTAAAGTGGCGTACAGAAAGAGGTCCCGAGTCGGGAATCTGACCAAGGCCCCTTCGGCTTTGCTGCGGGGCACGAGTGTTTACCGCTGGCGCCACCCTACACCGCGCGTACAAGTTGATGGAAACAAAGCGCCACCCCGCCACCAAATGGATCTGCTGCAAGCGTTACCTTGATAGTAATTCCCACCACAGTGCTCATCACTCCAGACGTGTGGTATAATTGAGGAGGAGGAGGCAGGCTCTCCGTGCCGGAAGGTTTGCTAACCGTCGGTATGCGGTGTGCGCTCCAGGCCCAACCAAAAGAACCATCCGGGGGGGGGGGGGGTCATTTTCATTCGGCGCTCCGACATTCCACAACTAACCCCGCACAAATTGGATGAATAATTATTTTTTGATATATATTTATATATTTCTACGCTACCCATAAAATCTGACGAGGATGGAGGGGTTCTATTCTCGCGTGTGGCAATGTCTGTTTCGGGGGGGGGGGGGGGGGATAGGGGTGAACCGGCCAATTGGAACCGACGACCTTCCCGGGCGCCTCTTGAGTGAGCACGGACTACACACAGAGGAATGGGGTGGGAGGGGCGGGGGGGGGCAGGGGGGGGGGCACGGACACTCGATGAAAGTTCACAAACGGGTATTGTATTTTGGAAGGATTTCGTGGCCATGCCAAGGCATCCGACAAAAACACAGCGGCTTCACTGTCACACACTGCTGACACGCGGGTCCTTGTTCACGGCCGTGAGTCATTTACTCCGATTTGCGTTTCCGTGTCGCGCGCAGCAGCAACAGCAGCAACAGCAGCAGCACAAACAGCAGCAACAGCAGCACAAACAGCAATAGCACGAGCAGCAGCAACAGCAGTAACAGTAGCAGCAGCAACAGTAACAACAGAAGCAGCAGCAACAGCAGCAGCAACAGCAACAGCAGCAACAGCAGCAACAGCAGCAACAGTAGCAGCAGCAGCAACAGCAGTAACAGTAGCAGCAACAGCAGTAACAGTAGCAGCAGCAACAGCAGTAACAGTAGCAGCAGCAACAGCAGTAACAGTAGCAGCAACAGCAGTAACAGCAGTAACAGTAGCAGCAGCAACAGCAGTAACAGTAGCAGCAGCAACAGTAGCAACAGTAGCAGCATAAACAGCAGCAACAGCAGCAACAGTAGCAGCAGCAACAGTAGTAACAGCAGCAGCAAAAGCAGCAAAAGCAGCAACAGTAGCAGCAGCAACAGCAGCAACAGCAGCAACAGTAGCAGCAGCAACAGTAGCAGCAGCAACAGTAGCAACAGTAGCAGCATAAACAGTAGTAACAGCAGCAGCAAAAGCAGCAAAAGCAGCAACAGTAGCAGCAGCAACAGTAGCAACAGTAGCAGCATAAACAGTAGTAACAGCAGCAGCAAAAGCAGCAAAAGCAGCAACAGTAGCAGCATAAACAGCAGCAACAGCAGCAACAGTAGCAGCAGCAACAGTAGCAGCAGCAACAGTAGCAACAGTAGCAGCATAAACAGTAGTAACAACAGCAGCAAAAGCAGCAACAGTAGCAGCAGCAGCAACAGCAGCAACAGTAGCAGCAGCAGCAGCAGCGGCGGCGGCAACCATCCCTGTGAACTCTCGTCACGTTTGGCAGCAGGGAGGCCCTCACAGCAAGTAGCACCTGGGTTCAACCCCCGACTAGGGGCACCTTTCTGCGAGGGATTTGTACGGTCTCTCTTGCCCTGTTGTCCTGCATGGGTTTCCAACTGGGTTCTCTCGTTACCGCCGATAGATTGCACAGAAAAACCCATACAACGTAACCGGTATTGACCAAAAACCGATCCCGCCGATGCTGAAAAATCACCTGCCAATGACTCCAATGGGATTGCCACATACATCGCCCCCCTAAGCTGTGAAAAAACACTTGGCAGGACCCTCCCGAAAAGGAGCCTCGGGACTCGGTTCATCTTTCCTGAATAATAATAGAAAGTGTCCCACGCATCATCGCACGCACGTCCGCTGTATAACCGGCAGCAGCTGCTCCAACAGCCTCCGCGCCTATGCCAACCCGACAATGCCAAACCCGTAGACCCTGCCGCGCTTACGAGCAGCCCTCACTGTCCCTCCGTAAGTCCACCCCCCCCCCCCGCCCCCGCCAAGTCCAGCATCGTCTCGACGGTGAGGGGCCTTCAAAGTTTCCGAACAACGGCGCATTCGCGGGGCGAGGGCGGACCGCGGCGCGACGGTGAACGTCCGGAACGGTCGCGAGCCACGAGTCCTCCCGACGGGTCTTACCACATCGCAGGCCTCTCGGAACGGAACCCTTCCCTTTTACTCTCGGCCCCGCCTGTCACGAGAAGTCCTTCGGGAAGACACGCAACCGCGTGGCGGCGGGGGGGGGGGGGGGGGGGGGGGGGGGAGCCGGCACGGAACGTCGCGACGACGACGACGACACCGCCGTGCAACTACCGCCCTTGCGCGTGGCACCGGCGCTGCCCGGACGCGTCTGCCGCACACCCCCCGTACGACAGCGGCGGCGGTGACGGCACCCCGCAGCCGAATTGGCAGCGGGGAATATCGCCGCCGCGTGGGAGGGGCTGGCTAAAGGGGGCGAGCTCGGCACACGGGGGGGGGGGGGGGGGGCAGGGGGGGGGGCTCCCTTTCGCCGTGGGCGAGGCTTTGCCACAACACGCATGCCGGAGCCTGCGGACGGTACCAGGGCCGGCGGCGCTAGGGGGGCTGGGTGGCTGGGGTGAGGTGGGGGGGGGGGGGGCCCTGGACCACCGAATGTCCCTTCGGCCCGGCCAAGCTCGCTTTGCTTTGCACTGTGAATCTCTGTTATTACTGGGCACCAACGAAAGTAGCTGGAGCTGAGCCTGGGATGTGCTCACCACCACTGTGTGAACCACTGTTCCACTGCTCCAACAACAACAACAACACCCACCACCACCGTTCACCACTAAGTTGCGGTGACGTCACCGCTGCGCTCCTGTGCCAGGCCATGCGCACTTTGAGGCCACGTGAATTGTCGAAGTCTCGCAGATGGACCAGACTAGTAGATGCCCCCAGCTCCCCACGCAAACACACACACACGCTCTTCACACGCTTTACACACACATACATTTACAAGGGGATTAGTCGTGTCTACGTGCACACGCACAGCGTCATTGGCTTCCGCTGGTCGGCGACTGGGGCGACGACATCAAAGAAGGGGCCCTAACCTCACCGTTTAAGGGGTAAATACACTGGGAGCTGGATTTATGGACAGTCTTCATATAAGCAACACATCCTTACGATACACTGGCGGGGAGGTCAGTGGAGTGTGGTAGGGTGGTTACCAACAGGGCAAAGGCTGATTTAAGCACGCTACTCAGGATATAAGCAGCACACGTGGCCTTGCCACCCGACATGCGCGCTCAAGTCCATCCCTTCCTGGGCCTCGCTCACTCTGTCCAGGAAGGTGTAGAGCCGCACGGCCTGCTGGACGTGGGCCCGTCGGCTCTCCAGGCGCCGGCGGAAGTCGTCGGCGCGCGGCCGCAGCTCCCGCGCGGTTCTGGCGCACTGCTCCAGGCCGGGCTCCGCGTCGCCAAATGGCTCCAGCTCCCGCAGGACATCGGCGGCGTCGTCGCAGCGCTCCTGCACGCCACCAACATCGTCGTCGTCATGGTCGTCGCCGTTGTCGTCGTCAACGTCATCAACGTCATCACCGTTGTCGTCGTCAACGTCATCAACGTCATGACCGTTGTCATCGACATCGTCAACGTCATCAACGTTGTCATCGACACCGTCATCGACATCGTCATCGTCGTCAACGTCGTAGTCATTGTCAACGTCGTCAACGTCGTCGTCAAGGTCGTCGTCAGCATCGTCAACGTCGTCAACATCGTCGCCATTGTCGTCGTTATCGTCGTCAACGTTGTCATCATCGTCGTCATCGTCGTCGTCAATGTTGTCCACTGGGCTACGTGTAGCTCTTTCTCAGAAACGACAAGGCTGTCACAAATGAGAGCTCAACGAAGCGGCTTATCACGTGTGAAAATGTATCGCAGCCAAATACTCTAAACGCACGTTGATCCTAAATGTGGAGGCGAAAACCGGAGGACGCGGGAGAAAAATCCACGCGACTACGAGGAGAGGCACGCAAACTCCAAATATACAACAGGCATCAGGGTTGGGACCGAACCCACGACCTCCTACACACCAGGCGAGGGAGTTAACATCTCCAGGCCACGGCGGCTCAACGACAACGATGTGACGCGGGGTTTGTTTCTGGATCACCTTGGCTCTCGCGTAGAAGCTCTGGAACTCCTGGTGAGTGGTGCGCAGGCAAGCCAGAGAGTCCGGGAGAACGTCCGTACTCCGCAGCCCTCCCTCTCCCTCTTGCTCCAGCCAGCTTTGCATCTGAACGCCACGCGGAGCCCCGGGGGCGACGAGTGAGGTTTGCGATGTCCACGTGCGTCGAACCAAATCACTAACCCCGAGCCCTCCACCGCGCTCCTCAATCAGCCCAACTCTATCCGGACACAAGACCTCTCCTTCCTACGACCACCCTTCACCTGCCCCCATCCATGCCCAGCAACAGCGTCCATCTATCGTATCACATCACGCGCGTGCCCCGCTGGCTCCCATCCACGTTGCACCCATCTGTCACCCTCCTTCGCCATCACACTCCACCTTATTCCTCCTTCCCTAACCCCTGCAACAGCAGCTCCATTCCCAGCCACTGTCCCTCCATCCATTCCGTCACCTCCCCCGCGGACAGCCGCTCCACCGCACCCGTTGCTCCCCTTCTGCCCCTTAATGTACCGCCGTCGGTTTGTGCCGTGAAGCGCCGGGGAAAGGGCACGAGAAATATTCTAAACAGAACAGCGCGTTGAACTTCTTTCGCACCATACGTTGGGGCCAACCGTGCTAATCGTAGTTGCGGGGGGGGGGGGGGGGGAAGGACAACAATCTAATCAAGAAAAGTAATTCTAAAGAAATGGGTCTCTGCGTGAGTCTATGGGTCATTGCGCGAGCCTATGGGTCCCTGTGTCAGTCTACGTATGTACGTGAAACTTCTTTCGCACCGTACGTAGCGAACCGAGAAAATCGCAGGTGCGGGCGGAGGACAACAATCTAAACACAAAGCGTTTCTAAAGAAATGAGTTTTCAATGTCGGTGATTTAAAAGTGCACAGCTCCAGCGGCTTCCTAGCGTCGGCAGGAAGCGCGTTCCAGACGGCCGCGGGAAGGACATCTGAACGCGCGCGACGCGGTGACCACCACCGTCTCTGTTCGCTTCGTAGACAAAAGCCGCTGCTGCTATGCGAGGATGACCGGCAGTTCGCGTGATGATGGAATTCGGATGCGGACGAGAAAGCGTGGGGTTAGGACGGGGGCAGGTCAGGTGGGCAGGGGACGGAGGCCGAGCGACCCTGCGGGAAGACGTGGCGGCGTGGAGGGTCACGACGACGTGGAGGATAACGACGTGGATAATAACGACGTAAAGGATAACGACGTGGAGGATAACGACGACGTGGAGGATAACGACGGTTCCTGTGGACGGTGACATCGATGGAGGAAAGTTGACAGTGCAAATTTGAAATGTAATTGGTGGCGGTGACGAGGCCCCCGGCGGCAGTGCCTTCTCCCGAATGCCACGGTTCGAACCCGGCAGGCCGCCCTGGTCAATTACTGGCGGCGCGCGTTAACCGCAAGATGCGGCGACGCGCCGTTCCGCTTCGCTCGCTGCGGACGTTAGAGATCCCAGGGACGTCGTGCGAAGAGAGGAGGCCGTTGGTGTGCCGGCGTCACGGCGCGACAAATTCGAAATACGACACCGGAAATTACTCGATCGGGATCACACACAGCAGCAACATCGCCTCCCCCACTATGAAAATCCTGCAGACAACGTCGCTATGAGAACGAGAGCACCAATGGCAATGCACTCAATTGGTATGAGGGCCGAAATGCATCATGGAAACCAACTATTGTTATTATTACTACTACACCGTCAGCAGTGTGGGTGTGTGGAGTGAGGTGCAATGCTTTGATTGGTGTAAACCTACTGCCCCGCCCACCTCTAAACCTTTATAAACAGCTCTTTGATTGGTGTAGACTTACCGCCGGTGTCAGAGCCTTCTCCAACATTAACATTAGCTGCCCCGCCCATCTCTAAACCTTTATAAACAGCTCTATGATTGGTGTAGACCTACCGCCGGTGTCGGAGCCCTCTCCTACATTAACATGAGCTGCCTCGCCCATCTCTAAACCTTTATAAACAGCTCTCTGATTGGTGTAGACCTACTGCTGGTATCGGAGCCCTCTCCTACATTAACATTAGCTGCCCCGCCCATCTCTAAAACCTTCATAAACAGCTCTCTGATTGGTGTACTTACTGCAGGTTATGGAGACCTCTCCTACATTAACATTAGCTGCCCCGCCCACCTCTAAACCTTTATAAACAGCTCTTTGATTGGTGTAAACCTACTGCCGGTGTCGGAGCCCTCTCCTACATTAACATTAGCTGCCCGCCCATCTCTAAAACCTTTATAAACAGCTCTCTGATTGGTGTAGACCTACTACCGGTGTCGGAGCCCTCTACTACATTAACATTAGCTGCCCCACCCATCTCTAAACCTTTATAAACAGCTCTCTGATTGGTGTAAACCTACCGCCGGTGTCGGAGCCCTCTCCTACATTAACATTAGCTGCCCCGCGCATCTCCAAAACTTTTATAAACAGCTCTCTGATTGGTGTAGACCTACTGCCGGTGTAGGAGACCACTCCTACATTAACGTTAGCTGCCCCGCCCATCTCTAAAACCTCTATAAACAGCTCTCTGATTGGTGTAGACCTACTGCTGGTGTCGGAGCCCTCTCCTACATTAACATGAGCTGCCCCGCCCATCTCTAAAACCTTTATAAATCTGATTGGTGTAGACCTACTGCCGGTGTCGGAGACCTCTCCTACATTAACATTAGCTGCCCCGCCCATCTCTAAACCTTTACAAGCAGCTCTCTGATTGGTGTAGACCTACTACCGGTGTCGGAGCCTTCTCCTCCATTAACATTAGCTGGCCCGGCCACCTCTAAACATTTATAAACAGCTCTATGATTGGCGTAGACCTACTGCCGGTGTCGAGACCTCTCCTACATTAACATTAGCTGCCCCGCCCATCTCTAAAACCTTTATAAACAGCTCTCTAATTGGTGTAGACCTACTGCCCGTGTCGGAGCCCTCTCCTACATTAACATTAGCTGCCCCGCCCATCTCTAAAACCTTTATAAATCTGATTGGTGTAGACCTACTGCCGGTGTCGGAGACCTCTCCTACATTAACATTAGCTGCCCCGCCCATCTCTAAAACTTTATAAACAGCTCTTTGATTGGTGTAGACCTACTGCCGGTGTCAGAGACCTCTCCTACATTAACGTTAGCTGCCCCGCCCATCTCTAAAACCTCTATAAACAGCTCTCTGATTGGTGTAGACCTACTGTTGGTGTCGGAGCCCTTTCCTACATTAACATTAGCTGCCCCGCCCACCTCTAAACCTTTATAAACAGCTCTTTGATTGGTGTAGACTTACCGCCGGTGTCAGAGCCTTCTCCAACATTAACATTAGCTGCCCCGCCCATTTCTAAACCTTTATAAACAGCTCTTCGATTGGTGTAGACCTACCGCCGTTGTCGAAGCCCTCTCCTACATTAACATTAGCTGCCCTGCCCATCTCTAAACATTTATAAACAGCTCTTTGATTGGTGTAGACCTACTGCCGGTGTCAGAGACCTCTCCTACATTAACATTAGCTGCCCCGCCCACCTCTAAACCTTTATAAACAGCTCTCTGATTGGTGTAGACCTACTGCCGGTGTCGGAGCCCTCTACTACATTAACATGAGCTGCCTCGCCCACCTCTAAACCTTTATAAACAGCTCTCTGATTGGTGTAAACCTAACGCCGGTGTCGGAGACCTCTCCTACATTAACGTTAGATGCCCCGCCCATCTCTAAACCTTTATAAACAGCTATTTGATTGGTGTAGACTTACCGCTGGTGTCAGAGCCTTCTCCTACATTAACATTAGCTGCCCCGCCCATCTCTAAACCTTTATAAACAGCTCTATGATTGGTGTAGACCTACCGCCGGTGTCGGAGCCCTCTCCTACATTAACATGAGCTGCCCCACCCACCTCTAAACCTTTATAAACAGCTCTCTGATTGGTGTAGACCTACTGCTGGTATCGGAGCCCTCTCCTACATTAACATTAGCTGCCCCGCCCATCTCTAAAACCTTCATAAACAGCTCTCTGATTGGTGTACTTACTGCAGGTTATGGAGACCTCTCCTACATTAACATTAGCTGCCCCGCCCACCTCTAAACCTTTATAAACAGCTCTTTGATTGGTGTAAACCTACTGCCGGTGTCGGAGCCCTCTCCTACATTAACATTAGCTGCCCGCCCATCTCTAAAACCTTTATAAACAGCTCTCTGATTGGTGTAGACCTACTGCCGGTGTCGGAGCCCTCTACTACATTAACATTAGCTGCCCCACCCATCTCTAAACCTTTATAAACAGCTCTCTGATTGGTGTAAACCTACCGCCGGTGTCGGAGCCCTCTCCTACATTAACATTAGCTGCCCCGCGCATCTCCAAAACTTTTATAAACAGCTCTCTGATTGGTGTAGACCTACTGCCGGTGTAGGAGACCTCTCCTACATTAACGTTAGCTGCCCCGCCCATCTCTAAAACCTCTATAAACAGCTCTCTGATTGGTGTAGACCTACTGCTGGTGTCGGAGCCCTCTCCTACATTAACATGAGCTGCCCCGCCCATCTCTAAAACCTTTATAAATCTGATTGGTGTAGACCTACTGCCGGTGTCGGAGACCTCTCCTACATTAACATTAGCTGCCCCGCCCATCTCTAAACCTTTACAAGCAGCTCTCTGATTGGTGTAGACCTACTACCGGTGTCGGAGCCTTCTCCTCCATTAACATTAGCTGGCCCGGCCACCTCTAAACATTTATAAACAGCTCTATGATTGGTGTAGACCTACTGCCGGTGTCGAGACCTCTCCTACATTAACATTAGCTGCCCCGCCCATCTCTAAAACCTTTATAAACAGCTCTCTAATTGGTGTAGACCTACTGCCCGTGTCGGAGCCCTCTCCTACATTAACATTAGCTGCCCCGCCCATCTCTAAAACCTTTATAAATCTGATTGGTATAGACCTACTGCCGGTGTCGGAGACCTCTCCTACATTAACATTAGCTGCCCCGCCCATCTCTAAAACTTTATAAACAGCTCTTTGATTGGTGTAGACCTACTGCCGGTGTCAGAGACCTCTCCTACATTAACGTTAGCTGCCCCGCCCATCTCTAAAACCTCTATAAACAGCTCTCTGATTGGTGTAGACCTACTGTTGGTGTCGGAGCCCTTTCCTACATTAACATTAGCTGCCCCGCCCATCTCTAAACCTTTATAAACAGTTTGCCCTCAGAGACTAACCTCCCTGTTCCTTATGAGGGCCGCTTGTGTTGCGATCGAAACGTCGTGATATTTGTATTCACTTTATTTTGGTTACGTGACTTTACCGAAAGAACCATAGAATATTACGACGACACTTTGCTTACCCCAGAGAGCCTCACCAAGTCTTCATGATTCTTTTTCCAGGAGGGTCCCGCCAAGTTTTCGCAGTAGGGGGCGATGATTGCCACGCCAATCCCCAGCGGTGCAATTTTTCGAATTTGGACCACGACGTTGGCACGCAATGGCCGCCTCATTCAGAACCAATGACTCACACAGAGGCCCATGGACTCACACGGAGATCAATAGACTCACATACAGAACCATAGACTCACATCACACAGATCTATAGATTCACATACAGAGCCATACACTCACATAGACACCCATAGACTCACAGAGATCTATAGACTCACATACAGAACCACTCGCATAGAGACCCATAGACACAGATCTATCGATTCATATACAGAACCATACACTCACAGATACCCATAAACCCACACAGATCTATAGATTCACATACAGAACCACACTCACATAGACACCCATAGACTCACAGAGATCTATAGATTAACGTACAGAACCATACATACACTCACATAGACAACAACAACCGCCATTCGCCACTAAGTGGCGGTGACGTCACCACGATGCTTGTGCCAGGCCATGTGCACCTTGAGGCCACGTGAAGTGTCGAAAATCCGCTGGCAGGAGGTCACGGGGCAGACCCAGGTGCCACGGGTCGACTGACTGAGATGAGTGAGATGACTGGCTGATGCACCACCTGTGCCCCCTCCTGTGCCAACTTGCTGCGCTTTAGCCACCCTCCGTTGTTGTTGGAGGGCGACTGCCTCCAACTGCCCAGTAGCGTCCTTCATGAGCCTCCTCCACGTCCTCCTGTACCACATCACTCCATCTCTTTTCTAGCCCGTGGCACGCCCGTTTAGCCCCCTTGATCCGGCCGAACAAAAGCTGTTTAGGCATGCGGTGGCTGGGCATGCGGGCTACATGACCCAGCCAACGCAGCCTTGCCTGCCAGAGGAGCTCACCGATGGGACTTTGCCCAGGTCTTTCACACACGTCTCTATAGATCCACACCATAGACTCGCATAGACACCCATACTCACACAGAGATCTATAGATTCACGTACAGAACCATACACTCACATAGACACACACACAGACTCACACAGAGATCTATAGATTCACGTACAGAACCATACACTCACATAGACACACACAGACTCACACAGAGATCTATAGATTCACGTACAGTAACCATACACTCACATAGACACACACACAGACTCACACAGAGATCTATAGATTCACGTACAGAACCATACACTCACATAGACACACACACAGACTCACACAGAGATCTATAGATTCACGTACAGTAACCATACACTCACATAGACACACACAGACTCACACAGAGATCTAGAGATACACACGCGCAAGAGGGCCCATACCTGCGCGGCCCTCTTCTGCAAGGGCCAGTACGCCAGCAGGCGGTCGAGGCGGTGCGCGCAGGCGTTGGACAGCATGACGAGGTTGTGCACCTGCTCCTCCGCCTGCCCGTACAGCCGCGTCGCTCTCTCCACCGCGTCTCTGGAGGGGGGGGGGGGGGTGGCGCAGAGGGCAGAACGCGTGGCGGTCCACTTAGCATTTACCGCCGCATACGTGCTCGTCCGTTCGCGAACGTGCGAGCGCGCTGCTTGCCGCCATCGTCGCCGCTGTCGCGGTGGCCCAGTGGTGGTGCGTTTTGCCGCCTGTGGCAGAGGCTCGCCGCGCGAGTGCCCAGCCACCGCCCCGGAGCGCCGGGCGGATAAAACGCAGCAAGTTGGCACAGTAAGGGGGGGGGGCGCACAGCTGTCAACTCATCTCGGGCAGTCAATACATGGCACCTGCTGGGTCTGTCACGTGACTTCCTGTCAGCGAGCCTTCGACACTTCGCGTGGCCTCGGAGTGCACCTGGCCTGGCACAAAGCCGTGGTGACGTCACCGCCACTTCGATATGTTCTCCAAGTGTGGAGCGGTAGTGTAGCATGGTGCACTACGAACCCGGCGACCCGAGTTCGATTCCAACTTACGGCCAACACCAGTGACGATATTCTGAACCGGTCCTGGGCCTCCCCTAGGCCGACTCAACCTCAAATGAGTACCCGGTGCGGTGTGTAAAAATCACAAAAGGGGAGACAAAGGCGGCCGGGCGTGGTGTTGGCCACCCACCCCTTCGTGTGCCGTGCCGGCCTTCATAGGTGCTCGCTAACAGCACTTGCCCCAACAGTCTGTTACAGGCTACACGGGGGATCTTTGTCTTTGGCACGTTCTTCAGAGTGTGCGTGAGTGCGTGTGAGCCAGTGCGTGCGAGTGGGCGGAGTTTGAGAGTGTGCGGTGTTTGTATTCTCTCCCCCTGGCTCTGCGTGGGGTTTCCCTCCGGGGTTCTCATCTTTCCTCCCACAGCGCAGGAAAATGTTCACTGGTTCTTGGCCAAAAACATGCCAACGCTGAAAAACTACCTGCAGACGACTCAACCAGGAGATCACGCACAGCAGCGACATCGCTTCCCTACCGCGGAAAAAAAAAAACATTTGGCAGGACCCTCCACGAAAAAAAAAAGTCTTGGGACTCGGTTCAGCATTCCCGAATGATAATAATAATAAGAAGAAGAAATGTCCCACGCACCCTGAAAAATAAGTCTTGAGACTCACTCAAGGAGAAGAAGTAAAATATTTCTTTAAATGTCAATTGGTGCCTTTCTCTTTGACAAGGCCCCACTCTTGTTTCCGTCTCCGCTCTTTGCCGATTGTTTTGCAGCTCGGGACTCCCTTGACAAAAAGACAGAGCGCTTGCACGCGGTCTCGGTGGACTCTCACTTGGCTCGGAAAACAGGGCGTACTTTATACGTGCGTGCGCATGTGTGTGTAAGTGTGTACGTGCACGTTTTGTGGGGAGCGGCAGCGCTGCGGCTAGCGCGCCGCGCTACGATCACGGCGGTACCCGGGTTCGATTCCCGCTCGCGGCCAACGCGGTGACGATTATCTGAACCCGGTCCTGGGCCTCCCCTAGGTCAACTCGGTCTCAAATGAGTACCTGGGTGCGGTGTGTAGTAAACATCGCCACTGGGGAGACAAAGGCGGCCGGGCGTGGTGCTGGCCACCCACCCCCTCGTGTGCCGTGCCGGCCTTCATAGGTGCTTCTCGCTAACAGCACTTGCCCCTACAGTCTGTTAAGGATATGCAGGGGATGTTTGTCCTTGTATACGTTTTGGGGAGTGGGAGTGTATTTATGGATGTTGAAACTTATTTTCGCGCCACATGCGAGCTGCGCTACGAACCCGAACCTCCCCCCACCGAGTTCGATCCCCGCTCACGGCCTACACCAGTGAGGAATACCATGAACCAGTCCTGGGGTTCCCCTAGGTTGACTCAGACTTAAATTAGTACCTGGTGCGGGTTTGTAAACAGCGGCATCGAGGAGACAAAGGCAGCTCGGTGTGGTGCTCGCCACACATCCGCCTCGTGTCCAGTGCAGGCCTTTATAGGTGCTTCTTGCCAATTGCACTTGCCCCAACAGGCTGCGACAGGCTACACGAGGGATCTTTGCAACTGGACTTGGCGTACATTAATGTTAAGTCACACACACACGCACACGGACATTCATCTGTATGCGTGCAGGCATGTGAACCCACAGTGCGGCATATGCACGCATTGATTTATTATTATTATTCCTACACTTACTGAACCAGGAAAGCCTGAGTCTGAAGACTCTTTTACAGGAGGGTCCTGCCAAGACGTTGTCAACAGTGGAGGGGATTCTGCTGCTGGTGCTGCTGCTGTGTTTTATTCCAGTTTCAGGGGTAATCTTTCGGCCTTTGCGATGGTTTTTATTTTTTTGCCCAATACCATAGCTACGCCGTAGCTTTTATTTATTTATAAATCAATCCACGGCAGGGAACTGAGAACCCAGAGGAAGCCCGTGCAGAACAAACTCCGCACAACAGGCGGCCGGCTCGGGAATCCAACCAACCGGCTAATGAAGGCAAGACACGGAGCAACGCGGGGGGCGGCGGTGTGGCCGGCCTCTCGCCCGGCCGCCTTTGCCTCCCCGGCGGCGATGTTTACACGCCGCACCAGGCACTCGTTGGAGGCCGAGTCGAAACACGCGTGTGTACGTCCGTCCCGCGTACGTGAAGGTATGCGAGCCGGGAGCCCTGCGTAAACACGCGCGCGTGCGGTGCTAGCGCTGCTGCTGCTGCGAGAGGAATGCGGAGCTGGAAGTGGCTCTCGCGGAGCGGTGTGGGCGTTGGTTGCACTCGGGGAGGCGGAGGAGGAGGAGTGTGGCACGCAGGCACCGTGCTTCCCTCGCGTGAGAACAGGCCGTGCTATGTGCGGCGCACGGCCCAGCACTCGCACAGCTGTGCAAATCATCGCCCGCTTCCCTGCCAAGTGCCGTTTGTGCGTGCCTCCACCCGCCCCACCCTTCCCGCTACACGCTACCACCCACGCTGGTGTGCTCCACCACCACGCTGGTGTGCTCCACCAGACCCTGCCACCACGCTGGTGTGCCCCACCACACCCTGCCACAACGCTGGTGTGCTCCACCACACTGAAGTGCTCCACCACGCTGAAGTGCTCCACCACACCCTGCAACGACACCGGTGTGCTCCACCACACCCTGACACCACACTGGTGTGCTCCACCACCACGCTGTAGTGCTCCACCACACCCTGCCACCACACTGGTGTGCTCCACCACACTGAAGTGCTCCACCACGCTGTAGTGCTCCACCACACCCTGCCACCACACCGGTGTGCTCCACCACACCCTGACACCACACTGGTGTGCTCCACCACACTGAAGTGCTCCACCACACCCTGCAACCACACTGGTGTGCTCCACCACACTGAAGTGCTCCACCACACCCTGCCACGACACCGCTGTGCTCCACCACCACACTGAAGTGCTCCACCACACCCTGCCACCACACCGCTGTGCTCCACCACCACACTGAAGTGCTCCACCACACCTGCCCAACCTCACGCCGCGCCTGCCGCGTCGCTCGCCGTCGTGCGGCCGCAGGGTGGAGCCGTGGCGTCGTTGTGGATCGCGCTCGGCTCTCGTCCGCGAACCCTGCGACGCGAGTTGCATTCCGAGCCCCGTCGAACATCGGTGGGGAGTGAGATCGGAATCGGGGTAGAACCCCCCCCCCCCCAACCCCTCCCACCAACCCAGACGTACACCAACACACACCAACCGGCGCGGTGAAGTACGGTCAAACTACCGCCGATGGCGTGAGACGGTAAGGATGCGTCTTCATCCAGCAGCGGATTAACAGAGGGATGCAAATTCATTAAAACGCAATCTTTTAATGCAGGGTAGTCCTCTACTTACGATGGAGATGCGTTAAGACGACCCCCATCGTAAATCAAAAATATCGTAAGTCGAAGATGGCCTTAGCCTACCCAGGAGTCTTAAAGGATGGTGATAATTTAGCAAAACAGAGCAATTTACAGTACTGTACTGTATAAACTATATACTGTGTGTATTTATGAATTACAATACTGTATTGCACAGTAAAATGTAAAGTAAAAAAAAACAAGGTAAATTCTTAGCCTACCTATATGACCTGCAATTTCATAGAAAGTTTTTTTTCAGGAAACAATCCTATCTGCTATATATATAAAAAAAAACAACGTACAGCATCGTACCTCGTAGTACGCTGCTGCGTTTGCCTGCACGCGCGAAATGTAATATATTTAACAATTTTGTCGTATCGCTATCGCCATCGTAAGATCGAAATATCGTAAGTCGGGGACCGTCGTAAGTCGGGGACCGTCGTAAGTCGGGGGCTATCTGTATTCAATCTCGCCAGCGTAGTTGCACAGCAGAAGGTAAAGGCGAAGCCCCTGCAACTGCTCGCTCTTACACCACTGCTGGCGGAAGGGCCTCCTCCACCAGAGGCAGCTCTGCAGAGCTCTTTCTAGAGGGAACTTTGGCCTACTCTTCACCCCACCACGAGCGACCTGCCGACCATAGACTAACCGTGGCACTCGCATTCATACTCCAGGGCGGACGGAAGGCATGGAGATGGAACCGGTGGCCGCTGGATTGCGAAGTCACCATTGCACAGCAAAGGCGCGTTTAAACAACATTTTTTTTTAAACCAGGTAAGGCCCCCAACTGAGCTACTATAACAGCTGTTTTCAGAAGGGGATCTGTGACTAGCGACAAAGGTGGCGTATCATCGTCGCTTGGAAATTTCTAACAGCAAGCGAATACTCTAAACGCATGTTATTTCAAAACACGTGGATGGAAAAAAATCAGAGGACCCGGACAAAAATCCACGTGACCACCACGGGGAGATAGAGAGACCCTGACCCCTGCAAATATACAGCAGGGGTCAGGGTCTGGATCAAACCCACGACCTCCTGTATACCAGGCGAGGCAGTTAACATCTCCTAGCCACCGTGGCGCCCCTGTTTGCCACCTGTTGCAGAGGTTCACGGTTCGAGTCCGGCAGGCCGCCCTGGTTAATGCTGCGGTGGGTTGACTGCCATTAACGGTGAAAACACTACGCGCCATCGGCTTCACGGCGGATGTTAAAGATCCCCCTGGTATCGTTGGCAAGAGTGAGGCAGTTGTGGTTACCGGTGTCACAATCAACATTGTTGCCACGTTTGTAAAATTGCACCGCAAATGACTCGGTTGGAATCCACTTACCAATGGTCGCCCCCCAAGCGTCGTGAGATTTAGTGAGGCTTTCCTGTGGGTGCAGGTAGACCCAGTCCCTGGTTCTAACACAGTGGGTACAGGTAGACCCAGTACCTGGTTCTAACACAGTGGGTGCAGGTAGACCCAGTCCCTGGTTCTAACACAGTGGGCGCAGGTAGACCCAGTCCCTGGTTCTAACACAGTGGGCGCAGGTAGACCCAGTCCCTGGTTCTAACAGTGGGTGCAGGTAGACCCAGTCCCTGGTTCTAACACAGTGGGCGCAGGTAGACCCAGTCCCTGGTTCTAACACAGTGGGTGCAGGTAGACCCAGTCCCTGGTTCTAACACAGTGGGTGCAGGTAGACCCAGTACCTGGTTCTAACAAAGTGGGTGCAGGTAGACCCAGTCCCTGGTTCTAACACAGTGGGTGCAGGTAGACCCAGTCCCTGGTTCTAATATAGTGGGTGCAGGTAGACCCAGTCCCTGGTTCTAACACAGTGGGTGCAGGTAGACCCAGTCTCTGGTTCTAACACAGTGGGTGCAGGTAGACCCAGTACCTGGTTCTAACACAGTGGGTGCAGGTAGACCCAGTCGCTGGTTCTAACACAGTGGGTGCAGGTAGACCCAGTCCCTGGTTCTAACACAGTGGGTGCAGGTAGACCCAGTCCCTGGTTCTAACACAGTGGGTGCAGGTAGACCCAGTACCTGGTTCTAACACAGTGGGTGCAGGTAGACCCAGTCGCTGGTTCTAACACAGTGGGTGCAGGTAGACCCAGTCCCTGGTTCTAACACAGTGGGTGCAGGTAGACCCAGTCCCTGGTTCTAACACAGTGGGTGCAGGTAGACCCAGTCCCTGGTTCTAACACAGTGGGTGCAGGTAGACCCAGTCCCTGGTTCTAACACAGTGGGTGCAGGTAGACCCAGTCGCTGGTTCTAACACAGTGGGTGCAGGTAGACCCAGTCGCTGGTTCTAACACAGTGGGTGCAGGTAGACCCAGTCCCTGGTTCTAACACAGTGGGTGCAGGTAGACCCAGTCCCTGGTTCTAACACAGTGGGTGCAGGTAGACCCATTCCCTGGTTCTAACACAGTGGGCGCAGGTAGACCCAGTCCCTGGTTCTAACACAGTGGGTGCAGGTAGACCCAGTACCTGGTTCTAACACAGTGGGTGCAGGTAGACCCAGTCCCTGGTTCTAACACAGTGGGTGCAGGTAGACCCAGTCCCTGGTTCTAACACAGTGGGTGCAGGTAGACCCAGTCGCTGGTTCTAACACAGTGGGTGCAGGTAGACCCAGTCCCTGGTTCTAACACAGTGGGTGCAGGTAGACCCAGTCCCTGGTTCTAACACAGTGGGTGCAGGTAGACCCAGTCCCTGGTTCTAACACAGTGGGTGCAGGTAGACCCAGTCCCTGGTTCTAACACAGTGGGTGCAGGTAGACCCAGTCGCTGGTTCTAACACAGTGGGTGCAGGTAGACCCAGTCGCTGGTTCTAACACAGTGGGTGCAGGTAGACCCAGTCCCTGGTTCTAACACAGTGGGTGCAGGTAGACCCAGTCCCTGGTTCTAACACAGTGGGTGCAGGTAGACCCAGTCCCTGGTGCTAACACAGTGGGTGCAGGTAGAAACAGTCCCTGGTTCTAACACAGTGGGCACAGGTAGACCCAGTCCCTGGTGCTAACACAGTGGGTGCAGGTAGTACAGCTGGTACCAGGTAACAAGAGAGTGCAGGTAGCACATCACAGCGGACGGCAGGCAGAGCCTCCCCCTCCCCCCACCTGCAGTCGGGCGAGGCGGTGGCGCCGGTGCTCTCCTTGCGCAGGCGCGCCAGCGTGGCGCCGCCCTCCAGCTGCAGGCCGACGAGACGCTCGTCCTGCAGCGCCGCGCGCATCATGCGGCCCTGCCTCTCCCGCTCGGCCGCCGCCTCCTGCGCCGCACGCCGGGAGGCGGGTGGGGAAGACCCGGCGAGAGGTGGTGAGTGGTGGTGGGGGGGGGGGGTGGTGGTGGTGGTGGGGGGGGGTGGTGGTGGGGGGTGGTAGTGGGGGGGGGGTGGTGGTGGGGGACAGCGGGGGGGAGGGGTGGCACTGCGGCTCACGCGGCCGATTTTTTTTTTATGCCGGAACTTTTTCCCCGTTCGCGTTCGTTACCGAATTACGAAAATATGAACCGATAAAAAAAGAACCGATAGAAAAAGAAACGATGAAATATGAACCGATAAAATATTGATGGCGAGCGAGCGGACCGAGCGAGCGGCGCGGGCGAGCGGGGCGAGCGAGCGGGGCGGGCGAGCGGGGCGGGCGAGCGGGGTGAGTGGGGCGAGCGAGTGGGGCGATCGAGCGAGCGGGGCGAGCGAGCGGGGCGAGCGTCGGGCGCGCAAACCTCCTCGGACTGTGGCGCTGGAGCGGAGCGGAGCGCCTCCACGGAGCTGTGCAGGAACTGCGTCGCCTCTTCGCAGTCGCGCACGAAGGGTTCCAGCCTCTGCAAGGAAACACGTTGACCACCCCCCCACCCCCAAAAGCGGGGTTAATGCATCCTTTATTATTATCGTGGTTTTTGTTGTTGTTACTGTACTCGTTTATCCAAATCTCAAGACTCTTATTCAGGGCCGCCGCCGCCGCCGCCGCCGCGGCGGCTGCGGCTGCGGCTGCGGCTGCTGCTGCGGCTGCGGCTGCTGCGTGTTCTCGCTATCGAGTTTTTTGCAGGTCGTGTTTACAAAGACGGTCACCGCTTCGCGCGCGTTCAGATGCGCTTCTACGACCGTCTGGAACGCTCTTCCTGACGATATTAGGAAGCAACTGGAGCTATGCACTTTTACATCATCATCATAGATTGACAAACTCATTTTCTTGAGAAATGCTTTTTCAGCACACCGGTGTGTTGGAGAGTAAACCCACTGTAAATGTTGTGGTTTTACTCTCCACCACACAACTGGTGTGCCGAAGTAGTAACTAAATGGCGCGGTTCTGTTTACGTGACAAACCTTACTAATTTGGCTGTGTCGGGTGGTGATGGGTTCACGACACATTTATATTTACGCGATCTAAACTATAAAACCTTTGCAATAAAACTAAGCAAGGCCTACAGCAGGGCTCGAAGTCGTGCAGGTCTGGATCCGCGCGAGAGGATCGAGGCACGATGAGCTAAAACTATTTTTTATTTTTCGATTTAAAGCTTTCGTGACTGCAATGATTCATCTTCTTTGTGGCCGAAACGTCGTGAGAATATTTCTGAACGTGGCTCTTTCACTCCAGCGCTGTCCTACCAGACAGTCTCGCCCCTTCACCTGATGAAGGCCGCTTGTGTTGTGGCCGAAACGTCGTGAGAATATTATTGTGTTATTTTATTTTATCAATTCATTATTTTATTCTCATTCTACGTGACTTTACCGAAAGAACCAAAGAAGATATTTTTTATTTTACCAGGCAAGGCCCACTGAGCGATGTAGCTCCTTTTCAGAAACGATGACTCAACCAAGTGGGTTATCATCACGTGGAAATGCATAGCAGCCAAATACTCTAAACGCATATATGCGGTGGGGGGGGGGGGGTGATGAGAGAGAAGGGAAAAAAATATATTTTGTTGTGTCTTTCATTTAAAAGGGGGGGGGGGGTTACATAAAGCAAAGCATAAAAAAAAACAAAAAAAACGAAATGATGAACGGAGCAAAGTGCCGACTACACCGAGCATCTTCTTGTTTCCTCTGATCGTAACAAAAAGAGAGAGAGAAAACGCCAGTACGCGGAAAGAGAAGAGAGCCGTACGGGGAGAGAGATGGGAGAGAGAGAAGTACGGGGAGAGAGAGAGAGAGAAAGAGAGAGAGCAGCCCTCACCCTGCGGAAACGCAGCCAGTCCGAGTGGCTGTACGGGAAGGAGCCCTTGAGCTCACGGGGCAGCTGGCCGCTCTCCACGTGCTTGTGCAACGACCGCAAGGAAGTCACCACCTCGTACTGCAAGCATCGCCCGCGATGGACAGGAGCAAGACAGCAATCGTACGGCCGGCGACGACGACAACAACCGCCGTTCGCCAACAAGTGGTGGGGGCGTCACAGCTGGCGCGTGTGCCAGGCTAGGTGCGCACCCTAGCCTGTGTCTGGTGCCCACACTGGCGCCTACACCAGAGACGGCCTTCTTTATGGCCCAGCCTCACCAGCGTCAGGCCAGAGAACGCCAAATGGCGAACAGTGCAAAGACGACGCAGGTATCGGAGCATTTTTAGCTCGGGATGAGCAGCAATATCATCAGTTTCAAAGACAATGCATATATAATTATCAGAGCCTTGTTTTGTTTGCATCTTCACCACAATTACGCGTGGTTAACGCAGACTTGATTACCGTATTTTCCCGCATATAACCCGCGGGGTATACCACGTTTAACAAACAAAACAAGACCCTGCGGGGTATATGGAGGTGCGGGCTATCTCAAAAAATGTTTACACGTGTGACATGTCCACAACTCGTTACATTTGTTCATGGTAGGACTATCCACTGTGCAACACTTACCTTTGACTAAAGCTCTGCTGAATAATCCACTCGCACTAAAATTGCACATGTTATCACGTTTTAAATTATTCGAATTGTTTGTACAACGAAACGACAATGTTTGAAGTGGGCGCACTGTGTTTACAGGCGACGGGAGAGGTGGGGGAGGGGGCAACGGCGTTACCGTAGTGCCACTATTGCCTGCGCAATGCGCAATCTACCAGTGCTAAATCTGTACTTATCTACCAGTTATGTGTTATTTATTGGATATTTACTTTTGTTACTTATTTACTGTTTTAAGTTCACTCGTTTCTGGTTAGTTTGTTTTCTTTGTGCACGTTATGATTTTAATGTTAACAATTGATAGTGGAATGTATTACAAATGTAAACGTCGTATTAATATGATGGCATTAAGCTGCGGTAACGACGTTAAAGATATGAATGCATGCGGTGTATATGGAGGTGCGGGCTATCTGAAATTTGTTTTACACAAAACGCTATTTTTGCCGGGTATATGCGTATGCGGTATGCGGGCTATATGCGGGAAAATACGGTAATTATCAGAGCATCTTAGTTTGCATGCTCACCACAAGTACTGCGTGCGGATAATGCAGTAACTTTATTCCTTGCAAAAGGTTTATTTTTGGTGTTCGAACATCTCAACACCTCCTGTTTTTATTGCCAGAAAGGGTAGAACCCTTTTCTTATTCATCTGAAGCTCTCGTCACTGCAGGAATCCATACCCTTTGCTCATTTCGGTAAAGTCACGTAGTTAGAAAAATAAAATTAAAGTTACAGTAAAACCTCGGATTACGAGCAACTTGGTCTGCGTGTGTTTTTTTGCAAGACGAGCAAAAACATTTTTTTAAAATAAATATTAATTTGATAAACCAGCGAGGGTCTTGCAATACGAGCAGCAGTACGTGTAGACGCTTCGTACTGCCGAGCGTCACGTGATCACACACTGATATATGACGAGCGGTTTGATATACGAGTGCTTTGATATACGAGTGCTTTGATATACTAGTGCTTTGATATTCGAGTGCTTTGATATTCGAGTGCTTTGATATTCGAGTGCTTTGATATACGAGTGCTTTGATATTCGAGTGCTTTGATATACGAGTGCTTTGATATACGAGTGCTTTGATATACGAGTGCTTTGATATACGAGTGCTTTGATATACGAGTGCTTTGATATACGAGTGCTTTGATTAAACGAGTGCTTTGATATACGAGTGCTTTGATATACGAGTGCTTTGATATACGAGTGCTTTGATATACGAGTGCTTTGATATACGAGTGCTTTGATATACGAGTGCTTTGATATACGAGTGCTTTGATATACGAGTGCTTTGATATATGATTGCTTTGATTAAACGAGTGCTTTGATATACGAGTGCTTTGATATACGAGTGCTTTGATATACGAGTGCTTTGATATACGAGTGCTTTGATATACGAGTGCTTTGATATACGAGTGCTTTGATATACGAGTGCTTTGGATGACAAAACACGTTTCCGGAACGAATTATGCTCGCAAACCAAGGTTTTTACTGTATAATTAAAAAAAAAACGTCGTGATTTTTTTATTTTTTTTCTCCCTACGTGGCTTTACCAAAATAACTTAAGAGTACCTATTCTTATTTTTCATACTTTGATACTGGGCAAAATAAGGTCCCATGATAAGAGCCTTATATAGCTCATTGGGATTCCTCCTGTACAAATCAACATTCTGATTCTGATTCTCTGCACGGCATAAGTTTATGGGGATTTTCTTTTTATAAAGCCAATAGCAGTTACGTTAAATTTCGATTTAAAGCTTTTGTGACTGCAGGGATTCATATTCTTGGTTCTTTTGGTAAAGTCACGTAGAAGGGAAATCATAAAAATAAAACAATACAATTCTCACGACGTTTCGATTGCAACACAAGCAATCATCATCAGGTGGGAAAACCACAGCAAGAAAATTTTGAAAACCGCCACTTTTTTCAAAATTTTCTTTGCTGTGGTTTTCACAACTGATGATGATTTGCTTGTGTTGCAATCGAAACGTCGTGATAATTTTATTATTTCCCTTCTACGTGACTTTACCGAAAGAACCAAGAATACATAGCAGCTACGTTGTATGGGTTTTTAGTCTTAGCTATGGGAGGGAACCGGAAAACCCGGAGAAAAAAACAGAGAGAACAGTTGGGAGAACACACAAACTTCACACAGAGGCAGCCAGTATGGGAAACAAACCAAGGCACCCTTCCTCTCTGTCTACTGGACATCCATGGGAAAAGAGCTTTATAGCTCATCAGATTCTTCCAGTACAAATAAACATTCCGATTCTGATTCTCTGCCAGGCACGGGCGTATACACCGGTGCGCTGGCCGCCGGCGACCCTGCCGTGCCCAGCGGCACGAGGTGAGAGCGAGGAGGGGAGTTACTGACGTGCACGTTGAGAGCTTCCTCCACGCGAAATCCGGGCTCCCGTTCCACGAAGACAATCACGGCGTGGAGAGCACCGGGCACGGCCTCCTGGGGGACAGGATCATCGCTGTTAGTGAGCACCTATGAAGGCCGGCACAGCACACTAAGGGGTGGGTGGCCAACAACACGCCCGACCGCCTTTGTCTCCCCAGTGGCGATGTTTACACATCGCGCCAGGTACTCATTTGAGGCTGAGTCGACCTACGTGAGGGCCAGGAGGGGTTCAGAATAATCGTCACTGGTTTTGGCTGTGAGCGGGAATTGAACTTGGGTCGCCGGGTTCATAGCGCAGATACTAACCGCTGTTCCACCACGCGCATACACATGCACACACACGCGCGAACACACGCGCACACACACACACACACGCACGAACACACGCGCACGCACACACGCCCACACACACGCGCGCACGCACAGGCACACACACGCGCGCACACACACACGCCCACACACACGCGCGCACGCACACACACGCGCGCGCGCACACGCGCGCACGCACACACACGCACGCACACACACACGCGCACACACACACGCGCACACACACGCACACACACGCACACACACACACGCACCCGATAAGCACTAACATTGGGAGGGAGACTGTGCTGAAGTGGTGTGGACCCACAGACCCAAGAGGGCAGCAGAGTTTATTTTTGGTTTCAGCGAGCCATCGGGAGATTCTCTCTCCATTAACTCGGCAACGAGAGCCGAGCTCACCCCTCCCTCCGCATGCCTCGCACACAACAAAGACAAAGATCCCCCAGTGTAGCCTGTAACAGACTGTTGGGGCAAGTGCCGTTAGCGAGCAGCACCTACGAAGGCCGGCGCGGCACACGAGGGGGGTGCGTGGCCAGCACCACGCCCGGCCGCCTTTGTCTCCCTAGGTGGCGATGTTCATACACGTCGTACTATGAACTCAATTGAGGCCGAGTCGACCTAGGGGAGGCCCGGGACCAGTTCAGATAATCGTCACAGGTGTTGGTGGCCATGAGCGGCAATCGAACTCGTGTTGCCGGGTTCGAAGCGCGCTCTCCACACTAAACAGCAAAAAGACGCGGCAGCATTGCCGATGGCAGGGCCCGAATAGACGCGTACGTTGCCACGTGTTCATGGGGGACTTGAACGATAAACAGCATACGATTATTATGATTAATACGTACAACAATGTTTTAATTTAATGCGTAGTGTGGTCGTTCACGCTCGCACAGGGACCGCTGACGAAGCTGGAAGGCAGCAGCGTGGCATACAATTGCCCAAGCTCCGCAGTCCCCTATAAATCAAGATGTTTTTAGCCAATAAAGAGTGAGTGTATGTACACAAAGTAGGTGGGGACGTGACTAGCAGTAAGCCACAGTCAAAGCCGTATCGACGAGAGGTATACTGGATGTGGTTTGCCGGGTATTTCCTCGAATCGCTGACCCCAAACAGACCCGGTCCGAAATTAATTACTGATTTTACAGCACAGGAACAACACCTTTGTAACCACCACCCAAAATCCCCTCTCACCAACCAATAATAGCAAATAATAAATGAGCACATTTAGTAATTTGCGCGATCATTCCTATCGCATGAGGCTATCACGAATATTTCGCACCTCCGATGAGGGCGGATGACTACGCACGGTGCGAAAGAAGTTCAACGTGCACACACACACACAGCGTCAACACTGAAGCGTCACCGTCTCATCAGCAACTTCTCACTAACACCACCGCCTCATCATTTCATCATCATTGTCAACGTCTCCAGTACCACCATCTCATAATCATCAACATGTCAACAACTAACTGAAAACCGAAGTAAGGTGTTACACGTTTCCAGTTGTTTCATGGAAGGGGGTGATGATGTTGCAATGCACGTTGTAATTTCAACAGAGTAATTTTAACATACAAACATGCAGCAATAACGCTACGTAACAATAATAATTTACATTTATTTGTAAGGTGCCTTCGACTAAGCAACACCGTCTCATCATCAACATCTCACAACCACCACGGCCATATCATTTCGTCATCACAATCATCATCACCAATGTCCCCAGCACCACCATCTCAAAATCATCAACATGTCTAAAACTATAAAAACTAAAACTGAAAATGAAGGAAGATGTTTTGCACGTTTCACGGGACGGAAGGTGGCGACGTTGCTGTGCTGCGGTGTAAATCTTTCTAATTTCCCAAATTTTATTTCACGTGACGCCTAGCGGCGCACAATCGGGCCCAGATTACCGTCTCCCCACCCCCCAACCCCCCACCTTTTTTTTACGTCGTTTCGCAAAATACGTCGTCGCTGTATTACTGACAACGCTACCTGATGCACAATAGAGGGATTATTTTTTCGGGGGGTTAAATCGCGTTAATTTAAATGTCGTCGTTAAAGCGGCCACCGCGTGGCACAGCCAATTTAGTGAGGGTTTGTCACGTAAGCAAAACGTGCCAATTCGGTGTGTTGCAGAGTGACCCCCCCCCCCCACACAAAATTTACAATTGTGGGTTCACTCTCCCAACACACCTGTGTGCTGAACTAGTAACGAATTGGTGCGTTTCGTTCACGTGACAACCCTTGCTAATTGGCCGTCTCGATCCACGGCTGTTCATCACTGCTCACGGCTTAGTGTCCTCAGAGGGGTTCCTCAGGCCTCAATGTTGGGCCCTCCGTTGCTCGGCCTGTTTATAAAACTACCGCTTGGCCAAATATCTCGTCGTCGTGGGCTTAAATTTCCACTTTGATCCTGGTGACGTACAGATTTCTCTTCAGACCCTTGACTGTTACCAAAGTATCAGTTGCCTTGCTGAGGTCAAGTCGTGGCTGCCCCTAAACTTCCTTTAAATTGTGATAAGGCAGCGGTTATATTGTTGGGCTCTCCACACATCGAGCACGTAAATTTGATGGTTTGAGTACGGCCATAGACGGGAACTATCATTTGGTCTTCCTCCGAGGTCAGAAACTTGGGTGTCATCCTAGACCCCGGTTTGACATTTGAATCTCACGTATGTGATATTAACAAATTCTAGTTTTTTTAGCTCGACTCAGCCCCCCACGCTGTCCCTTCCTGATGCCGAGAGGCTGGATGCATGCCTTTATTTAATCCCGGTTGGATTACTGTAAATGCCTTGCTTACTGGCGTTTCTAGAAGTGTTTTTAAATAGATTACAAAAATATTATTTAAAAAAACTCAGCTGCCCGGATTTCTCACCAGATCTAAATCGTGTAACCACATCACTTCGATTCTTTCGTCCCTGCACTCCCCTGCAAAGTGCAGGATCGAGATTCTGCTTCTCACGCACATAATAATGCCCTGAATGGGGCTGGTCTTTAAATATCTCGACACCGATCTGCTCCAGTTGTGTATAGAACTGCTTTGAAAAAAACGTAGATCGGCTGATTCTGGCCTACTCGTCGTTCCAAAGGCAAGACTCTGGTGGTGTTTTTGCTGTTTTACGGGAGACGGACAAGCCTGGAGTCAGGCTCCGTGATTGTGGAATCCCTCTTCCTCGGTCCATTAGGGATTCCGAGTCTGCGTCACTTTTTTAAATCGCCGTCTTAAAATTAACCTATAAACTCAACCTATTTGTACTTGCAAGCTTTTTCCTGTAGTTTAAGATTTAAAAAAAAATCAATTCTGTTGTCCGATTGTATTACTCTGCAATTATTACATTCGCTTTCATCAGAGTTATACATTTCATTGAAATTTCGAGAGTCGTCATTAATATGATTATTGTCAGCTTTCCATTTCGCTGAGATTGTAGTTTAATTTTTACGTACAGCGCTTGGAGACTTCAACATGAAAGGCATTTCATAAATGAGGTCATCATTATTATTCAAACTTACTGCGAGCACACCGCGGTAATAACCGAGCCTGTTCCCACCGGATCCGAACCGCGAACCTCTACAACGGACGGCGAACGCGCGACTGCCGCGCTCACCGTGTCACCCCCCCCACCCCCCCGCCGCTGCTCCCATCACCAGCGTGACAGAAAAACAGACAAAATGTTTGGACGAGCTCCCACCTCGGTCAGAACCGCCCGCAACGGCAAACCCGTGGCCTCGTTTGTCAGTGGACTTCAAGCGTCGCGTCGTCACTGCCCCATTAAGAGGTGCGGCGTTTACATTCCTGGAGAGGCGCAGAGCCACTAAAATTAGACGAATGGAAATATTCCCAAGGCATGCCACCGGTCAAATAACACCGCACCGCTTCCTGTTTACCAATTCCCCGGCTATTTATTGTATCGGAGCCGCCTGCAGACATCACAAAGATAAAGATCCCCCGTGAAGCCTTAACAGACTGTAGGGGGCAAGTGCTGTTGGCGAGCACCTATGAAGGCCGGAACGGCACACGAGCGGGTGGGTGGCCAGCACCACGCCCGGCCGCCTTTGCCTTCCCAGTGGCAATATTCACACACCGTGCCTTGTACTCATTTGACGCCGAGTCGACCCAGGAGAGGCCCAGGACCGGTTCAGATATTCGTCGCTGGCGTTGGCCGTGAGCGGGAATCGAACCTGGGTCGCTGGGTTCGTAGTGCAGCGCGCGTTGACCGCTACACTACCGCTCGCACACGCGCGGGCGCGGGCGCACACACACACGCTGCCCCCCACCCCCAAGGCCCAGCACTCTCCCCTCTGCCACGCACTGTACCGCGAACACTTCATGCCGGCCGCTCCGAAAATAAATAAACCACTGACGCGTGCTACAAGCCCCGGGCTTATTGCAAAGGTGAAACACACAAAAAAAAAAGCGTGGCCCTGCCACGTCTTTCTCGTGCCACCGAGATGGCCCTCCTCCGCATACGAGACGGAGAGATTAAACAAAAAGCCACCGCAGAGGGTCACTTGGCCCCACACTCCCACGTCGGCCAGACGTGGAGGTGGGGGGGGGGTTGGGGAGCGGTGGCACACACACCCTCTTGACTCGTCACCCGCCCCCCCCCGAGGGAGACCTGCTGATCGAGGCGGGCAGGGTTTGAGAAAGCAGCGCTTCGTAACTGCCGGGAGATTGCCGTGGTCTGGGACTGTTTTTCCGTTGTTTTTTGTTGCTGCCTTCCCCACCAAAACCTTCATACACTGGACTTATAATTCGTCGTGCATTCATAATGTATTTAAAATATTTAACGACTCGCTTAACTTTTGATTTAAAGCTTTCGTGACCGCAGTAATTCATATTCTTAGCTCTTTCGGTAAAGTCACGTCGAAGAGAATTTTTATTGTTTTATATATTTTATTATTTTATTGTTTCTCTTCAACGTGACTTTACCGAAAGAGCTAAGAATATAACTCGCTTAACCTTTGTCACTATTTTGCAACTCCTATCGTGCTTTCGGCATCGTTTGCCGTTGTAACTTGCCAAGACGCCCAAGACTGGACATCTGTGGGAAAAAAAGAAAAAAAACATTTATAAGCTCTAAATTTTGATTTAAAGCTTTCGTGACTGCAGGGATTCATATTCTTGGTTCTTTCGGTAAAGTCACGCCGAAGGGAAACATTAAAATATATAAAACAATAAAATTCTCACGACGTTTCGACCGCAACACGAGCAATCATCACCAGCTGCGAAAACCACAACAATAATTTTTTTTCAAATGTTCTTATAGTTTTATATTTTTATTATTTTATTATTTCCCTTCTACGTGACTTGACCGAAAGAACCATGAATATACTTCATAAGCTCGTCGGATTCCTCCTGTGGTCAAAATAAAAGCTTCCGATTCTGAATTGAACTCGGTGACAGCTGAACCAACCGCAAGCCCAGGGCGCTCTGCTGACCCTCACCTCTACTCGGGGCAGCGTCCACACGAACAACCGCGGGTCACCGGGCGAACTCAGCCCCCGCGGTACACGAAAATACAGACGATGTTAACGTCTCCAAACAATTGCAATGTGCGAAAGTAAACTTGCTAAAAAAAAGTCATGATAATAGGGTTTTTCCCCTTTTATTCTGGCAACAAAACTGAAACCTTTTTTCCAAGGATTCATGTTACTGCATTAACCACAATACCTGCAGTCAAAATGCAAACAAAAAATATCCTATTATAATATATGTGGCATTGTCCTTGAAACCGATTGGTCCACACCAAGGGACGGCTTTCTTTTGAGCCTCGACCCAATTGGTGCTCGACCAGATGACGCCAAAAGGCAATTGGGTCGAGGCTCAAAAGAAAGCCATCCCTTGGTGTGGACCAATCAGTTTCAAGGACAATGCATCATATCATCATAGAATGTGTTTTGTTTGCATTTTGACTGCAGGTATTGTGGTTAATGCAGTAACATGAATCCTTGTCAAAAAGGTTTCAGTTTTGTTGCCAGAAACAAAGGGGAAAAACCCTATTATTACGATTTGGTACTGGCAAAGGAGGTCTAATGAAAATAAGAGTCGTTGCATTTGTATAGGCTGAACTGTAGGAGGAATGGCAAGCTCGGAGGGCTGTATAAACCAGACAGACCGCACTGGCCAGCAGATTCCACAACTTTCCCCATTGGCTCCCTGGGGCAATCGGCGCATTTAGACACGTTCAACCGGCAGCTCATTCCTGGCTCCCGGAATACCCATCGCAGCTGTCAGAGCGGGAGATTAAACAATTAAGAGGCACCACCTGAAGCTCGGAAGCCGAACACAAGCAGGCGGGAGGAAGGTTTGCCCCGTGGCATGCCTCGGCGTTGTGTGCACAACCAAAAGGTCGACGTTCACGGGGGATAGAGGAGCAAACCCGTTGGTTAATAGCGATGACAGAGTGGCGAGGAGGTGACTGACTGCTGCCGTGAGCGAGTGAGTGACAAGCGCCACTAAAAAAAAACAAATTTAGTAGACAGCCAATTTTCATTTCGCCAATGGCTGCAAAAGTTACGTGGTTGCTAACGCAACAGGATCAGCAGCCACGTCGTTCTTCTCAGCTCACGATGACGAACGGAGTTCACGAGAAATCACAAACACCCGCCGCCTCGTCTTGAAAGACCCGACGACGCAGAACATCCCTGGCTTCGAACCTCCCGTGAAGCTCGTCCATCCTCTGCATATCGAAAAATCTGAACATGCCATACACTGCAGTGAGGGCACTGAATGTATATATATTTTTTAACTAAACTATTTTTATATTACCAGCTGAAGTCCGCCGAGCTACATAGCTCTTTTTCAGAAGCTACCTGGCCACAAACGAAAGCTCAACGAAGTGGCTTGTCACGTGGAAAGTATAGCAGCCAAATACTCTAAAAACGCGTGATGTTGATTCTCACTGTGGAGGGAAAAACTGGAAGACCTGGAGAAAAATCCACTCGACCACGGGGAGAACACGCAAACTCCGAATATACAAGGTGTCAGGGTTGGGGTCAAACCCACGACCTCCTGCGTACCAAGCGAGGAAGTTAACACCTCACCACAGCCGCACAAGTATAAGGGGCCGTTAAATACATTAACTGATAATTATAATCTTTCCTGGGTAAATAAATTACTTATATCGATTACTTATTTACCCCCTGAGTCCCAAGACTCTATGTTTGTGCGTGGCCTTTTTTTTATTAGCTATGGTAGAGAGACCCGGAGAACCCGGAGAAACCCATGCGGAACAGGGGGAAGAACATACAAACTCCACACAGCAAGGGCGTCCGAGTCGGGAATCGTCGGCGGGCGATTGGAACCATTTTCGGCGCAACGACGCCGAGGAAAAACGTGCGTTCCACGTTTCCTGGGCGCAAGTGTTGCCGCTACTGGCCGCCAACCCCGGCCGCCCCAAAAATCGGAGCCAATGACTAACCCACCCACCCACCCCCCCCAGTTTTGTGGCGAGACTGAAAAAACGCCATCGGCACGCGTCGATACCAGGTGGGTGAGTACTGCCAGGAACAAAGACCGTTATTGAGAAAAACACAAACAAAACGTCGAAGAATTTACGCCAAATTTCTTTTTTTTTTCACACAATAATAATAATAATAACCGCCGACTGGAATGTCCGCTTGACGCTTATGCGATACAGCGCGACGGGCAATCTGACCCCCGCTCCCCCCCCACCCCCCACAACCCTCCGGAGTCGAATCCGGTAAAGTAACCCCGGCTCCGCCGTCCCTGGGCGAGCGAAACGGTCGAGGCGCGCTCCTTCGACAAAAGAGGCCGACGGACCGCCAGGGACGTCGAACGGCCACCGCCGGCCGATCGTACGAGTCAACTCCCCCCCCGGGGCTGCGACTGAAGCGAGCCGAGAGGAGAGCGAACCCCGCGGGGGTTTCTGGCTGGCCGGGAGAGAGAAAATAAAATAAATGCCTGGCTTCGCCTGCTGCTGCTACACCCTCCTCACCACCGCCACCGCCACTGCCCCCCCCCCCCCACCAGGCCCCTTTCAAACAAATCTGCAGCAGCCACCATGTGGAAGTCATTATGCCATTAACTCCAAATGTCTGCTATTTGCGGTTGAGCCCCGCACACGGATCTCCATGGTTACCGCATTAGGTTCTGGCCGGTCAATGGAAATGAGCTTTAAAGTTGGATTAATCACAAACTTATCAGGCTGCTGCTGCTGCTGCGAGCCAGGGGCCCTACCCCCCCCCCGCCCCCCGCTTTTGTTTTAACCGTCGTGACTGCACGAGAAGTGTGCACGGGGGAGGGGGGGGGGGGTTGGCGCGGGCAGTCGGCTCACCGCGCGCCAAGGCGAAAGCCCCGGGCGGACCCGAGATTCGATTCCGGGCCGCGGCCTGACATCAGCGGTGAGCGATTATCTGAGCCGGTCCTGGGTACGGCAGTGGGGGCAGGGAGCTACAAAACAAGCCCATCCGCTCTATTCGCCAAATCCGCAGCGACCGCCACCGTATGGTCAAACGGCCCCCGCCACCCAATCCACCACGACCAACATGGTCGCCAAGGATTCCTTCATCCAGCAGTGGATTGAGACAGCACTGCAGCCCATCAGATTAAGTGAGACGCAGCTCGCCGGCGTGCGAATGCATTGCGCTAGGGGCGGGCAGGACCAAGACGGGGAATTAACCCCCCCCGGGTGTCAATTAGCGTTAATGTGACGCAGATCTCTTAAAAAGCATCAACCCGAAACACCGACTCGTCACTGCTGTGGGCATCTCGACAACGGAACAACGTGGACTCCACCTGTTCCGCCTGTATGCGATAGCGGTGTGTGCGTGTCCCTCGCACGTGTGGAAGGTTTTTGTTTTTTTCTCCAGTGCTCCGGTTTCATCCCACACGTTTATTAAACAACTCCTTCGTCACCCGATAGCGCCTCAATATACAGAGGACGACAGAGCTCCGGCAATTGTTGGTGGCAACGGGGCCATCACCGCGTTGCCGCTGCCGCCGCTGCTGCCGCTGCTGCTGCTGCAACCTTCCCGCTATGACTCAGAGTCTTCCTCTCTGTCTACGAGAGCGAGGAGCGGACACCTGCGGCGGCGGCGGCGGCAGAAGTGGGGGAATGATTGTTATCACAACGAAGGCTCGCAGCAACTGTGCAAGCATCGGCAGCGGGATGTGCATCTGCAGCGAAGCGCGTGTGGGGAGCGGTGGTGCAGCGGTTGGCGCGGCGCGCTACGAACCTGGCGACCCGAGTTCAATTCCTGCTCGAGGCCAACACCGGGTGACGATTATCTGAACCGGTCGTGGGCCTCCCCTAGGTCGACTCAGCCTCAAACGAGTACCTGGTGCGGTGCGCAAAACATCGCCACCGGGGAGACAAAGGCGGCCGGGCGTGGTGCTGGCCACCCTCAACACCCTCGTGTGCCGTGCCGGCCTTCATAGGTGCTCGCAAACAGCCCTTGCCCCAACACAGATTGCTAAGGCTACGCGGGATTCGCAGACGGCGAAAGACGGCAAACGGGGAAAAAAAATTATTTCCAAGGAGGGGGGAAAAAAAAAACCTGCCAACGCCAGACGGGCTACCGTGATGGTGAAACACAAGCTCAGAACCGCGAGCACATGCACGCACTCGCGCACATACATGTGCGTGCAACGTGCCTCGCAGCGCCATGCCGAGTACAGTGTCCGTTAGGCCGAGGTCCAGTGTGGCACCCCTGGGAATCTGCGCTTCGCCTCCCCAACTCTCACGCGTTTCTCCTCCCCAACTCTCACGCGTTTCTCCTCCCCAACTTCTCTGCCCTATTTTAGCCTCGTTTCTCCGCCCGCTCAATATCGTCATCGGCGTCACCGTCAGCTCCTCCACACCCTCCCCCCCGCACCACCTTCCGCCCCCCCCCCCCCCCCCCCACTTTGTGCAAGTCCCAGAACCTAGCAACCGAAGCCCCAAATAATCTGTTGTCAAACAGCAAATCACTGCCGCGACAGAGGCATCGCTGCCGATGAACTTTCTTGCCAGCGTCATCCTCTCACGCACGCGCTTCCTGTTCAACGGGTGCACAAGCCAGGTTTGGGTGTTCCGAGTAATCAAGCCGATTTTGAAAGCTCACAGAGACCGCGATGAGCCCCATTTGCAGGGACGACCTAGGGCATGAGTCCGCTGCCACGCGTCGCACATTACTCAATTTGTGAGTCACGCACTCTGCAACTAACGATCAAGCCCACCGCCCTCCACCCAACCACTGCAAAACTACGGAATGACTCGGATATCAATTTACGACTAAATTCTACGCTCGCGCATGATGGCAGCCTTGTTTGTGTTCGGCAGCTAAATGCCAATGTCGAGGCCTGCTGCTGCTGCTGCTGCTGGCCACGATGGAGAAAGAGACTTCACGTTGTTTTGTCTGTTCCTGCTCCTCCATCGAAGGAGCACAGACTGTAGTTGTTTACGATATGGCCCATTATTCTTATTAATTAGGATGACACCATAAACTGCTATTTTTGTTTTAGCAGGCGAGGCGTGCTGAGCTATAGAGCCCTTTTTTTAGAAGCGACCCGGGTATCACAAAAATGAACGAAGTGTATGCAAGTGTGTTGAACTTCTTTCGCGACGTACGTAGCCAACCGTGCTAAGCGGAGTTGCGAAGTGACTTACCACGTGGGAATTTAAAGCAGCCACACTCTCTAAACGCGTGACGTCGATTCTAAATGTGGAGGCGGGAAAACCAGAGGACGTGGAGTGAAAAATCGACGCGACCAAGGGGGAGGCAGAAAACAAGCAAAATCCGAAGACACAACAGGCGGCGTCGTCGTGAGGCTTAGGATCCAACCCACGACTCCCTGCACACCGGGCGAGGGAGTTAACATCTCGCCACCGCGGCGCACACGTGAAGCGGGCGATTGAGAGGAGCGCGTGCCGCACCTGAAGGCCGACAAGGGCCCTGAAGAGGGCGGGGGAGGGCTGGGCCCAGCGAGCGTCCACCAGCACCGTGAGGCCTCTCCGTTGCACCCTCCTCCTGCGCCGGGGATGGGGGAGGTGGGTGGGGGGGGGCGGCAGTGAGCCTTGCTTCACACGCAGCAGAGTCCGCCATCTGGACATCGTTCATGTCATGCGGTGGATTATTATTATTATTACGATTAAACTAAATTACTAAACTACACTTTTTCTGTTTTTACCAAGTAAGGCCCACCGAGCTACGTAGCTCTTTTTCAGAAGCGATCAAGCCAGAAATGACAGCTCAACAAAGCGGCTCATCATCGTGTGGAAATGTATAGCAGCCAAATACACTGAACGCATCGTGATTCCGGATGTGAAGGGAAAAACTGGAAGACCCAGAGAAAAATCCACGGGAGGATAACATGCCAACTCCAAATGTACCGCATGTGTCAGGGTCGAGATCGAACCCACGACCTCCTGCATACCAGGCGACGGAGTTAACGTCTCCTAGCCACCGGGGCAAACCCCTTACAATTGCGAGCCAACTCGCTCGCTCAGTCTCTCTACCGGCGAGCCACAAAATGCAAAATCTGAACATTCATACTGGAGGAATCCGATGAGCTATCAAGCTCTTTTTCCACGCATGGTCGGGCAACTACGGGACACACGTCCGTTCTTGGCACCTGGGCACGCAGAGGTAGTACAGCAGCAGGCGCGTCAGCTGGGCAGTGGTGCGATGGCAGGTGAACCACGCGGCGTGGTGGGTGTACACGACCACCACCGCACGTCCAGTTCGATCCCTGCATCCTGCACAGCGCCGCCCTCACCGTTACGGCTCGCTCGCTCGCAGCGTAAGAACCACAAGGCACTCTTCACAGCGGCACCGATGTAATGACGCACACGCAGCACAGCTGACTTGCAGACGAAGATCCACCCGTGTAGCCTCAACAGACTGTTTGGGGCAATGGCAGCTATGAAGGCCAGCAAAGCACACGAGGGGGTCGATGTTCAGTACCAGGCCCGACCGCCTTTGTCTCCCCAGTGGCGATGTTTACACATCGCAACAGGCACTCATTTGAGGCTCAGTCGACCCCAGAAAAGGCCCACGACCGGTTTAGAAAATTGCCATCGGTGTTGGTGGCCGTGAGCGGGGATCGAACTCGGGGTCACCGGGTTTTTTAGGGCAACGCGCACAATGGTGGAGTGCGCTAACCGCTGCGCTACCGCTCCCTACACAGCACACTGAAAGCACACTATTACAATAAACTATTTTTTATTTTACCAGGTAAGGCCCCACTGAGCTACATAGCTCTCTTTCAGAAGCGATCTGGCTATAACACAAATTATAGCTCAACAAAGTGACTTATCATGTGGAGGGAAATATGCGTGATGTTGATTCTACATTTGGAGGGAAAACCCGGAGGACCTGGAGAGACAATCCACGCGACCCATATAAAGGCGTATATTGGACCGAACCCACGACCTCCTGTATACCAGGCGAGATAGTTAACATCTTGCCACCGTGGCACACACACACACGCTGGTAACACTACGAAGATAAGCAGCACCATAGCCACGCGCGGACAAATGCGACCATGACGACTATAATAACAATTTAGTACGTTTGGGGTCGGTGCTATCGCCCCTATAGTGCGAGGCTATCATCGCGACGGAAGGCGCTGCTGTGTTTCAGACAGGATCCGCGATAATTTTACAGTAGGGGGGGGGGGGGGAGAGGCAATATAACTACACGTAATCCCACTTGGGTAACTTGCGGTGTAATTCTTCGAACTTTTCAACACCGGGACCGAATGACGTCGCTGGATCGTGAATGTTCACCGAAAAAGCACAAGGCGCACGGTAAACTCGTGGTTAATACCGCTGCAGTGATAACCAAGGCTGCCTCGAACTTGCCAACGAGCGGGCAAAAAAAACGCACTACCCGCTAGGCCGCGCCACCCCCACCGCAAACCAGGGGGCAACTCCACGGCGGTGTGGAACAAGCGGAGGCCAACTCACCGGGAACGACTGCGATCCCGGACTGGAGGACTTCCGTGTCCACATCAGTTGCCTGCAAGCGGAACCACTGGGAGGGTGGTTGACCTGCAGTGCTGTTCCTGCTCTTCTCTGTTAATGAACAAATACTTGGCTGTGTGGGATCAGAGGCTCTTGTCTGTATAAGGTCAGTGTCTCTTGTCTGTGTGGGTTCAGAGTCTTTTGTCTGTGTGGGGTCAATGTCTCTTGTGTGTACAAGGTCAGTGCCTCTTGTGTGTGTGGGGTCAGTGCCTCTTGTCTGTGTGGGGATAGTGTCTCTTGTGTGTACAAGGTCAGTGCCTCTTGTGTGTGTGGGGTCAGTGTCTCTTGTGTGTAAAAGGTCAGCCCCTCTTGTGTTTACAAGGTCAGTGTCTGTTGTGTGTAAAAGGTCAGTGCCTCTTGTGTTTACAAGGTCAGTGTCTCTTGTGTGTACAAGGTCAGTGCCTCTTGTATATACAAGGTCAGTGCCTCTTGTGTGTGTGGGGTCAGTGCCTCTTGTCTGTGTGGGGATAGTGTCTCTTGTGTGTACAAGGTCAGTGTTTATTGTGTGTACAAGGTCAGTGTCTCTTGTGTGTACAAGGTCAGTGCCTCTTGTGTGTACAAGGTCAGTGCATCTTGTGTTTACAAGGTCAGTGTCTCTTGTGTGTACAAGGTCAGTGTCTATTGTGTGTACAAGGTCAGTGTCTCTTGTGTTTACAAGGTCAGTGTCTCTTGTGTGTACAAGGTCAGTGCCTCTTGTGTGTACAAGGTCAGTGCCTCTTGTATATACAAGGTCAGTGTCTCTTGTATATACAAGATCAGTGTCTCTTGTGTGTACAAGGTCAGTGTCTCTTGTGTGTACAAGGTCAGTGCCTCTTGTGTGTACAAGGTCAGTGTCGCTTGTCTGTGTGGGGGAAGTGTCTCTTGTGTGTACAAGGTCAGAATCTCTTGTGTGTACAAGGTCAGTGTCTCTTGTGTGTACAAGGTCAGTGCCTCTTGTGTGTACAAGGTCAGTGTCTCTTGTCTGTGTGGGGGAAGAGTCTCTTGTGTGTACAAGGTCAGTGTCTCTTGTGTGTACAAGGTCAGTGCCTCTTGTGTTTACAAGGTCAGTGTCTCTTGTGTTTACAAGGTCAGTGTCTCTTGTGTGTACAAGGTCAGTGTCTCTTGTCTGTGTGGGGGAAGTGTCTCTTGTGTGTACAAGGTCAGTATCTCTTGTGTGTACAAGGTCAGTGTCTCTTGTGTGTACAAGGTCAGTGCCTCTTGTGTGTACAAGGTCAGTGTCTCTTGTCTGTGTGGGGGAAGTGTCTCTTGTGTGTACAAGGTCAGTGTCTCTTGTGTGTACAAGGTCAGTGCCTCTTGTGTTTACAAGGTCAGTGTCTCTTGTGTTTACAAGGTCAGTGTCTCTTGTGTGTACAAGGTCAGTGCCTTTTGTGGGGACAAGGTCAGTGTCTCTTGTGTGTGCAAGGTCAGTGCCTGTTGTCTGTGTGGGGGTAATGTCTCTTGTGTGTACAAGGTCAGTGTCTCTTGTGGGGACAAGGTCCGTCCCTCTTGTGTGTACAAGGTCAGTGTCTCTTGTGTGTACAAGGTCAGTGTCTCTTGTGTGTACAAGGTCAGTGTCTCTTGTGTGTACAAGGTCAGTGTCTCTTGTGTGTACAAGGTCAGTGTCTCTTGTGTGTACAAGGTCAGTGTCTCTTGTGTGTACAAGGTCAGTGTCTCTTGTGTGTACAAGGTCAGTGTCTCTTGTGTGTACAAGGTCAGTGTCTCTTGTGTGTACAAGGTCAGTGTCTCTTGTGTGTACAAGGTCAGTGCCTCTTGTGTGTACAAGGTCAGTGCCTCTTGTCTGTGTGGGGGAAGTGTCTCTGGTGTGTACAAGGTCAGTGTCTCTTGTGTGTACAAGGTCAGTGCCTCTTGTGTTTACAAGGTCAGTGTCTCTTGTGTTTACAAGGTCAGTGCCTCTTGTCTGTGTGGGGGAAGTGTCTCTTGTGTGTACAAGGTCAGTATCTCTTGTCTGTACAAGGTCAGTGCCTCTTGTGTTTACAAGGTCAGTGCCTCTTGTGTGTACAAGGTCAGTGTCTCTTGTCTGTGTGGGGGAAGTGTCTCTTGTGTGTACAAGGTCAGTGTCTCTTGTGTGTACAAGGTCAGTGCCTCTTGTGTTTACAAGGTCAGTGTCTCTTGTGTTTACAAGGTCAGTGTCTCTTGTGTTTACAAGGTCAGTGTCTCTTGTGTGTACAAGGTCAGTGCCTTTTGTGGGGACAAGGTCAGTGTCTCTTGTGTGTACAAGGTCAGTGTCTCTTGTCTGTGTGGGGGAAGTGTCTCTTGTGTGTACAAGGTCAGTGTCTCTTGTGTGTACAAGGTCAGTGTCTCTTGTGTTTACAAGGTCAGTGTCTCTTGTGTGTACAAGGTCAGTGCCTCTTGTGTGTACAAGGTCAGTGTCTCTTGTCTGTGTGGGGGAAGTGTCTCTTGTGTGTACAAGGTCAGTATCTCTTGTGTGTACAAGGTCAGTGTCTCTTGTGTGTACAAGGTCAGTGCCTCTTGTGTGTACAAGGTCAGTGTCTCTTGTCTGTGTGGGGGAAGTGTCTCTTGTGTGTACAAGGTCAGTGTCTCTTGTGTGTACAAGGTCAGTGCCTCTTGTGTTTACAAGGTCAGTGTCTCTTGTGTTTACAAGGTCAGTGTCTCTTGTGTTTACAAGGTCAGTGTCTCTTGTGTGTACAAGGTCAGTGCCTTTTGTGGGGACAAGGTCAGTGTCTCTTGTGTGTGCAAGGTCAGTGCCTGTTGTCTGTGTGGGGGTGATGTCTCTTGTGTGTACAAGGTCAGTGTCTCTTGTGGGGACAAGGTCCGTCCCTCTTGTGTGTACAAGGTCAGTGTCTCTTGTGTGTACAAGGTCAGTGTCTCTTGTGTGTACAAGGTCAGTGTCTCTTGTGTGTACAAGGTCAGTGTCTCTTGTGTGTACAAGGTCAGTGTCTCTTGTGTGTACAAGGTCAGTGTCTCTTGTGTGTACAAGGTCAGTGTCTCTTGTGTGTACAAGGTCAGTGTCTCTTGTGTGTACAAGGTCAGTGTCTCTTGTGTGTACAAGGTCAGTGTCTCTTGTGTGTACAAGGTCAGTGTCTCTTGTGTGTACAAGGTCAGTCCCTCTCGTGTGTACAAGGTCAGTCCCTCTTGTGTGTGTGGGGTCAGTGTCTCTTGTGTGTGTGGGGATAGTGTCTCTTGTGTGTACAAGGTCAGTGTTTATTGTGTAAAAAAGGTCAGTGTCTATTGTGTGTACAAGGTCAGTGCCTCTTGTATGTACAAGGTCAGTCCCTCTTGTTTGTGTGGGGTCAGTGTCTCTTGTATGTGTGGAGATAGTGTCTCTTGTGTATACAAGGTCAGTGTCTATTGTGTGTACAAGGTCAGTGTCTATTGTGTGTACAAGGTCAGTGCCTCTTGTATATACAAGGTCAGTGTCTCTTGTATATACAAGATCAGTGTCTCTTGTTTGTACAAGGTCAGTGTCTCTTGTGTGTACAAGGTCAGTGTCTCTTGTGTGTGTGGGGTCACTGCCTCTCGTCTGCATAGGGGGAGTGCCTCTTGTGTTTACAAGGTCAGTGTCTCTTGTGTGTACAAGATCAGTGTCTCTTGTCTGTGTGGGGGAAGTGTCTCTTGTGTGTACAAGGTCAGTATCTCTTGTGTGTACAAGGTCAGTGTCTCTTGTGTGTACAAGGTCAGTGTCTCTTGTGTGTACAAGGTCAGTGTCTCTTGTGTGTACAAGGTCAGTGCCTCTTGTGTGTACAAGGTCAGTGCCTCTTGTGCGTACAAGATCAGTGTCTCTTGTGTGTACAAGGTCAGTGCCTCTTGTGTGTACAAGGTCAGTGTCTCTTGTGTGTACAAGGTCAGTGTCTCTTGTGTTTACAAGGTCAGTGTCTCTTGTGTGTACAAGGTCAGTGTCTGTTGTGTGTGTGGGGTCAGTGTCTCTTGGGTGTACAAGGTCAGTGTCTCTTGTGCGTGGGGGGTCAGTGTCTCTTGTATGTGTGGGGTCAGTGTCACTTGTGCGTGGGGGGTCAGTGTCTATTGTGTGTGTGGGGTCAGTGTCTATTGTGTGTACAAGGTCAGTGTCTCTTGTGTGTACAAGGTCAGTGCCTCTTGTGTTTACAAGGTCAGTGTCTCTTGTGTGTACAAGGTCAGTGCCTCTTGTATATACAAGGTCAGTGTCTCTTGTATATACAAGATCAGTGTCTCTTGTGTGTACAAGGTCAGTGTCTCTTGGGTGTACAAGGTCAGTGTCTCTTGTGTGTACAAGATCAGTGTCTCTTGTCTGTGTGGGGGAAGTGTCTCTGGTGTGTACAAGGTCAGTATCTCTTGTGTGTACAAGGTCAGTGTCTCTTGTGTGTACAAGGTCAGTGTCTCTTGTGTGTGTGGGGTCACTGCCTCTCATCTGCATAGGGGGAGTACCTCTTGTGTTTACAAGGTCAGTGTCTCTTGTGTGTACAAGATCAGTATCTCTTGTGTGTACAAGGTCAGTGTCTCTTGTGTGTACAAGGTCAGTGTCTCTTGTGTGTACAAGGTCAGTGCCTCTTGTGTGTACAAGGTCAGTGCCTCTTGTGTGTACAAGGTCAGTGTCTCTTGTGTGTGTGGGGGAAGTGTCTCTTGTGTGTACAAGGTCAGTATCTCTTGTGTGTACAAGGTCAGTGCCTCTTGTGCGTACAAGATCAGTGTCTCTTGTGTGTACAAGGTCAGTGCCTCTTGTGTGTACAAGGTCAGTGTCTCTTGTGTGTACAAGGTCAGTGTCTCTTGTGTTTACAAGGTCAGTGTCTCTTGTGTGTACAAGGTCAGTGTCTGTTGTGTGTGTGGGGTCAGTGTCTCTTGGGTGTACAAGGTCAGTGTCTCTTGTGTGTACAAGGTCAGTGTCTCTTGTGCGTGGGGGGTCAGTGTCTCTTGTGTGTGTGGGGTCAGTGTCTCTTGTCTGTGTGGGGTCAGTGTCTCTTGTCTGTGTGGGGTCAGTGTCTATTGTGTGTGTGGGGTCAGTGTCTCTTGTCTGTGTGGGGTCAGTGTCTCTTGTCTGTGTGGGGTCAGTGTCTCTTGTGTGTGTGGGGTCAGTGTCTCTTGTCTGTGTGGGGTCAGTGTCTCTTGTGTGTGTGGGGTCAGTGTCTCTTGTGTGTGTGGGGTCAGTGTCTATTGTGTGTGTGGGGTCAGTGACTATTGTGTGTGTGGGGTCAGTGTCTCCTGTCTGTGTGGGGTCAGTGTCTATTGTGTGTGTGGGGTCAGTGTCTCTTGTGTGTGTGGGGTCAGTGTCTCCTGTCTGTGTGGGGTCAGTGTCTCTTGTGTGTGTGGGGTCAATGTCTCCTGTCTGTGTGGGGTCAGTGTCTCTTGTGTGTGTGGGGTCAGTGTCACTTGTCTGTGTGGGGTCAGTGTCTCTAGTGTGTGTGGGGTCAATGTCTCTTGTGTGTGTGGGGTCAATGTCTCCTGTCTGTGTGGGGTCAATGTCTCTTGTCTGTGTGGGGTCAGTGTCTCTAGTGTGTGTGGGGTCAGTGTCTCTTGTGTGTGTGGGGTCAGTGTCTCTTGTGTGTGTGGGGTCAATGTCTCCTGTCTGTGTGGGGTCAATGTCTCTTATGTGTGTGGGGTCAATGTCACTTGTCTGTGTGGGGTCAGTGTCTCTAGTGTGTGTGGGGTCAGTGTCTCCTGTCTGCGTGGGGTCAATGTCTCCTGTCTGCGTGGGGTCAGTGTCTCTTGTGTGTGTGGGGTCAGTGTCACTTGTCTGTGTGGGGTCAGTGTCTCTTGTGTGTGTGGGGTCAGTGTCTCTTGTGTGTGTGGGGTCAGTGTCTCTTGTGTGTGTGGGGTCAGTGTCTCTTGTGTGTGTGGGGTCAGTGTCTCTTGTGTGTGTGGGGTCAGTGTCACTTGTCTGTGTGGGGTCAGTGTCTCTTGTGTGTGTGGGGTCAGTGTCTCTTGTGTGTGTGGGGTCAGTGTCTCCTGTCTGTGTGGGGTCAGTGTCTCTTGTGTGTGTGGGGTCAGTGTCACTTGTCTGTGTGGGGTCAGTGTCTCTAGTGTGTGTGGGGTCAGTGTCTCTTGTGTGTGTGGGGTCAATGTCTCTTGTGTGTGTGGGGTCAATGTCTCCTGTCTGTGTGGGGTCAATGTCTCTTGTCTGTGTGGGGTCAGTGTCTCTAGTGTGTGTGGGGTCAATGTCTCTTGTGTGTGTGGGGTCAATGTCTCCTGTCTGCGTGGGGTCAATGTCTCTTATGTGTGTGGGGTCAATGTCACTTGTCTGTGTGGGGTCAGTGTCTCTAGTGTGTGTGGGGTCAGTGTCTCTTGTGTGTGTGGGGTCAGTGTCTATTGTGTGTGTGGGGTCAATGTCTCTTGTGTGTGTGGGGTCAATGTCTCCTGTCTGCGTGGGGTCAATGTCTCCTGTCTGCGTGGGGTCAGTGTCTCTTGTGTGTGTGGGGTCAGTGTCACTTGTCTGTGTGGGGTCAGTGTCTCTTGTGTGTGTGGGGTCAGTGTCTATTGTGTGTGTGGGGTCAATGTCTCTTGTGTGTGTGGGGTCAATGTCTCCTGTCTGCGTGGGGTCAATGTCTCCTGTCTGCGTGGGGTCAGTGTCTCTTGTGTGTGTGGGGTCAGTGTCACTTGTCTGTGTGGGGTCAGTGTCTCTTGTGTGTGTGGGGTCAGTGTCTCTTGTGTGTGTGGGGTCAGTGTCTCTTGTCTGTGTGGGGTCAGTGTCTCTTGTGTGTGTGGGGTCAGTGTCTCTTGTGCGTGTGGGGTCAGTGTCTCCATCCAGCAACACGGCCTGCAACTCTTCATCGCTCAGCACCACGCCGCCACTGGCGCCGCTGCTGTTGGTGCTGCTCCCGGTAGGAGCAGCTGCCGCTGTATAATGCCCAGCAGGGCGGCGGGCCTCGTCGCCAGTCACTCCGGCACCCGCCGCTCCTCCTGTTTGAGCGTCGTCGCAAACACGACGCTCAGCGTTGACCTTGCGCGGAACTTCGGGGGGCACGCTCCGCCCGTCGCGGGCGTCATCGGCGGCCAATCGTTGGCTCCCCGCAGCTGGCAAGGTACTTGGGCAACATTCTCCGACGCTTGCAGAAGTCAATTCCCCGGCTGCGTCACCTGTTGCACCCCCCGCGGCAGCGTCGCCGTTGCTCAGTGTCGAGGGCTCCCGACGTCCCGCGCGGGCGGAACGGATGCGACGCGAACGCGACTGGTCGATGCGTTCCCCGTCACTCGTCCTTCCGGCGCGCGCGGAGGCACGCACGGCTTCCGAGTGGCCCCGGGGAGAGCTCGCACCCATCCCGTTCGTGTCGGTCGCACACCGTCCGACGGAATCTAAGAACGCAGAGAAAACGTCCGTAAGGCAGACAACGGTATGGAAGAAAAATCAATGTCAACACAGCAAACTAGACGGAAAACGAATTTCTGTAAAACTCATTTTTGTTGTGTTTAGCTTGTTGCTCCTTCCCCCGCACCCTCCGATTAGCAAGGTTGGCTACAGTGAGGGAAAAAGTATTTGATCCCCTGCTGATTTTGTACGTTTGCCCACTGCCAAAGAAATTATCAGTCTATAATTTTAATGGTAGGTTTATTTGAACAGTGAGAGACAGAATAACAACAAAATCCAGAAAAACGCATATAAAAAATGTTATAAATTGATTTGTATTTTAATGAGGGAAATAAGTATTTGACCCCCTGTCAATCAGAAACATTTCTGGCTCCCAGGTCTCTTTTATACAGGTAACGAGCTGAGATTATGAGCACACTCTTAAAGGGAGTGCTCCTAATCTCAGCTTGTTACCTGTACAAAAGACACCTGTCCACAGAAGCAATCAATCAATCAGATTCCAAACTTTCCACCATGGCCAAGACCAAAGAGCTCTCCAAGGATGTCAGGGACAAGATTGTAGACCTACACAAGGCTGGAATGGGCTACAAGACCATTGCCAAGCAGCTTGGTGAGAAGGTGACAACAGTTGGTGCGATTATTCGCAAATGGAAGAAACACAAAATAACTGTCAATCTCCCTCGGCCTGGGGCTCCATGCAAGATCTCAACTCGTGGAGTTGTAATGATCATGAGAACCGTGAGGAATCAGCCCAGAACTACACGGGAGGATCTTGTCAATGATCTCAAGGCAGCTGGGACCAAAGTCACCAAGAAAACAATTGGTAACACACTACGCCGTGAAGGATTGAAATCCTGCAGCGCCCGCATGGTCCCCCTGCTCAAGAAAGCACATATACATGCCCGTCTGAAGTTTGCCAATGAACATCTGAATGATTCAGAGGACAACTGGGTGAAAGTGTTGTGGTCAGATGAGACCAAAATGGAGCTCTTTGGCATCAACTCAACTCGCCGTGTTTGGAGGAGGAGGAATGCTGCCTATGACCCCAAGAACACCATCCCCACCGCCAAACATGGAGGTGGAAACATTATGCTTTGGGGGTGTTTTTCTAAGGGGACAGGACAACTTCACCGCATTAAAGGGACGATGGATGGGGCCATGTACCATCAAATCTTGGGTGAGAACCTCCTTCCCCCAGCAGGGCATTGAAAATGGGTCCTGGATGTGTATTGCAGCATGACAATGACCCAAAACACACGGCCAAGGCAACAAAGGAGTGGCTCAAGAAGAAGCACATTAAGGTCCTGGAGTGGCCTAGCCAGTCTCCAGACCTTAATCTCATAGAAAATCCGTGGAGGGAGCTGAAGGTTCGAGTTGCCAAACGTCAGCCTCGAAACCTTAATGACTTGGAGAAGATATGCCAAGAGGAGTTGGACAAAATCCCTCCTGAGATGTGTGCAAACCTGGTGGCCAACTACAAGAAACGTCTGACCTCTGTGATTGCCAACAAGGGTTTTGCCACCAAGTACTAAGTCATGTTTTGCAGAGGGGTCAAATACTTATTTCCCTCATTAAAATGCAAATCAATTCATAACATTTTTGACATGCGTTATTCTGGATTCTTTTGTTGTTATTCTGTCTCTCACTGTTCAAATAAACCTACCATTAAAATTATAGACTGATCATTTCTTTGTCAATGGGCAAACGTACAAAATCAGCAATGGATCAAATAAGTGTTTTCCCTCACTGTACGTACGGTGCAAAAGAAGTTCATACATACATACATAGACGCAGACAGAGATCCATACTCACATAGAGATCCAGACTTATACAGAGACCAAGAGACTAACACACATACCCCATTTCTTTAGAACTGCTTTTTGTGTTTAGTTTGTTGTCCTTCCACCCCCCCCCCCACCTCCGATTAGCAAAGTTGGCTATGTACGGTGCGAAAGAAGTTCAACATAAATAGCGTCACGCAGAGATCTATAGACTCACACAGAGACCCAGAGACTCACACAGAGACCCATTTGTTTAGAACTTCCTTTTGGTGTTAAGTTTGTTGCTCCTTCCCCCCGGCACCTCCGATTAGCATGGATGGCTATGTACGGTGCAAAAGAAGTTCAACGTACGTACATGTAAAGTCCACGTTTGAAAAATGACACCACACAATTACTCAGTTGGGATTACACACAACGGGCTCAGGGGGAGCGCCTTCATGGAGCAGTGGATCAATCATGGCTGACGGCGATGGAAAAATAGCCAAGGGTTCTCGCGTCAGGATACGCGAAGGCCTATTTTTGGTGCCTGTGCATTAACACGCCTTACACGGAGACCCAGAGGCGTGTTCGTATTCTCGATGCCACTTGCCAATGAGGCCGAGAGAACAAGTTTATCCGGTACTCTTCTCGACTCAATATCAAAACGTGGAGAATATTTACATTTTTTTTACTGGCTGTTCCGTCGCCTGCCCCGCCCCGCCGTCAAATGGAGAGAACATTCCAACAACATCATTGTAGAGTGCGCACCACCTATTTAAACCTGCGCGGCAGGTGACACAATGGGGAGAGCCTCTTCAATCCCTCCCCTCGTCCGCCTCACCTGCACCACCCCCCATATCCACCCAGCCAGGTCGGGTTTGGTGGGGTAAAGTGTGGGTACTGTCACCTCTCACAAGAGCCGTGCACAGCGTTCCAACAACAAACACTGCAGGTCGCAGCACGACTCTTTCTGCTTCTTCCCTCTTACCTGCTCCACTTTGGAATTCCCTTCTCACGTCATCGCATCGTTTCCCAAGTTCTTAACATAATAACCTTGCTCAGATCAAGAAACGTGTTCACCCTTGTCCGTTGCAACTTTGATAATAGTGTTGTTTGTTGCTGGCCTGGAGATGCTTTGGGCCTTTGGGCCTGTGCCCAAAACCTGCGTTTAAGCGAAGATGTCTCACCGGCACGGAAGAGGAGGCCAAACGCTCTCTACAGGGGCTCTCTGCAGGCGCAACAACCGGAAATTACGCGCCGCCTGCTTCACAGGGGACGTTAAAGATCCCCGTGACGCCATTCGGAAGGAGCAGGCCCCATCGTGTCGCGGGCGTCATGGTCAAAATTTGGCAAATTCGAATGATTCCACCGCAAAAAATGTTCCTCAGTTGGGGAACACGCACAGCGGTGGAAGCACGACAGCCCGACTGCGTCTGTGAAACACAGCAGGCGCCTTGCCCCGATCACGATGATCGCCCTTCGCGCCATGTGAACGACAGCGCCAACACCACGTGCCCCCTCAATTGCTATTGCCAATGACTATCTATGATCACAAATGTCTCCAAATGATCGGAACTAATGCGACGGGGTGCGCGGGGATCTTTAACGGCCACTGTCGAAACGGGCGGCGCGTATTCATACGGTTAACACCACGCCACCGCCCGCGGTACTAACCAGGGCATCTTTGCTGGATTTGAACCACAAACTTCTGCAACGAGCAGAGGAAACGCACCCACCGCTGACCCACGGTGTAAATACCGGTAGCAGCACCAACAGTTCATGTTACAGTAAAATCTTGGATTGCGAGCATAATTCGTTCCGGAAACGTGTTTGTAATCCAAAGCACTCGTATATCAGTGTGTGATCACGTCACGCTCGGCAGTACAAAGCGTATACACGTACACTGCTCGTATTGCAAGACCCTCGCTCGTTTATCAAATTAATATTCATTTTTAAATTTTGCTCATCTTGCAAAACACTCGCAGACCAAGTTACTCGCAATCCAAGGTTTCACCGTATCCGTATGCATGTACGTAGCCCACCGTGCTAATCGGAGGTGCGGGGGAAGGAGCAACAAACGAAAAACAAACTAAAGCACACACCACGACTCGGGCGAGTTTTAGTTATGAAAAATGCTCATGGTATGCGGTGGTGGGCGTTGGCTCTCGGGTCCATAAAAGTCACCCGTCGTACCTCCCCGCCCAGTTATTCCGAGCTGCACATTCGTCGTCGTGAACCGGCTTCAAAAACACAGCAGTGGCAACACAGACAAAGGTCTCCTGTATAGCCTTAACAAACTGTAGGGGGGAAAGAATGTATGTTGAACTTCTTTCACACCATACGTAGCCAACCGTGATAATCGAGCGCACGTGAAGGCCGCCACGGTGGGGGGGGTAGGGCCACCACCACGCCCGGCCGCCATTTCCTACCCAGTGTTGATGATTTAAACACAGCACCAGGTACTCATTTGAGGCAGAGTCGACCTAGGGGAGGCCCAGGACCGGTCCCGATAATCGTCACCGGTGTTGGCGGTGAGCGGGAAATTGAACTCTGGTCGCCGGGTTTTCAGAGCAGCGCGCTAACCGCTAGACTACCGGCTCCCCCACAATGTGGCATGCTCACGCGCACACACACACACACACCGTGCCCGTTTGGCACAGTAAGGCATTGAGAGCTCACCTGCACATGGGGAACGGGAGTTTGGCGCGCCTTCAACGCCAGCGAGGAACCGGCACGCGTCGTCACGGGGCCGTCCACCGTCCGCATCGCCTGCGGCAGCCGCCAGCTCATCGACTCCATCGTCATCGTCTGCACGTTCAGTGCCGGCTCCCCCGGCTCTCGATGGGCGGCCGCCCGCATCCACCGAACCGCCGCCCTCGTCATCCTCCCAGAGTGCTTTGCGATCGCCTACCGGGGCGCCCGCCAGCGCGTTCGCTTCGGCGGGCGCCGCGCTCACGCGGGCTTCTTCCGGGGCCCCGGCAACGCTCCAGTCGGCGCGTGTCCGGCGCTCCCGGTCGCCGCTCGTGCCCTCCCAAGCGTCAGCGGGCAACGCGCGACGTCCTTGCCCTCCGCCGGGAGGGGCTGGCGCTCGCGAGCCACCATCAGCGGCGCGCCTCTCTCCGGACACGGTCACGGGTGGATCGAAGACAGCAGTAGCAGCAGCAGCAGCAGCAGCAGGAGCAGCAGGCTGAGGTCGTGACATTTGTAAAGATTCATTCAGCCCAGCGGAGTCAAAGTCCCGTTGGTGAAAGTCCCCGCGTGCAGTGAACGGGCGGACCTCTCTCTCCGCAGGCTTTTCAGTCACTCGAGTGCCCTTACTCTCGGTCTCCTCCGGCGCCGGCATTTCTGCTGGTACCGTGCCCACACCTCCTGCGCTCAGCTCCTGTGGCGAGGCGTCGTTGTCAGCCGTGGGCACAAGCGGCGTCTGCTCCGTCGGGACCCGGACTCGCTCCGCTGGCTTTGGCGACGAAGCCATCCCGTCGTCCGTCCCGTCGCGGTGTCGTTGGGCGGCTTCAAGGGGCGGCCCGCAAACTTTTTCAACCTCCCCGGGGCTACGGGGGAGCCGGGCGATTCCCCCCGGCGGAATGCCGTGAGCTATCGTCAACAAGCCGACCCGTGCCGGTCCGCAAATGACACCCTCGTTGTTAGTCTGGGGGCAGTTGAAGAGCTCCGAGTGAAAACGAGGTCTGCCGAGTTGCGAGACGTCCCAGGAATGATGGTCATTTGGCTCCCCGCGCTCCGTAACGGCGCGCGGCGCCCGCCCGCCGCTCGTCGTGCGCACGTCAAATATCCTGACTCGGCCCTCCATCTCATCAACGTCGCCGCACGCCGACCCGGTCGAGTTGCCCGTCGGCGATTCTGACGCGGTTAAGCCGAGCGAGCCGCGCGCAGCCCCGGGCCGCGCGCAAGTTGCGGCAAGAAGTTGCGTTGCGGCGGTGGCGGTAGCGGCCATAGCATCCTCCGAGCGTGGGAGGCTCGCACCAAGCGACGCCTGCTCGCAACCGCCGCGACTGTCCTGCGCGGAGTGGAGCTGCCCGAAAATACTTTTTGGCAACCGCCCTGAGCCCGGCGGCTCACCTGAACCGTGCCAATGGTCGCGTGCGTCTTCAAACGCTCCCGTGCTAACGCGTTTGGGGAGGCGCCGGCTACGAGTGGGCACGACGGTACGCTCGGCCCTTGCTCCAGGCGAGCGCGCTCCGTCAGAATAACTTTCAGGATCGCTCGCGGCCCCGTGGGAAGAAACGGCAGCCGCGGCGTTTCCCGCGTCGCTGTGGGACCGGCTGCAGATCGGCGGTTGATGCGGGCCGACTTGGCAATCGTTCCCACGTCTCATTAGGTTGCTCTGTACGAGCTCACTTTGATGACTTCCTTCCTGACTTTTGCCGCGACACCGAGACGCAACATTCGCGTCGCTCACGGCTGCATACTTGCGGTTGTTGGAAGAGGCGACCGCACTGGAAGCGACTCCGACGAGGCAAGGCGCCCCTTGGCAATCTGAAGGGGCGGCCGAAGCCGATTCGTTATGAAGGCACCGGGCGGCATCGCGTGCCTCGGCCCGTTTAGTTTCAACCATCGCTTTGTTCACAGCAGCAGCAGCAGCATCGGCGTCGTCGTCGTCAACATCATCTCTACGCTCCGTCGTTAGTTCCAACCCGCCACGTGACCCGCCGGGAGTGGGGTGCGAGACACGTGTGCTTCCAGCAGGGCTGACCCGACGCCTGCCCAAACACGTTTGGGACCGATTCACCTCGCAGGCACGGGACGCGGCGGCGCCCGCGGGGTTCGTCGATTCGATCAGCGGGGGTTGCGCGGCGTCGCCCACGATGACGCCAGCGGGCGGGGTCGCCGAACCATCGCCGGGTTTGTCCTCGGAGCCACCAGGACTCGCGGCGGCGGCGGGGGCGGCGCCGCCGACGCCGCGCTCCGTCGCACCCTCCTCCGGCGCCGCCGGGTCCTGCCGGGCCGAGGGCCGCGGCACGTCGACAAACTCGGGCTGCAGCAGCTCCTTCCAGGGCAGCCGCACGGGCCCCTCGGGACACGAGAGCACGCAGTTCTCCAACGGAGGCCCCCCCCTCTCCGCGCTCACTCCCTGCAGCCATTCCATGCTCAACAGGCTGCAGAGAGGGTCGTCGGGGCAGGGCACCTCTAGGACGTTGGCATGGCGCTGCCGAGATTGCCGGCCGCGGTGGTGCCTGTGCCGGGGTTGCCGCAGGCCGCGCCGGGAGAGGCACTTCAAGGTGACCCGGGGGCTCTGCTCCCTGCTCGGGCTCGGAACGACCTGCGCAGTGAAGACATCGTTAGCGTTCATCGCCCTGGTACATCCACCGTGGCACCACCACCACCACCACGGAGCAGGGTAGCGTGGCACCACCACCATCCTGCTCCCATCCCACCCTGCCACCATGGCACCCTACCGCTCTGTCCCCCTGCCACCCTCCCAACATGCCACCCTACCGCTGTGTCCCCCTGCCACCCTCCCAACATGCCACCCTGCCGCCCACCTGCAGGTAGAAGTCCCGTGATCGCAGCACGAGGGGGTCGAGGTCACAAAGCTGGAGCACCACACGCTCCCCCAGGCACAGCGGCCATCCCTCGTGCCGAAAGATCTTCCCTGGATAGTTTGCCTGCACAACACACGCACAAAGACAAAGATCCCCGTATAGCCGACTGTTGGGCCAAGTGCTGTGAGCGAGCAGCACCTATGAAGGCCGGCACCACGAAGGGGTGGGTGGCCAACACCACGCCCGGCCACCTTTGTCTCCCCCAGTGGTGATGTTTACACACTGCACAAGGTACTCATTTGAGGCTTAGTCGACCTAGGGGAGGCCTAGGACCGTTTCAGATATAACAGCCGGGGCAGGGCGGGTCAGTGAGTTCCAATAGGAATAAGTAATATTTTAAAAAACTTTGTCTTAAACACGCTTTATTGAAATGTACCGTACTAGTAATGGAAGAACTCCACGACTCCAGGAAGTGGCCCCGAAGCTTGCCATAATGTAAGGGACCCCGTGGTCATTTACAGCCAACGTCAGTTTACCGTAGACAATTAGAGCCAAGCCGAAACATAACATAGCAAAAATAATGTTTTCAAATATTTTTTTTTATATTTTATGATAGAATATAGTATTGTCATCAGTATGACATCAGTATACCAAGTTTGCAGTCGATACCACATTGAGCAGTGGGTTAAAATTGAGTTACAAGATTTGAGGATACAACGACGACAACAACAACAGAGTGAGTTAATAAAAAGCGTGGATAAAACGATCCACAAAACTGACAGGGAGTGTAAAATAGAGAAAAAAGGTAACCAAGTAACTAAAGCTAAATAAATAGTAAATTGGTTGTTTTACACGAGTCCGATTTATCATTGCTTGCGCAAGGCAGCAAAACCAACAACAACACAATACCAGACCACAACAAAACAGTCTCAGATTCACGTCACGCGGTTCGTGCGTCTCTTCCTCCCCCCCCACCTCCTCCCATTCTCTTGTTCACCTGGACCGCGCCGCAATCACGGCCGTGCACGGGGTTTGTTCGGCACGATGTCCCGACGTCGTTCGGCTCCTCGAAAGGCGCACCGGGCACGCTGGAGCGCAAACGTCGGACACCGTGGCAAACGGCGCGAGGGGCGCGTCGGGTGAACTCTGGCCTAGCCCGAGCTGGGAGGGTGAGGCCTACGCTGTGCATTCGCAAGGAAGGTCGAGTGTCACGATGACACTGCCAATCCTTCAGCGGCTTCAGGATCTTAAAACTCAATCGACTCACTTCCTAAGTTCGCAAACCTATCCGCGTCAATGCGATACAGAGCGGGATTTCTGTAGTCTCGATGCGACCGCATCGCAAGAGTCCAGAGAGAAGGGGTGGGGGGGGGACTTATTAATGCCGTAGAGAGAGACACAGAGGCAGCCAGTTATAGGTCGAGATAAAATGGAAAGTCTTGAGCCTGGACTTGAACAGCGGCAGGGAGTCGACAGCACGGACAGCTGGGGGGGGGGTGTCAGCAGAGCGACCGACCTCCCACTCATGAAAGCCTGACTGGGGGATTTGACAGAAAGGCTTGATCGGCGGAGCGGAGAGTGTGTGCAGGGGAGTAGAGTGAGATGGGAGGGGAGAGGCAGGAGAGAGCGTGGAGGGGAGTAGAGTGAGATGGGAGGGGAGAGGCAGGAGAGTGCGTGGACGGGAGTAGAGTGAGATGAGAGGGGAGAGGTAGGAGAGTCCGTGGAGGGGAGTGGAGTGAGATGAGAGGGGAGAGGTAGGAGAGTGCGTGGAGGGGAGTGGAGTGAGATGAGAGGGGAGAGGTAGGAGAGTGCGTGGAGGGGAGTAGAGTGAGATGAGAGGGGAGAGGTAGAAGTGGGCCTGGAGTGGACAGGCAGAAGAGGGCGTGGAGCGGAGTTGAGCGATATAACAGGGGAGAGGTGGGCAGGGGCGAGTTGTCGTTAGTGGCCATTTGCTTCAAGTTACGGGCAAAGTGGCCACACAAGGGCATCGTGACAGATGCCACGGAGATCACTTCCAAGAGGAGGCGTCACCGCGTAACCACAAGTGCAGCGCAACTTTCGCTCGGCCCGCAACCCAAACGCTTAAATTTTCACCGCTTCTTCTTGGACCAGGCCAATACCTCAAGGCACAACGATAAATCTCCAGGTGCGATTGAAGGCAAGCAAACTGCTCATCTCTGAAAGGACAAAGCTGTAATTTTCTTTTAAACTTTCAGTGGGGAGAGGTGGGGGGGCGAGAGTGATGGCGCAGCGGTTAGCACACAGTTGGCGAGCTTGACATTGACTCCCATCCACAGCTCACATCAGTGGCGCTGGATATCTGAACCAGTCCCGAATCCTGGGAATTCCCCAGGAAGAGCTAGAGTCCGTCGCTAGGGAAAGGTAGTTTCTGGAGCGCCCGAATCAACATGCTGCCGCCACGTCCCTCGCCGGCACAAGCGGATTGAGAAACGAACGGCTGAACAATGCTCGATGCAAAGATATTGCCCCCCCCCACCGACCCCAAATTGGCTTTAAACAGACTGTCGGAACAGGTGGTGTTGGCCAGCTCCAACGTTCCGCGACGTTCGTCTTCCCCGGGGCTGATGTTTACACACCCAGAGCAAGGCGCTCGAGTGAGGCCGAGTCGACCTAGGTTCGGATGTTCATCTCCGATGTTAATGCCGCGAGAGGGAATCGAATTCGGGGCCCACCGGGTTTCGGGAGAGCGCAGTGCAGCGCGTGAACCTCTGCGCCACCGTTCCCCGCTCGAGTATACAGTAAAAAAAAAAAGACTCGTTGGTTAACAAGTTTCGTAACCGTGAACAACCGCACTACCATTTCGAAAATACGTTCTTGAAAATAGTTAGTTGTGTCCTTGCGGAGAATATAAATAACAGAATGACTAAGCAGGCAATGTTTCCTTCACATATTCTCATCTCTGCACGTCTCTTGACAAGTTTGAGTCATGCATTCTATAATTTTGTGTCAAACTGGGTGTGTCCCCATATCGTGAACACGGGGAGCCCTTGCCTGCAAAAGATCGGCAATTCACCAGCCTGATTATGCTGATGAGACGCTGTACGTCGAAACCGGTCCTGGGACAATGCTGCTGAATTTATGCACTCCCAGAAAGCAATGTGGGCAGCTGATGGGATGTGTCAGAATTTGTTGTTGTTTTACCAGGTAAAGCCCACTGAGCTATAAAGATCTTTTTTCACAAGCGACCTGGCCACAAACGATGGCTCAACGAAGTGGCGTACCATGTGGAAATTTATAGCAGCCAGATACTCTAAACGTACGTTTCGAACTGTGGCGGTAAAAAAACCAGAGGACCCGGAGAAAAATCCACGCGACCACCGGAAAAAGATTTAACTTCCAAACATACAGCAGCAGGCGTCAGGGTCGGGATCGAACCCACGACCTCCTGCACAACCAGGCGAGATATAGTTAACATCTCATAGCCACCGTGATGATGGTGAGAGAGAGAGAGACACGCAAACTCCAAATATACAGCAGACATCAGAGTCGGGATCGAACCCACGACCTCATGCACACCAGGCGAGGGAGTTAACATCTCCTAGCCACCATGGCGAGACTTTAACCTAGTCTCCTTCCATCGCATGAATACCATGTGCGAGAGAAGTAGATGCACTGTCTGCTGACTTATCTCGTTAATTCTAAAATACTTTGGTTGAGGAATGTCGTAAGAAAGAAGACAGATTCGTGTATACATTTCGGCATAAGAGAAGGCACTGCATCACACAACCGTTTTCGCGGTTGGGCTGCAAATCTCTCTGGTGCGCCATCCTGGCTGTTCCGCGCACAGTTCGGGCCCGACTCCCGACGTAATTCAGTTCCTCAAGACGCCCCCCCCCCCAGCATCGTGTGGGGGGGGGGGGGGGGGGCAAAACGTCGGACTCGGTGCCAGAAAGGACGCAGCACGACCCAGAAAACTTATCGGGTTCCGCGTGCGACATTCAAGTTGCAAAACATTCACGCAAACAAATCTCGGGCGATAGTAAATAAAGCCCTCTGTCAATCCACTGCTGGATGAAGCGTGCAGAGATGCATTCAGGGAATTTGCTGACCCTGTGCCCCTATTGGACAGCTGTGAAAAAGAGCTTCATAGCTCATCGGATTCCTGCAGTCCAAATAAAGATCATGATTCCGAGACAGGGAGACCTCGTGTTGATGGGTAAATAAAAGTGAAGTGGGTTTAGGCGCCACGGTGGCGAGATGTTAACTACCTCGCCTGGTATACAGGAGGTTTTGGGTTCGATCCGGACCATGACGTCTGTATATTTGGAGTTTGCGTGTTCCCCCCGTGGTCCATGTGGATATTTTCTCCGGGTCCTCCGGTTTTTCCCTCCGCATTTAGAATCATGTGTTTGGAATATACGGTTGCTGTAAATATCCACATGCTAAGCAACTTCGTTGCGCTATCATTAGTGGACAGGGAGCTTCTGAAAACAGCTAAACAGCAGCTCAGTGGGCCTTACCTGCTAAAATAAAATAAAAAATAGTCCGTATGCCACCACTGGAAGGAACGGTAGCCAATGGACAAGACTGGTTATGGAATGGCAGCCAAAGGAGGGAAGACAAGCCCGAGAGGACAGCCACACACCAGCAAGCAAGTTGGTGCCAGATGGATTGTAGCACGGCTAGGGACGGAAGTGGAGGCCTTCACCTGGCAATGGGTGGAAAATGAAGTATGGCAACAATGATGACGACGGTGCTGATTTATGAGCCCGCTCTAAAACAACACTACCTTGAGAACTATATTCTTCGCTCTTTCGGTAAAGTCACGTTGAAGGGAAACAATAAAATAATAAAATATATATAAAACAATAAAAATTCTCACAACGTTTCGACCATAACACAAACGGTCATCATCAGGTGTGTCGGTTTGCACACCTGATGACGACCGTTTGTGTTATGGTCGAAACGTCGTGAGAATTTGTATTGTTTTATATATATTTTATTATTTTATTGTTTCCCTTCAACGTGACTTTACCGAAAGAGCTAAAAATATGAATTACTGCAGTCACGAAAGCTTTAAATCAAAATTTACCTTGAGAACTATTTAAATTACCCAAAAAAAAAACGCACGTGTTGTTATTTTTTCGACGTCTGCACAGCGCCGGGGGGGGAATCAGGCGCTGCAGTTTGGTTACGCGTTCCGACACTGTACACAGCATTTCCCCGCGGCACTGTACGCCTGACGGCACCGGTAGCAAAATACCTCCACGCTTCGCATTCGGCCATTGGGACGAACCCACCGCCCCTATTTATACATCGATTGCGGTACGGGACGAGGGGGGGGAGGAGGGAGAATAGCGCGGGAAAAAAAATGTCACGCCGGGTTAAGATCGTGCAAGGCGCGGGCGGTGCAGAGTGATTTACGGCTCACCACCGTCCGCTGGAAAAATATTAACAATTGCATTCGGGCGTCGGGGCGCTTGCGCCGCTTGTTGCTATTCATTCCGAAGCTCCTTTACGGGCGTCAATGATAAGCTAATCCTCGATCAGTTGTTTAAACGCGGATGGCATGCGCTGCTGTCGGGGCGGGCAAGCTGTTTACGCTGCCACCACAGCTACGCTGGGTTTACACGGGAAAGGCTTTACTCACAGAGTCTCAAGAGCATTTTTTTTCAGGAGGGTCCTGCCAAGTTTTCCCAGCAAGGCGGGGAGGGGGGGGGGCGATGTTGCTGCCGTGTGCGATCCCAAATTGAGTAATTTGCACGTTTGGCCAAAGCCAGTTAAGTTGTACGTTTGCGATGGGAGAAATGCGGAAAACCTGGAGGAAACCAATGCAACACAGGGAAAGAGATCACACAAACTCGACTCACTAACTCTCTACAAAACAGGGGGAGATCATACAAACTCCACTCACTGTCTACACAACAGGAAGAGATCAAACAAACTCCACTCACTAACTCTACACAACAGGGAGAGAGATCACACAAACTCCACTCACTAACTCTACACAACAGAAAGAGATCATACAAACTCCACTCACTAACTCTACATAACAGGGAGAGAGATCACACAAACTCCACTCACTCACTCTACATAACAGGGAGAGATCATACAAACTCCACTCACTCACTCTACATAACAGGGAGAGAGATCATACAAACTCCACTCACTAACTCTACACAACAGGGGGAGATCATACAAACTCCACTCACTCACTCTACATGACAGGGGGAGATCATACAAACTCCACTCACTAACTCCACAAAACAGGGGGAGATCATACAAACGCCACTCACTAACTCTACAAAACAGGGAGAGATCATACAAACTCCACTCACTCTACATAACAGGGGGAGAGATCATACAAACTCCACTCACTAACTCTACATAACAGGAAGAGATCATACAAACTCCACTCACTCTACATAACAGGGGGACAGATCATACAAACACCACTCACTCACTCTACATAACAGGGGTGAGATCATACAACCTCCACTCACTAACTCTACATAACAGGGAGAGATCATACAAACTCCACTCACTCACTCTACATAACAGGGGGACAGATCATACAAACACCACTCACTCACTCTACATAACAGGGGTGAGATCATACAAACTCCACTCACTAACTTTACATAACAGGGAGTGATATCATACAAACTCCACTCACTAACTCTACATAACAGGGAGAGATCATACAAACTCCACTCACTCACTCTCTACACAACAGGGAGAGATCATAACTCCACTTACTCACGCACACTCTACAAAACAGGGAGAGATCATACAAACTCCACTCACTCACGCACACTCTACAGAACAGGGGGAGAGATCATACAAACACCACTCACTCACTCTACATAACAGGGGTGAGATCATACAACCTCCACTCACTAACTCTACATAACAGGGAGAGATCATACAAACTCCACTCACTAACTTTACATAACAGGGAGTGATATCATACAAACTCCACTCACTAACTCTACATAACAGGGAGAGATCATACAAACTCCACTCACTCACTCTCTACACAACAGGGAGAGATCATAACTCCACTTACTCACGCACACTCTACAAAACAGGGAGAGATCATACAAACTCCACTCACTCACGCACACTCTACAGAACAGGCGGAGAGATCATACAAATCCACTCACGCACACTCTACATAACAGGGGGAGAGATCATACAAACTCCACTCACTCACGCACACTCTACAGAACAGGGAAAAATCATACAAACTCCACTCACTCACTCTACATAACAGGGGGAGAGATCATACAAACTCCACTCACTCACGCACACTCTACAGAACAGGGAGAGATCATACAAACTCCACTCACTAACTCTACATAACAGGGGGAGAGATCATACAAACTACACTCACTCACGCACACTCTACAGAACAGGGAGAGATCATACAAACTCCACTCACTCACGCACACTCTACAGAACAGGAGGAGATCATACAAACTCCACTCACTCACACACTAATACTGTACAGGAGGGAGAACATGCAAATTCCACTCACTCATAAGAGTTTTTTTTTTAGTTAGATCAAGTAAATATAAATGTGTTGTTAAACCCACCACCGCCCAACAGAAAATTACTAAGGTTTGTCACGTAAACAAAACGTGCCAATTTGTTACAGTACACTGGTGTGTTGGAGAGTAAACCCATAACATTTAAGACGTTTCGCCAGTAATTACAACTAGCATCATCAGGCGAGGGCCAGATATGTGGATAAATCCTCCATCTGTTTCGTTCTTAAAACGTGATGTTGTAACTTGCGAGCCAAGCAGGTGCAAAGGCCAGAGGTGGAGGGTTAATGTATGCATATAGATTACAATGGAAATCCATTACCGGTTGGGTTATTTTGTTGACATGACAAACCTTACTAATTGGCGGTGTCAGGTGGTGGCGGGTTTAACGACACATTCATATTTATGCGATCTAACCCAAAAAATAACTCTATTATGGATAATATTGGTCGTGAAAACCTACTCCACTCACTCACACACCAACTCATGCTCTACATGAGGGAGAATATACAAACTCCACTCACTCACACAAACTCCCACACGCAGAAAAAGGCGCCGGGAATCGAACCCAGGCCCCTTCTCACTGCGAGGCCAGCCGAGCGCTACCGCCAGTACCACCGCTGCCGCCCACCATGATAAACTTCACCCAGGTTAAATGTAAAATATTCTACTCCATTTGAAAGACCTGGTCAACACCTTTACGGGCGGAGGACGGGTAAGGGAGATCTTGCATTGAGGAAAAAAAGTATTTGATCCCCTGCTGATTTTGAACGTTTGCCCACTGACAAAGAAATGATCAGTCTATCATTATAATGGTAGGTTTATTTGAACAGTGAGACAGAATAACAACAAAAACATCCAGAAAAACGCATATCAAAAATGTTATAAATTGATTTGCATTTTAATGAGGGAAATACGTATTTGACCCTCTCTCAATCAGAAAGATTTCTGGCTCCCAGGTGTCTTTTATACAGGTAACGAGCTGAGATTAGGAGCACCCTCTTAAAGGGAGTGCTCCTAATCTCAGCTTGTTACCTGTACAAAAGGCACCTGTCCACAGAAGCAATCAATCAATCAATCAGATTCCAAACTCTCCACCATGGCCAAGACCAAAGAGCTCTCCAAGGATGTCAGGGACAAGATTGTAGACCTACACAAGGCTGGAATGGGCTACAAGACCATTGCCAAGCAGCTTGGTGAGAAGGTGACAACAGTTGGTGCGATTATTCGCAAATGGAAGAAACACAAAAGAACTGTCAATCTCCCTCAACCTGGGGCTCCATGCAAGATCTCACCTCGTGGAGTTGCAATCATCATGAGAATGGTGAAGAATCAGCCCAGAACTACACGGGAGGATCTTGTCAATGATATCAAGGCAGCTGGGACCATAGTCACCAAGAAAACAATTGGTAACACACTACGCCATGAAGGACTGAAATCCTGCAGCGCCCGCAAGGTCCCCCTGCTCAAGAAAGCACATATACATGCCCGTCTGAAGTTTGCCAATGAACATCTGAATGATTCAGAGGACAACTGGGTGAAAGTGTTGTGGTCAGATGAGACCAAAATGGAGCTCATTGCATCAACTCAACTCACCGTGTTTGGAGGAGGAGGAATGCTGCCTATGACCTCAAGAACACCATCCCCACCGTCAAACATAGAGGTGTAAACATTATGCTTTGGGGGTGTTTTTCTGCTAAGGGGACAGGACAACTTCACTGCATCAAAGGGACGATGGACGGGGCCATGTACCATCAAATCTTGGGTGAGAACCTCCTTCCCTCAGTCAGGGCATTGAAAATGGGTCGTGGATGGGTATTCCAGCATGACAATGACCCAAAACACACGGCCAAGGCAACAAAGGAGTGGCTCAAGAAGAAGCACATGAAGGTCCTGGAGTGGCCTAGCCAGTCTCCAGACCTTAATCCCATAGAAAATCGGTGGAGGGAGCTGAAGGTTCGAGTTGCCAAACGTCAGCCTCGAAACCTTAATGACTTGGAGAAGATCTGCAAAGAGGAGTGGGACAAAATCCCTCCTGAGATGTATTTAAACCTGGTGGCCAACTACAAGAAACGTCTGACCTCTGTGATTGCCAACAAGGGTTTTGCCACCAAGTACTAAGTCATGTTTTGCAGAGGGGTCAAATACTTATTTCCCTCAGTAAAATGCAAATCAATTTATTACATTTTTGACATGCGTTTTTCTGGATTTTTTGTTGTTGTTATTCTGTCTCTCACTGTTCAAATAAACCTACCATTAAAATTATAGACTGATAATTTATTTTGTCAGTGGGCAAACGTACAAAATCATCAGAGGATTGTGGTTGTTTTATTACCCCCCCCCCCGCCTGGGTAGCACTGCTCCCCCCTCCACGGAGGCGCGACTCACTTGACAGGCGCAAGTGACAGACAGAGTGACGGACAGGGGACCCCTCTTTGTTAACAGTCGTGAGACCTCGGTGAGGCCTCCCCGGGTAAACGAGTGGAATGGTAACGATAGGACACGCAAAAGACAGAGATTCCCCCCCACCCCCGTATAGCCTCCAAGGACTGCTGGGGCAAGTGCTGTTAGCACGAGGGAGTGGAGTGGCCAACACCACGCCCAGCCGCCTTTGTCTCCCCAATGCCGATGTTTACGCACGGCACCAAGCGCTCATTTGAGGCCGATTCCACCCAGGGGAGGCTCGTGACGAGATGATCCATCACTGGTGTTGGCCACGAGTTGGGAATCGAACTCGGGAACTCTGGGTTCCTAGGGCGGCGTGCTAACCACTACGGCACCGCTCCCCACGCGCACCTGGTGGCACACGCGCGTGTTACTTACGACCGGCGTTGTATTTACCCCCATTAATATTTATACTTCCCTGCCACTGTTTATTTAACTGAGTGCCAAGCGTTTTGGGATGTAGTTTCCATGGAACACATTTCGGCAAACTAAACAGGCAGACAATAAGTCTTCCTCGTATATAGATCTGTCTCTCGCCAACCCAAAAGCTCCCCCCCCCACCAACTTTCAGCAGCATCCATTCACCAAGAGCTACGTAAATAAATGTGCATTATGTCATGCCACCGTAATTGTTTACGCGAGCGTACAACACCTTATCCCCGGGTAAACCAGAGTAATGATGACAATCATCATAATATTAATGATGATGATCCACGTTTTAAAAAAGTGTACGCGCTCACCTTCAACCAGAACACCAACACCGCTCGCCACTCGGAGCCAGGCAGCCGCGCGAATGACAGCCAGCCGCCTGTCTTTAACACGGCCCGGTTGTAAGGGCCAATGAGCTACGGAGAGACTGCATTGGAACTTACACACAATGGCCTTAGCCAACAACTTGGTAAACCGGATTAGAGGCCTCTAACCAAACACGCTCCCCCGCCCCCCCCCCCGCTGCTCCCCCCCCCACCCCTGCCGCGAGGCCCCCCACCCCTCCGGGGCCATGCCTCTCCACCACACCCAGCCACATCGCGCTCGCACATCAATCACACCGCTTCCACGGCACATGTGCTGTACTCACGCACGCGTGAATGTGTCAAGACTCACAAAATAGAATAACGCGCCCATGCATGAGAGATTTGCTGGGGGGGGGGGGGGGGGGTTAAAGTAGGGATGGGGGCACACGTCCACAGCCCTGCGCGACGTTACGCAACCGTCCAGTTTTGCGCTACGTATTTTTGCGGCATATTGGCAACGCTGCCGCGAAAAAAACACAAATACAACTCGTGAAAAACCCCAAAGGCGTTATTAGCATCTTGTCTATCGTAACATTGATAATGGCGCAGCTCGTTCCTGACCGCGAGACGTCTCAGGCCTTCCGGCCCCTGTGCGTGGCCCAGCGGCATAGCACGTTCGCCACTCGTTGCAGAAAAAACTCGCGGCTCGAAGAGAGCGGCCGCCCTGGTTGATCCTTCGGTGCGGTATTAACCGTGCAGCCATTACACACAGTCTGCTTCACTCGCAGCGGCCGCGGAAAACCCCCGTGACGTCGTTCGGGAGAGAGGTGAGGGGACGTCGCGTTCCATGCATCGCTGTTCAAATTTTTGCAAAATTCAAAAACGTTACACCGCAAGTCACTCCATCGGGATTAGACGCACAGCAGCCATCATCGCCACAACTCCGGGAAAACTATCGGCCAGGGACGATTGCCAACTGGAGGTGTTCTAGGCGATACCAGAGAGCAATCATCATCATCATTATCATCGTCACCCTCCTGGCAAATTCCTAGGGACTAATGCCAACTGCAGGTGTCCTAGGCGAGACCACACAGCAATCTTCACTGCCACAACTCCTGGCAGACAAACGCCCAGGGGCTATTGCCAACTGGAGGTGTCTTCGGCTAGACCACACAGCAATCATCATCGTCCCAACTCCTGGAAGACTAACGCCCAGCGACTAATGCCAACTGGAGGTGTCCTAGGCGATACCAGAGAGCAATCATCATCATTATCGTCGTCACCCTCCTAGCAGACTAACGCCCAGGGATAGCTGCCAGCGGAGGGTGCACGAGGCTAGACAAGGTAGCGATCATCATCATCGCCGCCTCCTGGCAGACATATGCTCCGGGTTGCTCTTGCGAAGAAAGACGCTAATCCTGGTCTCTTCGAGTCATTAACCGGTTAAACGAAAACAACACACTTCAGACAAATAAAACTTGAAACTTTTGATTGAAAGCTTTCGTGACTGCAGGGATCCATATTCTTGGTTCTTTCGGTAAAGTCACGTAGAAGGGAAACAATAAAAAATATATATATAAAATAATTGTTTTACATCTTTATTATTTTACTGTTTCCCTTCTACGTGACTTTACCGAAAGAACCAAGAATATAAAAACTTGAAACGCCAACCCTGGCCTACCAGTTTGAGCCACGGCGCAAAAAAAAAACTGTTCGGGCAACTGGGGAGGCGAACGCGTTGAGAGCGGAGGGTGAGCGCGACGCCACCCGCCCCCTCCCCCGCCCCCCGCTGTTCGTCGATCGCTTACGCAGGCCGAGAGCTGCAGGCTCTGCAGGAGGTGCTTGGCCGGAATGAGGAAGCTGACCAGGTACTGCAGCGCGTCGCCGTGGAAGCTCTGCTCCCACACGGAAAACACCTGGCCCAGCAGTGTCGGGGCGGTGAACTCGAACGGCGGGTACAGGCTAGACAGGACCCCTTCGACACACGCATCCAGGGACTTGGCATCCTAAGAGAGACGAAAGGCGCACGCACACACAAGGAGAAGACAAAGATCACTTCACACACACACACCCCCCCCCCCACCCCGTATAGCCTTTTAACAGACTGCTGGGGCAAGTGCTGTTAGGGAGAGGGCGGGTGGGTGGTCAGCAGCACGTCCGGCCCGCCTTGATCCCCCCCAGTGCTGAAATTTGTATACACACCGCACCAGGTACTTGCTGAAGGCTGAGTCGACTTAGGTGTGGCCCTGAACCAGTTCAGATATTGGCTGTCACTGTTATAGGTCATGAGCGAGAATCGGACTGGGGTCACCAGGTTTTTTACGGCAATGCACTAACCACTGCGCCACCACTCCCCAAAGACCCCCTGTGTAACTTTTACCCGACTGTTGGGGTAAGTGTTGTTAGCGAGCACCTATGAAGGCCAGTACATGAGGCACTCCGATTAGCACGGTTGGCTACGTACGGAGTGAAATAAGTTATTTTGTTTTTGGTTTGTTGTCCTTCACCTACACCTCCAATTAGCAAGGTTGGCTGGCTACATACGGTGCGAAAGAAGTTCAACATACATACAAAATACACACATACATACTGTACCCCATACACAAAGACAAAGATCCCCCGTATGTTGGGGCAAGTGCTGTTAACGAGCACCTATGAAGGCCGAAACGGCACACGAAGGGGTGTGTTGGCCAGCACCATGCCCGACCGCCTTTGTCTCCCTAGTGGCGATGCTTACACACTGCACCAGGTACTAATTTGAGGCCGAGTTGACCTAGGGGAGACCCAGGACCCGGGTCGCCAGGTTCATAGCGCAGCGCGCTAACCGCTACACTATCGCTCCCCACAAACAAACAAACACACACATACACAAACACACACACAAACACATACAAACACACACATACACAAACACACACACAAACACATACATATACACACATACACACACACACACACGCTGGCCTGAGCAATGTGCTTTAGGACAAGCGCCCTACATCACCGGCAGCTACATTATATACGCACAGCCCTTCCGTTAATCCACTGCTGGACAAGAGGCTCCCCCGAACAGGCTCCTCTCGGATATAGGAGCGGACAAAGTAGATCCGTTGCGGAGGTGGGCGGTGGACGGGCACCATAATGGTGGTACACCCTGCTCAAAGTGAATTTGGCTGAGCCAAAGGGGTACTTGGTGCAAATACCCCCCCCCCCATCCCACCACCCAAGCGCCTATATAGCGGGCGGTCCTGCTCCCCACACTGTATGGGTCACGGGATGCTTATTTGACTATACTCCACCACGCCAGACAATGCGGGTTAGCACCGAAGGCAGGTGTAATAGACGTGGGAGCATAGAGAGTACAGCACAATCATGGACCCGCAGCAGCCTATATGGGCGCCTTGCGGTCGCCCATCCGAGAGCTATCGAGGCTCAACCCTCAGCTTAAGCTTGGGAGATCCGTCCGACGAGAATGGGTGGCCACGTTGCGGGCGATTCGGTTCGGAGGCAACACCAGCCGGAGCAGTTTACAGAAAACAAAAGATAAAATAGTTTTTATTTTTTGTTCGGCTATAGAGCTGCGGCGCTTGTGAACGCGAGCGCGCCCCCCGCCCCCTCTCGCTTGGCATCTCTCCGTCGTGGCTCTCCAAAGAGGGGGGATAACCTGTTCTTAACCCAAGGCAAAGACAAAAAGAAACACAGCCATCGTTGGGGATTCGAGCGAGCGCGCGCGGGGCGAGTTTCGCCCTCGAAGTCACGCGCAAACGCCGCGACGTCTCGGATTCTTACTTTGATTTACACGTCTCAAAGTTCTCGCGTGAATTGGCGGCCCTGGGCATCACTCAAATGATAATAACTGTTATTATAAAACTCCGGTTGAGGGGTGGGGGGGGGGCGAGAATTTTGGCCAAGTGGTTTGGCTACCCACATTTTAAATCCAGGGCAACGGTTAACATCAGTGGCTGCGAGTGATACGTCAACTGGTCCTGGGTCTCCACCCCCCCCCCCCCCCCCCCCCCCCACTTTAACAATCCGCAGTGACCAGCGTGGTGAAGTATGGTCTTACAACGATTCCCATGTTGCCAACCACGCATGCGGCGGTGTGGGAAGCCTTTACTCATCCGGCAGTGGGTCTGACAAGAGGGCTGTGGATTTATGTATTTATAATATATTCGAATGAACGGCTATTAGTCAGACAAAAGGGTGAATTATGAACATGGTAATAGGCTGTGTCCATGTTTGGTGCATGACTTTGTCATGTGAGACTGCCTCTGCCAAGTCACCACTTGTCCCAATAAGAGATGTCTTGTTTGTCGAGTGATGATGTGTTGAATACTACGCACTCTGCAGTGTGACTGACCAACTATACGACACTACTTACAGCCCCTCTTGCCAGTCCACTGCTGGATGATCATGATGATGATGGCCTCCCCCACAATACACTGCTGTATGACGTCCGGGGTTCATGCGACCATACCTCACCGTGCTGGTCAGTGCGGGTTGGCGAAGGCGAGACTTTGCATACACATGTGGGGAGCGCATAAGTACGGTGCAACGATGAATTTTGACGCACTGCCACCTGCTGCCCGCAACGTTGCAAAACAACGTTACGTGCAGCGCCACTAAACAACGTGACGTCGCACTCCCAGGAGGCCTTGAGGCTGATGGGATGTATAAACAATATACATTTCGTGCTATGTATGTGGAGGACACACATATGAAGGAAATCTACTGTCTGTTCAATTACGTTGTTATTTATATTGTCCACAGTGACGCCAATGATTATTTTGTGTTGCGTGCAATACGACGTTAACCAATTCTAACAGAGAACAGCAGCAATTCCATTACCAAGAACACTTTACCGCAGTACGCACGTAGCCCATTTTACGTCAATCCACTTCTGCATGAGGGCCTTGCCATGCCGTATGGCGGCCCAACGGAATCATTGTGCCTCACAGCAAGAAGGGGCCTGGGTTCAATCCTCGACTTTGGTGCCTTTCTGTGTGGAGTTGGTATACAAGTATTCTTCCCCCCTGTTCTGCAGAGTGTGAGTGTTTGAGTGAGTGGGTGTGTGAGTGTGTGAGGCTGTGTGCGAGTGTGTGAGTGGGTGTGTGAGGCTGTGTGCGAGTGTGTGACTAGGTGCGTGAGGCTGTGCATGTGTGAGAGTGTGAGTGTTTTAGTGAGTGGGTGTGTGAGAGAGTGTGAGTGTGTGAGGGTGTGTATGAGTGTTTGAGTGGGTGAGTGTGTGAGTGAGTGGGTGTGTGAGGCTGTGTGTGTGTGAGAGTGTGAGTGTTTGAGTGAGTGGGTGTGTGAGGCTGTGCATATGTGAGAGTGTAACAGTGTGTGTTTGAGTGAGTGTGTGAGGCTGTGCATGTGTGTGAGTGAGTGGGTGTGTGAGGATGTGCATGTGTGTGAGTGAGTGGGTGTGTGAGGCTGTGCATGTGTGAGTGAGTGGGTGTGTGAGGCTGTGCATGGGTGAGTGAGTGGGTGTGTGTGGATGTGCATGTGTGAAAGTGTGTGAGTGTTTGAGTGAGTGGGTGTGTGAGGATTTGTGTGTGAGTGTGTGTGAGAGAGTGTGAGTGTGTGAGGGTGTGTATGAGTGTTTGAGTGGGTGAGGCTGTGTGTGAGTGTGACAAGGTGTGTGAGGCTGTGCATGTGTGAGAGTGTGAGTGTGTGAGTGGGTGTGTGAGGCTGTGTGAGGCTGTGTGTGTGTGAGAGTGTTTGAGTGGGTGTGAGAGGATTTGTGTGTGAGAGTGTGAGTGAGTGGGTGTGTGAGGCTGTGTGAGGCTGTGTGTGCGTGAAAGTGAGTGAGTGTTTGAGTGAGTGGGTGTGTGAGGCTGTGCATGTGTGTGAATGAGTGGGTGTGTGAGGCTGTGCATGTGTGAAAGTGTGTGAGTATTTGAGTGTGTGGGTGTGTGAGGATTTGTGTGGGTGTGTGAGGATTTGTGTGGGTGTGTGAGAGTGTGTGTGGTTACGTGAGGCTGTGCGTGTGTGAAAGTGTGTGAGTGTTTTAGTGAGTGGGTGTGAGAGGATTTGTGTGTGTGAGAGTGTGAGTGTGTGAGTGAGTGGGTGTGTGAGGCTGTGTGAGGCTGTGTGTGTGTGAAAGTGAGTGAGTGTTTCAGTGAGTGGGTGTGTGAGGCTGTGCATTTGTGTGAATGAGTGGGTGTGTGAGGCTGTGCATGTGTGAAAGTGTGTGAGTATTTGAGTGTGTGAAGATTTGTGTGGGTGTGTGAGGATTTGTGTGGGTGTGAGAGTGTGTGTGGTTACGTGAGGCTGTGCGTGTGTGAAAGTGTGTGAGTGTTTGAGTGTGTGGGTGTGTGAGGATTTGTGTGTGTGAGTGTGTGAGACTGTGTGTGTGTGTGAGAGCGTGGAATATTCCTGTGTGTGACTGAGAGCGAGTGGAGTTCGTTCTTCCCCTGTTCTGTGTGGATTTTTCCCGGATGTCTCCGGTTCAGGGGCGGAGCAAGGATTTTGACTTTGGGGGGGCTGACTTCAATATTCTGAGATATCCAGTGAATGTTTTCCAATGGGCGCCACAAATGTATAAACAAATTTTATTGGATTTGAACGCGGAGTTTATTAATAGGTCGGAGCCGCTGATGTGGCTAATAAGTTCGATAAGTTCGAAAGGCTGCCGCTCAAGCAGCCTGCAGGGCAGCACGAGGTGGCAGCCTGCAGGGCAGCACAAGGTGGCAGCCTGCAGGGCAGCACAAGGTGGCAGCCTGCAGCATTTTGCAGCAGCCGGATATCCGGCTATCCCGATTACCGACTTTCCCAAAATTTCAGGGGGGGCTGAGCCCCCCCTCAGCCCCCCCTGTGGCTCCGCCCCTGCTCCGGTTTCTTCCCAGAGCTACAAAAAAACAAAAAAAACACAAAATGTGACTGGTTATTAGCCAAAGCGACATCGCAATGCTGCAAAAGTTGCACCTCACATCACTAAATTAGGATAACACGTGAAAGCATCACCCAACTCCACAGCACTGTGGAGTTAGGAGATGCTTCCACGTGGAGTGAGCGAGCGGCACGGTTGGCTGCGTACGATGCGAGAGAAGTTCAGCGTGTACTCGGGAAAACTTGACGCGGCCCATCCTTCGAGAGATGTCTTGAGGCTTTCTTAGATAAACAAGGAGAAATAAATTACAACAATGCGCTTGGCAAAGCTGAGCTGCAGTGTTCGCAGCAGGCTATTAGTGTTTGCGGTGCCTACATTCAGATATAAATACACGCTATTAGTGTGGGGGGGGGTGGGGGTGTTGGGCGGTAAATATCTTAAGAAATGGAGGGGCGGGGGGGGGGCATGATGAGTCTCCCATACCACAGAGGCCAACACCACACTGTACGTGGCCCACAGACCCCCAGGAATCTGTGTCCAATTAGGCGAGCGGCACTGACCAGAGAGATTGTGCTGGGGGGGGGGGGTCGTAAGGTCATCCCTGGTGAAGTCGGGAAACCCGATCTTCTAGCTTCGGCCTCAAGGATAGGCCCTCGAAAGTGCCCGCTCGCAACTGCGATAGTCATTAGCCACAGTTGAGTGTTGTTTTTTTTTACGAAGCCAGTTTTCTCTTACTTGATGGGGCGTCATCGCCGACCGCGTCGAATGTTAGCCCGGGTAACAAAACCGGTTAACGGTTTTTGTCACGCACGCGGGTAAACGCCCGGAGCAACAAACGCGATGCGTTTGAGTTTTCCACTTTAAACCGAGAAAGGGAGGGAGTCACCGCAGTCGCGCGACGGTCAGCGGCGAGCGGGCGCAGGAATTAAGCCAATGGGCAGGTGAGTCGCGGGTGGAGGTGGTGGGGTAAAGTGTGGTTACGCCCACCTGTTCCAAGACGCCTCGTCGGCGTGGAAGAGTAGGCCAAATACCCTTGTCGGGCGGAGGACTTCTCCGCACCAGCAATTGCTAAGGCTGCACTTTGACCTTTTAACCGAGCGACGAGGACAAATGGTGTAGCCACGTGATGGGATTTGGGCCCGCCGTGCGGTTTGTATGTTCACACGCGTGCCAATCGGCGCGTTCGGTACCGACATTGCACCGGCAGAGGTTACCGGTTCGATGCTGAAAACAGTTCACCGTTTATATAGGTGCGTCGTCTTAACAAACCCTATTACAAGTGTAGAGCACAGTACTAATTAGCCGTGTTTAATCGATTTCTTAATGAGTGCCATCCACACCAAGCCGCGTGGGTCGTGGGAAGGTGGGTAGTGGCGGTGGGGGGGGGTGTTTGGCCATACTTCACCACGCCGGTCGGTAGAGGGTCAGTGAATGCAAGGGAGCATAGACTTCAGAGAATTGAAGTGCAGTACAATAATTTCCCCCCCTCCCCCCCCCCCGATGCAGCCTATAGCAACCTGTTACACCTGCATGGTGGTGCGTCCATCCAAGCAATTATCCAGGCGCAACGCCCTGCTTAGCTTCCGAGATCTGAAGAGATCCCAAGTGTCAGTGTGTAAGAGAGCAATACAGTTATACACGACAAAGATCCCCCACCCAGTGTAGCCTGTAACAGACTGTTGGGGGCAAGTGCTGTTAGCGAGCCCCTGCGAAGTCCGGCACGGCGCGCGAGGGGGGGTGTTGGGGGTGGCCAGCACCACGCCCGGGCGCCTTCGTCTCCCCAGTGGCGATGTTTACTACACACCGCCACCCAAGGTACTCATTGTGAGGGCTGAGTCGACCTAGGGGAGGGGTGGGGAACGTCCAGCCCGTGGGCCGTACGAGGCCCGCAAAATAATTTGGTCTCTGGCCCTGCCAAGGCCACCGCGGGCGGCATGGCTGGGGCCTCTCCTCTGAGCGGGCAGGCCTCCTGAGTAGGGGATGGGCAGAGCGGTCAGCCGTAGGGTAAAGCGACGTTGGGAGTTCAGGGCCTACGGATTGGCCGTGTTAAGAGGCAGGGTGGTGGGCCTAAAGCAGGGGTGGGGAACGTCCGGCCCATGGGCCGTATGATGCCCGCGAAATAATTTGGTCTCTGGCCCTGCCAAGGCCACCGCGGGCGGGACTCGAAATTCAACAAATCTAGGAGAGCAAACCTGGAAAAGCAGTAGCGAGTAGCAACAACATCATCACACGCCTCGCCAAAGAGAAGCAGTTCTAGCCATCGCATTAGGGGGGCGTTAATTAAATGTTTGACCACATAAAACAGGCTGAGTTTTAAGTAGATAATTTTGTATGGCCCGCGAATGATGTTATAATTATCCAAATGGCCCTTGGCAGAATAAGTAATATATATAAAAAACGTTTTTTTAAGAACAAGCTTTATTGAAATGTACCGTACTAGTAATGGCAGAACTCCACGGCTCCAGGAAGTGGCCCCGAAGCTTGCCACAACGTAAGGGACCCGTGGTGATTTACAGCCAACGTCAGTTGAGCGTGGACAATTAGGCCCAAGCCGAAACATAACATATAGAAAAGAATGTTTAAAAATAAAAATATATATATTTATTTTAATGATAGAATATAGTATTGTCATCAGTGTGACATAAGTATACCAAGTTTGCAGTCGATACCACATTGGGAAGTGGGTTACAATTGAGTTACAAGATTTGAGGATACGACAACTTTTTTTAAAATTTTCTTGCTGTGGTTTTCACACCTGATGATGATTGCTCGCGTTGCAGCCGAAACGTCGCGAGAATTTTATTGTTTTATATATATTTTATGATTTTATTGCTTCCCTTCTACGTGGTGACTTTACCGAAAGAACCGAGAACATAACAACAGAGCGAGTTAAATAAAAGCCGTGTAAATAAGGGTCCCCCCACCCCTGACCTAGGGGGAGGCCCACAACCGGTTTCAGGTAATCGTCACCGGTGTTCGTGGTCGTGAGAGGGAATCAAATCTAATCCCACACGGAGATTTAAAATAAAATAAAAACCTCGGTAAATACGCACCCAATAAGGTTACGCAAATTCCGCGTGGCTCACAATCGGGTGACTGCCTGTGGGGCCGTCCATAAATGACGTCACGCGATTTTGGACGATTTTTTGACCCCCGTCACGCGGCGTCACAAAAAGCCAGACTCCCCCCCCCTCAAATATGACGTCACAAAGCTCTGCCCCCCCCCACAAAAATCAAAAAATGCTTCAAATCGCTTTAAACTATTTCCATTGTAATGCGTATTTAATGTGGCGCTGCACTCTGATATTGTAGGGAGAAAACATTAATTTAATAAGTCAATTTAATTCAGCAGAACGTGTTGTCTATATTTATTTAAAGTTGCGCATTTTGATGTGACGTCACATTTCTCACCCCCCCACCCACCCAGGTGCGTGACGTCATTAATGGACGACCCCTTTTGGCGTCCTCTGGTTTAACGCCGTTTGAGACGAGGCTCAAAAGAAAGCCGCCTCTGGCGTGTCCCAAGACAATGCCGCAGACATTATCGGAGCAAACCCTTTTCGTTCTTTCGGCAAAGTCACGCAGTCAAGAAACAAGAACGAAAGCTCGCTGAAGTTTCGATCGCAACACAGGGCACTCGTCATCAGGTGGGGCAACCGCAGCGGGAGAAAAAAAGCTGCCGATGACGATGGCTTGTGCGTCGCGGTCGAAACTTTAGTGACCTTTTGGTCTATTATTTCTCTACCAACGTGACGTTACCGAAAGAACCAAAGAGGGTTTTGGGGGGGGGGTGGGTGGGGGGTTCCTGCAGTCACCAAAGCTTGAAATCAAGATTATCAGAGCATGTTTTTTTTGTTTGTTTGCAATCTGACCACAAGCGTCGTGGTCAGATTGCAGACATGATCGCATTGTAAAAGGTTTCAGTTTGGTGTCTTAACATCTCGACACAACTGTTTTGTTGCCAGATAAAAAGGGGCCGTCCATAAATGACGTCACACACCTGGGGGTGGGGGGCGGGGTCAGACGTTTGTGACGATGTGTGACGAGAGGGGGGGGTTTGAGAAACGTGACGTCACATCAAAATGCGCAACTTTAAATAAATGTAGACAACACGTTCTACTTAAATTTTGATTTAAAGCTTTCGTGACTGCGGGGATTCATATTCTTGGTTCTTTCGGTAAAGTCACGTAGAAGGGAAACAATAAAATAATGAAAAATATAAAAACAATTTTATTGTTTCCCTTCTACGTGACTTTACCGAAAGAACCAATAACACGTTCTACTTAATTAAATAGACTTTTTAAATAAATTTTTCTCCTACAACATCAGAGTGCAGCGCCACATTAAATACGCACTACAATGACAATAGTTTAAAGCGATTTGAAGCATGTTTTATTTGGGGGGGCAGAGCTTTGTGACGTCATATTTGAGGGGGGGTCTGACTTCTTGTGACGCCGTAAGACAAGGGGGGGGGGGGTCAAAAATCGTCCAAAATCGCGTGACGTCATTTATGGACGGGCCCAAAACCCTATTATAAAAATTATCAAATTTGGTCTCTCCCCTCACACGTTAACGCCGATACCGGAGTATAAGACGCACTCGCAATATGGGTCTGTCAAATCTAATCCCGCACGAAGATTTAAAAAAAATTATAATTAATAGGAGCGCTCTCAATGAGGTTACACAAAAAACGTGTGGCCTCACATGCAGTGACCTCGCGAGAAGATTAACAAAGTTACACGGATCTCATTTACCCCCCCCCCCCACACACGATAGCTCCCATACCCGAGTATAAGACGCACCCAACAACTGAAGCCCCTCCACCCCGCCCCCAAGACACCGGATTATAAGCCGCTTTTGTGATTAAAAAAAAAATTCAATTGAGTTGTTACTTAAATACCGTGTCAACAACCCATACGCTTTACCCCGCATTCTTGTACGGAGAAAATTGTGTTTTAAGGTTCATAGGGCGGCGTAACAGCCGATTCAATGCGGAGAAAATAAAACCCCACAAGTTTGTGTCTATTTGTGTGTCTCCCTTGTGATGATGGGACTTGGTGTGGGATGAACGTTGAGATTTATAAAGGGACAAGTGGTGAGAACTAAGGTCTGAATTGGTCTGTAATGAGGTAGGGCACTGATAAGGGGTTGACAGCTTTGTAGTGGTGAGTGTAGTGGTGAGTGTACTACTGGTGAGTGTACCAGTGGTGAGTGAACTAGTGGTGAGTGTGCCAGTGGTGAGTGAACTAGTGGTGAGTGAACTAGTGGTGAGTACTAGTAGTGAGTACTAGTGATGAGTGTAGTGATGAGTGTACTAGTGGTGAGTGTACTAGTGGTGAGTGTACTAGTGGTGAGTGTAGTGATGAGTGTACTAGTGGTGAGTGTACTAGTGGTGAGTGTACTAGTGGTGAGTGTAGTGGTGAGTGTACTAGTGGTGAGTGTACTCGTGGTGAGTGTACTAGTGTTGAGTGCACTAGTGGTGAGTGTACTAGTTGTGAGTGTAGTGGTGAGTGGAGTAGTGGTGAGTGTACTAGTGGTGAGTGTGCAAGTGGTGAGTGTAGTGATGAGTGTACTAGTGGTGAGTGTACTAGTGGTGAGTGTGCTAGTGGTGAGTGTAGTGATGAGTGTACTAGTAGTGAGTGTACTAGTGGTGAGTGTATTGGTGAGTGTGCTAGTTGTGAGTGTAGTGGTGAGTGTGCTAGTGATGAGTGTAGTGGTGAGTGTGCTAGTGATGAGTGTACTAGTGGTGAGTGTAATGATGAGTGTACTGGTGGTGAGTGTACTAGTGATGAGTGTGCTAGTGGTGAGTGTAGTGATGAGTGTACTGGTGGTGAGTGTACTAGTGGTGAGTGTACTAGTGGTGAGTGTGCTAGTGGCGAGTGTGCTAGTGGTGAGTGTACTAGTGGGGAGTGTACTAGTGGTGAGTATAGTGGTGAGTGTACTAGTGATGAATGTACTAGTGGTGAGTGTACTAGTGATGAGTGTGCTAGTGGTGAGTATAGTGATGAGTGAGCTAGTGGTGAGTCTACTAGTGATGAGTGTACTAGTGGTGAGTGTAGTGGTGTCGTGGTGAGTGTACTAGTGGTGAGTTTAGTGGTGGGTGTGCTATTGGTGAGTGTACTAGTGGTGAGTGTACTAGTGGTGAGTGTACTAGTGGTGAGTGTAGTGATGAGTGTACTAGTGGTGAGTGTGCTAGTGGTGAGTGTACTAGTAGTGAGTGTACTAGTGGTGAGTGAAGTGGTGAGTGTGCTAGTGACGAGTGTGCTAGTGGTGAGTGTAGTGATGAGTGTACTAGTGATGAGTGTGCTGGTGGTGAGTGTAGTGATGAGTGTGCTAGTGGTGAGTGTACTAGTGGTGAGTGTACTAGTGGTGAGTGTACTAGTAGTGGTGATTGTACTAGTGGTGAGTGTACTAGTGATGAGTGTGCTCGTGGTGAGTGTGCTAGTGGTGAGTATGCCAGTGGTGAGTGTAGTGGTGAGTGTGCTAGTGGTGAGTGTACTAGTGGTGAGTGTGCCAGTGATGAGTGTGCCAGTGATGAGTGTACTAGTGGTGAATGTATTAGTGGTGAGTGTGCCAGTGGTGAGTGTGCTAGTGGTGAGTGTACTAGTGGTGAGTGTGCTAGTGATGAGTGTGCTAGTGGTGAGTGTGCTAGTGGTGAGTGTGCTAGTGATGAGTGTGCCAGTGGTGAGTGTGCTGTGCTAGTGGTGAGTGTCGTGGTGGTGAGTGTACTAGTGGTGAGTGTCGTGGTGGTGAGTGTCGTGGTGGTGAGTGTAGTAGTGATGAGTGTGCTAGTGGTGAGTGTGCTAGGGGTGAGTGTAGTGGTGAGTGTACTAGTGGTGAGTGTACTAGTGGTGAGTGTAGTAGTAGTGGTGAGTGTGCTAGTGGTGAGTGTACTAGTGGTGAGTGTACTATTGGTGAGTGTGTTAGTGGTGAGTGTGCTAGTGGTGAGTGTGTTGGTGGTGCGTGTGCTAGTAGTGAGTGTACGAGTGATGAGTGTGCTAGTGGTGAGTGTACTAGTGGTGAGTGTACTAGTGATGAGTGTCCTGGTGATGAGTGTACTGGTGGTGAGTGTAGTGGTGAGTGTGGTGGTGAGTGTACTAGTGGTGAGTGTGCTAGTGGTGAGTGTGCCAGTGGTGAGTGTACTAGTGGTGAGTGTGCTAGTGGTGAGTGTACTAGTGATGAGTGTAGTGGTGAGTGTACTAGTGGTGAGTGTGCTAGTGGCGAGTGTGCTAGTGGCGAGTGTACTAGTGGTGAGTGTGCTAGTGGTGAGTGTACTAGTGATGAGTGTAGTGGTGAGTGTACTAGTGGTGAATGTACCAGTGGTGAGTGTAGTAGTAGTGGTGAGTGTAGTAGTAGTGGTGAGTGCACCAGTAGTGGTGAGTGCACCAGTAGTGGTGAGTGCACCAGTAGTGGTGAGTGTAGTAGTAGTGGTGAGAGTAGTAGTAGTAGTGGTGAGTGTAGTAGTAGTGGTGAGTGTAGTAGTAGTGGTGAGTGTGCTAGTGGTGAGTGTACCAGTGGTGAGTGTACTAGTGGTGAGTGTGCTAGTGATGAGTGTACTAGTGGTGAGTGTAGTAGTAGTGGTGAGTGTGCTAGTGGTGAGTGTACTAGTGGTGAGCTAGTGGTGAGTGTACCAGTGGTGAGTGTAGTAGTAGTGGTGAGTGTAGTAGTAGTGGTGAGTGTGCTAGTGGTGAGTGTACCACTGGTGAGTGTACCAGTGGTGAGTGTACCACTGGTGAGTGTACCAGTGGTGAGTGTACCAGTGGTGAGTGTTGGAACTTTGTAGGATGAACGCTGAGATTTATAATGGGCACGGGGTGACGAATCAGGGGCTCTGCATTGGGTCTGTAACAGGGGTTTAGGCACTGCAACCACAACACCGACACATTCTGAGTTAACAAAATAGGTGACGGCAACGAACTTACGTCTATTTAATTTGTCAAAGTGTTAAGTCTTATTATAATCGGTGGATAAATCCTGGACCCCCCCTCCTCCTCCTCCTCATAGGCCCCGCGACGCCGCCGCAAACTCCAACCCACCCGTTACGTAACTAACTTTTGAACAACTTTCTCGCAAATTTAAACAATAACTAAAAGTTTTAAAAAGTTACTTTTATCGCGAGATGCTGCTTTTTGTTGTTGTTGTTGTTGCTTTGCTACTTTTAGTTCGGGGAGTTGTTTTTTTTAAATTATTTGGGTCAACTTTAACATCGAAATCATCACGATAACAACAAAAACCCGTTATGAGCGCACTACTTTCACTGTACATACAGTGCGACCAGAATGGTGAAGTATGGATAAAATAACTCGCCCCCCCCCCCCACCGCCGTCGCCGCCCCCTCCATCCAGCAGTAGATAAAATAAGAGGACCGTAAATGTTTAGAGCAAGTTAAAGCGGTTTTAAATGAACCCAAAGTTGCCTTTAAAAAAAAATCGGCACTTAATATGATCGCGGCACTGGAAAAGCTAAGCAGGGGGTTAAGCCTGCCCAGTGCCTGGATGAGCCATCAACCAAGCCACAACACAAAGTGTTACAGGCTGCTTAAAGCAGCGTAGCAACAACATACACCATACACACGTGTTGCTGCTGATGCTGCTGTACTGTACTTCTATGCTGCTGCTGTTGTTGTACTGTACGTCTATGCTGCTGCTGCTGCTGTACTGTACTTCTATGCTGCTGCTGTTGTCGTCATGCACTTCTATGCTGCTGCTGTAATGTACTTCTATGCTACCCGCGTCTATGCTGCTGCTGTTGTTGTCATGCACTTCTATGCTACCCGCGTCTATGCTGCTGCTGCTGTTGTCATGCACTTCTATGCTACCCGCGTCTATGCTGCTGCTGCTGGTGTTGTCATGTACTTCTATGCTGCTGCTGTTGTTGTACTGTACGTCTATGCTGCTGCTGCTGTGTGTTGTCATGTACTTCTATGCTGCTGCTGGTGTTGTCATGTACTTCTATGCTGCTGCTGGTGTTGTCATGTACTTCTATGCTGCTGCTGGTGTTGTCATGTACTTCTATGCTGCTGCTGGTGTTGTCATGTACTTCTATGCTACCCGCGTCTAAGCTGCTGCAGCTGCTGCCAGACAAAAGGAGAAAAAAACAATGATCATGCTACTGTTGTTGTAATGTACTTCTATGCTACCCGCGTCTATGCTGCTGCTGTTATTGTTGTACCGTACATCTATGCTGCTACCCACGTCTATGCTCTCGTATTGACAATCACCAACGCGCATTGACAAGGCGTGAAGTATGTCCTTCACCGCCGCAAACGTGACGATGGTTGGCTGCGTACGGCGCGAAAGAAGTTCGCCGTGCACGGCGTAACGTCATCCAGCAGTGGAGTGGCCCCAAATAATCTTAGCAAAGTTTTACAAAACAGGCTGCTGTAACTAACTCACCATGATTGCGCGGGCGATGTAGAAGGAGGTTATTGTGAAGGCGGCTCTCGACTCAACTTCGACGTTAACTCTTCACGCACGTTCACCACCATCATCACAACGACGACGATGATGAATCTTTAAATCCGTCACTCCATCTCTTCGTGCTGCAGGCATCGCCTCTCGTGGTGATCACGACGAAGGGGCAGAGGGGATGAACCCCCATCGTGGCTCCGAGACATCCCTTTTTTTTCCGCTGGGGTGGTTTACAAACATCCACCGCCGATAGCTCGTTGTCGTCCTCGGGTAAGTCTGGGAATCACCACGACACGCGAAACAACAACAACACCACGACCACCGCCACCACACGCACGTGCGCGTGGCTCCAACTGAAATGGGAACCCCAACAACACCAAGACGCAGTGGGGACCGCCCCTCCCCCCACACTCCCATTCCCTCCCCCCCACACTCCCATTCCCTCCCCCACACTCCCATTCCCTCCCCCCGCTCCCATTCCCCCCCACTCCCATTCCCTCCCCCCCACACTCCCATTCCCCCCCCCACGCTCCCATTCCCTCCCCCCCACGCACCCATTCCCTCCCCTCCCACGCTCCCATTCCCTCCCCCCCACGCACCCATTCCCCCCCCCCCACACTCCCATTCCCCCCCCCACGCTCCCATTCCCTCCCCCCCACGCTCCCATTCCCTCCCCCCACGCACCCATTCCCCCCCCCCACACTCCCATTCCCCCCCCCACGCTCCCATTCCCTCCCCCCCACGCACCCATTCCCCCCCCCCACGCTCCCATTCCCTCCCCCCCACACTCCCATTCCCACACTCCCATTCCCCCCCCCCACGCACCCATTCCCTCCCCCCCACGCACCCATTCCCTCCCCCCCACGCACCCATTCCCTCCCCCCACGCACCCATTCCCCTCCCCCACGCACCCATTCCCTCCCCCCACGCACCCATTCCCTCCCCCCACGCACCCATTCCCTCCCCCCCCACGCACCCATTCCCTCCCCCCACGCACCCATTCCCTCCCCCCACGCACCCATTCCCTCCCCCCCACGCTCCCATTCCCTCCCCCCACACTCCCATTCCCTCCCCCCCACACTCCCATTCCCTCCCCCCGCACGCACCCATTCCCTCCCCCCACGCTCCCATTCCCCCCCCCCACGCACCCATTCCCTCCCCCCACGCTCCCATTCCCCCCCCCCCCCCACGCTCCCATTCCCTCCCCCCCACGCACCCATTCCCTCCCCCCACGCTCCCATTCCCCCCCCCACGCACCCATTCCCTCCCCCCACGCTCCCATTCCCTCCCCCCACGCTCCCATTCCCCCCCCCACGCACCCATTCCCTCCCCCCACGCTCCCATTCCCCCCCCCCACGCACCCATTCCCTCCCCCCACGCACCCATTCCCTCCCCCCACGCTCCCATTCCCCCCCCCCCCACGCTCCCATTCCCTCCCCCCCACGCTCCCATTCCCTGCCCCCCACGCTCCCATTCCCCCCCCCCACGCCCCCATTCCCTCCCCCCCCACGCACCCATTCCCTCCCCCCCACGCACCCATTCCCTCCCCCCCCACGCACCCAATCCCTCCCCCCCACGCACCCATTCCCTCCCCCCCACGCACCCATTCGCCCCCCCCACGCTCCCATTCCCTCCCCCCACGCTCCCATTCCCTCCCCCCCCTCCCCCCCACGCTCCCATTCCCTCCCCCCCACGCTCCCATTCCCCCCCCCCACGCCCCCATTCCCTCCCCCCCCCACGCTCCCATTCCCTCCCCCTCACGCTCCCAGTCCCTCCCCCCCACGCACCCATTCCCTCCCCCCCCACGCTCCCATTCCCTCTCCCCCCCACGCACCCAGTCCCTCCCCCCCACGCTCCCATTCCCTCCCCCCCACGCACCCATTCCCTCCCCCCACGCACCCATTCCCTCCCCCCCACGCACCCATTCCCTCCCCCCCACGCTCCCAGTCCCTCCCCCCCACGCACCCATTCCCTCCCCCCACGCACCCATTCCCTCCCCCCCACACTCCAATTCCCTCTCCCCCCCACGCACCCATTCCCTCCCCCCCACACTCCAATTCCCCCCCCCCCCACGCTCCCATTCCCTCCCCCCCACGCTCCCATTCCCTCCCCCCACGCTCCCATTCCCTCCCCCCCCTCCCCCCACGCTCCCATTCCCTGCCCCCCACGCTCCCATTCCCCCCCCCCACGCCCCCATTCCCTCCCCCCCCACGCACCCATTCCCTCCCCCCCACGCACCCATTCCCTCCCCCCCCCACGCTCCCATTCCCTCCCCCCACGCTCCCATTCCCTCCCCCCCCACGCTCCCATTCCCTCTCCCCCCCACGCACCCATTCCCTCCCCCCACGCACCCATTCCCTCCCCCCACGCTCCCATTCCCTCCCCCCACGCTCCCATTCCCTCTCCCCCCCACGCACCCATTCCCTCCCCCCACGCACCCATTCCCTCCCCCCCACGCTCCCATTCCCTCCCCCCACGCACCCATTCCTCCCCCCACGCACCCATTCCCTCCCCCCCACGCTCCCATTCCCTCCCCCCACGCACCCATTCCCTCCCCCCCACGCACCCATTCCCTCCCCCCCACGCTCCCAGTCCCTCCCCCCACGCACCCATTCCCTCCCCCCACGCACCCATTCCCTCCCCCCCACACTCCAATTCCCTCTCCCCCCCACGCACCCATTCCCTCCCCCCACGCACCCATTCCCTCCCCCCCACACTCCAATTCCCCCCCCCCCCACGCTCGCATTCCCTCCCCCCCACGCACCCATTCCCTCCCTCCCACTCCCATTCCCTCCCCCCCACGCTCCCATTCCCCCCCCCCACTCCCAATCCCTCCCCCGCACACTCCCATTCCCCCCCCACGCTCCCATTCCCTCCCTCCCACTCCCAGTCCCGCCCCCCACACACAGGGAGGAGTTATGAAGCAGGCAGCGGTGTCTGGGCCACGCAATGAATCGCCTCTCTGTGTGCATCCAACCAATGGCTGGCAGTGGGACGCAGAGGGCCCCGATCCGCTGCCTCTGGCATTGTTAACTTTTGCATATAGCCCCCCTCCCTCCCTACCACCACCTCCACTCCTCTCGCTCTCTCCCCACTAGTGCCACTCACCCCACCCACAGCCCCTCGGCCCTCGCTCTCTCGCTGCTGCTGCTTCTCCTGCCACGCATCACAACGTTTTGGGCTTTGCCCACGGCGGTTCTCACTCAGTTTGTGGGGGGTTGTCGGGTCTTTTCGGGCGGGTGTCGAGCTCAATTCCCCGTGGGATGGGTGGGGCATGGTGGGTGGGATGGGAAGTCGACTCAGCCCACATCATCCTGTCCCTCCGGTGTCGATTTAAAAAAAAAACACACACCCATTAACTTACAACTTTGTGTGCAAAAGGGGCGGTCGACAGGGATCCTGCTTTAAATGGGTTTGCCCACCCACGCCATAGGAACGTGGAATGTCTTCGCTCAAATCCCTGTGTGGGGGGTGGTTTGACTCAGCCCACCACTTCTACCTAGGGGGTCGATAAAATTACGAACACTTTCTGGGTAAGTCAATCAACGGTTGCTGTCTTATGGATGGACTCGCCGTCGCCATACGAACGTGGAATTTCCGTCACTATATCAAGGCTGTAAACGGGAGATGTGAGCGCCGCCTCATTTTGCTCATTCGAGTGGACTATCACTTTGACCCTTTGACCTGCCTGTCATCAAATCCATCGTTGTGCCGTTTCTCGTGCGCTGTGCTGCTGTAAATGTCAGTGTTTAAACACCTTGCGACTCGAGCCACGTCATGTTCGGTGCCATCTGATCGATCGCCTCGCCTCTGTCCACCTAAGCCAGGGGTGGGGAAACTTTTTTCTGCCAAGGGCCATTTGCAGGGGCGGAGCCACAGGGGGAGGGGGGGCTGGGGGGGGCGCTCAGGCCCCCCTGAAATTTTGGGAAAGTCGGTAATCGGGATAACCGGATATCCGGCTGCTGCAAAATGCTGCAGGCTGCCACCTTGTGTGCTGCCCTGCAGGCTGCCACCTCGTGCTGCCCTGCAGGCTGCCACCTCGTGCTGCCCTGCAGGCCGCCACCTTGTGCTGCCACCTTGTGCTGCCCTGCAGGCTGCCACCTTGTTTGCTGCCCTGCAGGCTACCACCTTGTGCTGCCCTGCAGGCTGCCACCTTGTGCTGCCCTGCAGGCTACCACCTCGTGTGCTGCCCTGCAGGCTGCTTGAGCGGCAGCCTTTCGAACTTATCGAACTTATTAACCACATCAGCGGCTCCGACCTATTAATAAACTCCGTGTTCAAATCCAATAAAATTTGTTTTATACATTTGTGGCGACCATTGAAAAACATAAACTGGATATCTCAGAATATTGAAGTCAGCCCCTCCAAAATCAAAATCCTGGCTCTGCCCCTCGCCATTTGGATATATATTACATCAATCGCGGGCCATACAAATTATCAACTTAAAAATTAGCCTGTTAAATTTGGTCAAACGTTTAATTAACTCGCCCCTAATGCGATGGCTGGAACTGCTTCTCTTTGACGAGGCGTGTGATGATGTTAGCTGGTATTGATGATGTTAGCTGATGTTAGCTGGTATTGATGATGTTAGCTGGTATTGATGATGCTAGCTGGTATTGATGATGTTAGCTGATGTTAGCTGGTATTGATGATGTTAGCTGGTATTGATGATGTTAGCTGATGTTAGCTGGTATTGATGATGTTAGCTGGTATTGATGTTAGCTTGTATTGATGATGTTGCTACTCGCAACTGCTTTTCCAGGTTTGCTCCTAGATTTGTTGAATTTCGAGTCCCGCCTGCGGTGGCCTTGGCAGGGCCAGAGACCAAATTATTTTTGCGGGACTTATACGGCCCACCCCTGACCTAAGCAGTGTACATACGGTGTGACCAGAATTCTGATGTATGGTCAAATACCTCACCCCCCCTTTCACCCCATCCAGCAGTGGATTGAATAAGAGGACTGTAAATGATGAGTACATTAAATATATTTTTAATAAATGCAAAGTTGGCTGAGAATCGTTCTGAATATGATCGTCGGATTGAAGGCTAAGCATGCGTTGAGCCTGGCCTGTGCCTGGATGGGCCATCAACCATGCACACACCAGTTAGTCGACGGTGCGGCAGGTACGTAGCGTGTGGTGGTGTGCGGTGTGGGTACAACATTCCCGCCTCTTATACTTCGTACTGGCCAGTGTGGAAGAGTAGGCCAAATATTTTGTGTTATCTTGTTTTGCTTTTTGCCTTGCTGTAATTCACTACAGGGTGTTTTAAAAGGATGGACCCAATTTCAAAGCAGTATATTTCACGATGGCAACATGTTACAATTACACAAAACGTTACAGACGGTTTAATGAGTTATCAAGTTTTACTAACCGTTTTATAAATGTGCCCTCCATCTGCTGTACGGACAACATCGAGACGATAGTTGAATTCGTCACAAAACCCTCTCAAAGTGTCTTCATCCACTGAAGTCACCGCTGCCGTGATTTTGTTTTTGAGGTCATCCAGATTAGTCGCTAATGGTGGCACAAAAACACCACGGGTCTTTGACGTATCCCCACAAGAACAAGTCGCAGGGTGTGATGATGTCTGGGGGGGGGGGGGTGATCTTGGGGGCCAAGAGTGTAGCGACAAGTCTTGGGGTTCCGTGCGACCTATCCAACGTTGAGGCAGTGTTGTCTTGCGAATGACTGAGGCTAGGGGCTGTTTGTGCGCTGGGAGAGGCATCTAGCGGTAATGATTTGAAACTTTTTGACCCGCCCTTTCAAGCGGTAAGAGTTTTATTCGTGGGCGGTTCGTGGTTGCAGAGATATAGCGATTTCAAATCGGGTCCATCTTTTTTTCAACACCCTGTATTTAAAAAATGCGCTCATTTTTTTCGTCATACATATTCCACATGTGTAAAACACAGGTAATTGACTGATCACCAACTTAAAAATCTGTAATTATTTATTCGGATGATGGATGGATGGCTAGTGTATGTATGTTCGCAGCGTACGTAGCCGACCGTGCTAAATGGGGAGGTGCGGCAGGACAGCTAACTGAACACTGTGGCCGAGAATTCGAAGTCCTTTCCTTCTTTTACCAGGTCAGGCTCACGGAGCTGTTTCGCTCTTTATTAGAAGCGACCTGGCCACGAGTGATAGCTCAACGAAAGTGGCTCGTCGTGCGGAAATGTTATAGCAGCCAAATACTCTGAACGCGTGATGTTGATTTTAAATGTGGAGAGGAAAAACCGGAGAACCCGGAGAAAAATTCACGCGACCACGGGGAGAGATCGAGAGACACGCAAACTCCAAATATACAGCAGCAGGCGTCAGGGTCGGGATCGAACCCACGACTTCCTGTACACCGTGCGAGGTAGTTAACATCTCCTAGCCACCGTGATGATGATGAGAGAGAGACACGCAAACTCCAAATATACAGCAGCAGGCGTCAGGGTCGGGATCGAACCCACGACTTCCTGTACACCATGCGAGGTAGTTAACATATCCTAGCCACCGTGATGATGATGATGAGAGAGACACGCAAACTCCAAATATACAGCAGCAGGCGTCAGGGTCGGGATCGAACCCACGACTTCCTGTACACCATGCGAGGTAGTTAACATCTCCTAGCCACCGTGATGATAATGATGAGAGAGAGACACGCAAACTCCAAATATATAGCAGCAGGCGTCAGGGTCGGGATCGAACCCACGACTTCCTGTACACCAGGCGAGGTAGTTAACATCTCACCACAGGGAGAGAGAGAGAGACACGCAAACTCCAAATATACAATAGGGTCATGATCGAACCCACGACCTCCCTAACACCAGGCGCGGTGGTTAACATCTCACCACAGGGAGAGAGAGAGACACGCAAACTCCAAATATACAGCAGGCGTCAGGGTCGAACCCACGACCTCCTATATACCAAGCGAGGTAGTTAACATCTCACCACAGGGAGAGAGAGAGAGAGACACGCAAACTCCAAATATACAACAGGCGTCAGGGTCGAACCCACGACCTCCTGTATACCAGGCGAGGTAGTTAACATATCCTAGCTACCGTGATGATGATGAGAGAGAGACACGCAAACTCCAAATATACAGCAGGTGTCAGGGTCGAACCCACGACCTCCTGTATACCAGGCGAGGTAGTTAACATATCCTAGCTACCGTGATGTTGATGATGATGAGAGAGAGAGACACGCAAACTCCAAATATACAATAGGGTCATGATCGAACCCACGACCTCCTGTATACCAGGCGAGGTAGTTAACATATCCTAGCTACCGTGATGATGATGAGAGAGAGAGAGACACGCAAACTCCAAATATACAATAGGGTCATGATCGAACCCACGACACCCTTTACGGCAGGGCGAGGTAGATGACATCTTGCCACCGTGATATCTGGGAGAACATCCATACGATCTGCAGGGACAAACTTTGACAAATATCATCATAATCATGAGACCTCCTTTGCCAGTACCAAAATATAATAATAGGGTTTTCCCCCTTTTTTCTGGCAACAAAAATGAAACAATTTTACCAGGAATCACGTGTGCATTAACCACAATATGTGTGGTCAAAAATGCACACGTGATTCCTGGTTAAAAAAAAAGGTTATAACCACAATATTTGTGGTCAAAATGCACACGTGATTCCTGGTAAAAAGGTTTCAGTTTTGTTGCCAGAAAAAAGGGGACAAAAAACCCCCCACTATTATTTGACAAATACGCCGGCCATGCACGCCTGCCGCTGCACGGCACTGTGCGGGGTCGTTGCGTTCAGTGTTTGAGGGCCCTTTGGCGCGACAAAGCTGTGCGAAAGGTGTGCGGTGTCGTGGCTACGTCCGAGCGCGTCTTTGTTGTGGCCCAACCTGTAGTGGGTTCGCAAGTGCGCATTCGAAGATGAGTTGCGGGCGGTGCGCGCGGGAGAACGTTCGTTCCTCCCTCGTGGAATCCTCCGTCGTGTGGAACGCGGCCACCACCAACACCGCCGCCGCCACCAATAATCATCATCATCATATGAACCTTATGGCGGGACCCCGGGGTCCCGAATAAACGGAAGTCAAAATCGTAATTAATTTATTTTTTTTGGCGACTCCATACCCCGTCGCGCACCATAAACGCCGCGGCCCCACCAGCAACCAATCCTCTCTCGTTCTTCACCGAGCACCATGTCGTTGCCAAAATTGCCGCAGTCATAAACAAAACCTCGAAATTTTTTATCTCCGCATCGCGTGGAGCTCGTCGAGAGGAATAGATCGCCGTGTGTCGTTCGCCTTCAACAGGCGTAAACTGACGTCGCAACGCAGTCTATGCGAGAGCCGGGGGCTTATGGGACCCCGGGGTCCCGCCATAAGGTTCATATCGTCGTCCTCACTGCGTTAAACATTCACAGCATCAGCAGCAGAAGGGACAACGTTCCGTCCGCGCGGACTTTTGATAGACGCTTTGAGACGCACACCACCACCACCACCACCAACCCCTCTCACTCTCTCGCCTGACTACTCCCCAGCGAGCGACAACCGAGCAGGGCTCCGCGACTTTCAGAGTCACGGTCGCCGATGATGTCTGCGAAATATATCGCGCGCGTTACAAGATTGCATCGTCCGCAACAATAAAAAGGATGGTTATTTTTTTTGTCGTGGTTGGCCAGTGGTGAGATCGCGTAAAATATTAATATGTCGTCGATCCCGCCACCACCCGACAATTGGTGGCGACTTCAACACCACCTGGTGGGTTGGAGAGTAAATGCACAGCATTTGCAATTGGAGTCCGACGTTTAGCTGGTGATTACACAATCATCTTGGTCAGTCTTAAAACCTGTTTATACGCTTCTGCGTTTTTAAACGTTTTGTTCATTTAGTAAATGGATGTTTAAAATGTATTCGTAATGGAATTATTGGTCTGCTGAATGTCTGCTGCTGTGTCCTGTACAGCGCTTTGAGATGCTTGATGAAAAGCCGCTATATAAATATAATTATTATTACATACTTATTAGGGTTTTTTTTGTGGGTTAGATCGCATAAATATATGTGTGTCGTTAAACCCGCCACCACCCGACACAGCCAACTATCAAGGGTTGTGTCACGTAAAGAGAACGTGGCCAATTCGTCACTAGTACAGCACACCGGTGACATTCCTGATGAAGCTGGTTGTAATTACTGGTGAAACGTCGTACTCAGATTGTAAATGTTGTGGCTTGGCTCTCCAACACACTGTACTAATAATATACTACACTACTATACACTACACTACTATACACTACACTACTATACACTACTGTACACTACACTACTATAGACTACTATACACTACACCACTATATACTACACTATACACTACACTACTATACACTTCACTATACACTACACTATACACTTCACTATACACTACACTATATACTACTATACACTACACTATACACTATACACTACACTATACACTACTATACACTACACTATACACTACTATACACTACACTATACACTATACACTACACTATACACTACTATACACTACACTATACACTACTATACACTACACGTTCTGTGTCGGGTGGTGGCGGGTTTCACGACACATTTATATATTTACGCGATCTAACCCCAAAAAAACCTCTATTATGGATGACATTGGTCGCGAAAGCCTGCCGCGTGTTAAACTCCTATATATTTTTAAAAGTAATTTGTTTAACTTTTCCTATACTTTGCGTGTTTGTTGTGTAACATTTTAACCCGCCCCTACTGGACATCCGTTGAATGAAAAACAAAAGGCCGGGGAGGGGGGGTGGAGGGGCTTCACAGCCCATCGGATTCCTCCAGTCTCAATAAATATTCTGATTCTGTTCACAGATTCCATCCATCGATCGATCGACCAACGCAGAGGCTCGCATGCGTCCGAAGTTCGCTAAACTCCGAGCGGCCACGAGCAGAACGTCGACGCAGCTGCTGCTGGGCTGGGTAATGCGCCTCCTCCGCGTGGATCCTGGTCAGGGCCACTTTTAGCCCCTCCTATTTTGCACCGCGCGCCGTTCAAGCCCTCGTCCCGAAGGATTTCGGGGCGCGCGTTCCGCCAACCGCCACCCCTCTCCCACTCCCCCGTGACTCGTTTTGAAGTCTGCGCCTCTCGCCTGCTACAGATTGTCGAGGCAAATACGCAAGTACATAGTAAGTACGTGAATGCGTCCGTCGATAGGATTGTCATTTCCGTCGGAAAGCAACCCCGTTGTCTCAACTCCACGGCAGCAGCAACAGCAGCAATCAAAACATCCTCCACCCTTCTCCATCCTCCTCCACCCTCTTCCATCCTCATTCTTACAAAGCCACTCACAAGTCATCAACCTCCCGCTCCGTGGGAGGGGAGGTCATCAACCTCCTTCTCGGCTTCTGCTCGCGCTGCTGTCTGGAAAGATCTCTTCCCTCTTGAACTTTACAACGATGACGACGATTAGAAGAATACGAATAATAATAACAACAACAGCCATTTACAATTGCAAGGCGCATTTTTTCATCCCTCCGCAGATCCCAATGCTTATTGAGATTCTTCTGCGGATCCTTACTTAGAGACGAAGACTCCATTTGCTTTCGTGGGCATTGTGTTAATGATTGTATTCATCCATAATAGAGGTTTATGGGGGGTCGGATCGCGTAAATATATAAAAGTGTCGTTAAACCCGCCACCACCCGACACAGCCAACTAGTAAGGGTTGTCCTGTAAACAAAAAAAAGTCAGACCCCCCCCTCAAATATGACGTTACAAAGCTCTGCCCCCCCCCCCACACAAAATATAAAACATGCTTCAAATCGCTTTAAACTATTGTCAGTGTAGTGCGTATTTAATGTGGCGCTGCACTCTGATGTTGTAGGAGAAAAGATTTATTAAAAAGTCTATTTAATTCAGTAGAACGTGTTGTCTATATTTATTTAAAGTTGCGCGCATTTTGATGTGACGTCACATTTCTTAACCCCCCCCCCCTCCCCCATCGTCACACATCGTCACAAATGTCTGACCCCCCCCCCTCCCTTAGGTGCATGACGTCATTTATGAACGGCCCCCAAGGCACCGAGACTGAGTCGCGTGTTCTGTGGAATTCCTCTGCTGCCTCCTGTTTAGGCCCTGGGTGCTTGTGGGAATTGTACAGTACTTTATATTTTTTTTAAAGCTGTTTCTATTTCGTACCGCAGAGAACACCCTGTTCTGGCTGAGTATTCATTTTCACATTTTGTGTGGGGGATTTCTAAGGACACCATTGGAAACTAGATGTAACGATTCCTGGCGATATGTAATACGACAAAGGGTCCGTATTTAATTGGGGTTGGTAAAGTTGCGTTGGGCTGTTCTTCCATTCCAAACTAAAACTAAACTTTTTAACAAAAAATTGCCGGGTAAAGCTCACTGGGCTATGCGTAGCTTTTTTTCAGAAGTGCCCTGGCCACAAACCAAGGCCGTAATTATAATAAATATTGGGGCGGGGGGGGGCACATCCTCCCACAATATTCAAATATGCTCAAAATGTCCCCCCCAATATATTGCTATAAAATAGATTTCTGTTTGTATGATTGTGGTTATGGTTGTTACTTTATTAATCCCGAATCTCTGCCATTACATACAATAAAACAAGAAAAGGTAAAAAAGTAAAAACAGAGCAATGTAATACAATATACACTATTAGACATTATTGTAAAAAATAAATAAAATGTCCATCCCCTGTGTTGGTGAATTTTTTAATATTTTAGGCAGGAAATTCGTTTTCATATTGAGATTTTTTTCTGGGGGTTGGCCCCCAGACCCCCTGGAAGATTTGGACCCCCCAAATGTTGACTCCATGTCTACGGCCTTGCCACAAACGATAACGAAGTGGCTTATTATCGTAGCGGACAACTATAGCAGATAAATACTCTAAACGCACGATTAAAAAATGTGGAGGGAAAAACCGGAGAACCAGGAGAAAAATCACCGGGATAGACACCAAAAAACTCCAAATATACAGCAGCAGGTGTCAAGGTCGGGATCGAACCCACGACCTCCTGTACACCAGGCGAGGTAGTTAACATCTCCTACCCACCGTGATGATGACGATGAGAGAGAGACACGCAAACTCCAAATATACAGCAGCAGCAGGTGTCAGGGTCGGGATCGAACCCCCGACCTCCTGCACACCAGGCGAGGTAGTTAACATCTCATAGCCACCTTGATGATGATGAGAGAGAGAGACACGCAAACTCCAAATAAACAGCAGGTGTCAAGGTCGGGATCGAACCCACGACCTCCTGTACACCAAGCGAGGTAGTTAACATCTCATAGCCACCGTGATGATGATGAGAGAGAGAGACACGCAAACTCCAAATATACAGCAGGTGTCAAGGTCGGGATCGAACCCACGACCTCCTGTACACCAAGCGAAATAGTTAACATTTCATCGCCACCGTGATGATGATGAGAGAGAGAGACACGCAAACTCCAAATATACAGCAGGTGTCAAGGTCGGGATCGAACCCACGACCTCCTGTACACCAAGCGAAGTAGTTAACATCTCATAGCCACCGTGATGATGATGAGAGAGAGAGACACGCAAACTCCAAATATGCAGCAGGTCTCAAGGTCGGGATCGAACCCACGACCTCCTGTACACCAGGCGAGGTAGTTAACATCTCGCCACCATTCAGACTGTGCCACTTGGAAAAAAAACCCCGAGATTATTTTATCTTCGTTTATTAACTATTTGGTGGTGGTGGTGGTGGTAAGGGCTACGCTGCACGTGGACTGCCCCGTGATCCAGCAAACGTCGATGCAACAGCGAGGGGTTGGTGGGTCACCACACACACCGATGTTGTTCAACTCCCTTCCCGTGGGCGTGGGGGAGGCTGCCATACTCCTGGCTCGCCAGAAGACGGCGGCATACCAGCAAGTGGATCCAATCTCCACCTCTTTCCATCTGTAAGGGGACGGAGTGCTTGTTGTCGCGCGTCGTTTTTCTCCGGGTGCTCCGGTTTCCAACCCCCACGTATAGGAAGCTCATCGTGAATTGTCTGAAACCATCATGAAATTTAAATTGAAAAAATTCAATGCAGGACCCTCCTGAAAAATAGTAATTTGATGCAGTCTGGCTCTCCTGAATAAATAAAAACATTACGAAAAAATATTACTCATCCGTCCGGAGTTCAATAATAATATACTCATATTCTTAGCTCTTTCGTTAAAGTCACGTTGAAGGGAAACAATAAAATAATAAAAAATATATAAAACAATAAAAAAATTCTCACGAAGTTTCGACCATAACACAAACGGTCATCATCAGGTGTGAAAAGCAACGGCAGGAAACATTTGAAAGAAGTGGCGGTCCGCATTTATTTATTTAAATAAATAATATACTCCCACAACATCTTCCAAAGAGCCCTCTGTCAGACCAGTGGGGGCCAAAATAGCCTCATCTCTGGAGGGGCTCGTGTATCAAGCTCCTCCCTCTCTAGAGCTCCTCCCTCTCTAGAGCTCCTCCCTCTCTAGAGCTCCGCCTTCTCTGGAGCTCCTCCCTCTCTAGAGCTCCTCCCTCTCTGGAGCTCCTCCCTCTCTAGAGCTCCTCCCTCTCTAGAACTCCTCCCTTCTAGAGCTCCTCCCTTTCTAGAACTCCTCCCTCTCTAGAGCTCCTCCCTCTAGAGCTCCTCCCTCTCTAGACCTCCTCCCTCTCTAGAGCTCCTCCCTCTCTAGAACTCCTCCCCCTGTCTAGAACTCCTCCCTCTCTAGAGCTCCTCCCTCTCTGGAGCTCCTCCCTCTCTAGAACTCCTCCCTCTCTAGAAACTCCTCCCTTTTAGAGCTCCTCTCTCTCTCTCTAGAGCTCCTCCCTCCCTAGAGATCCCCCCTCTCTAGAGCTCCTACCTCTCAAGCTCCCACCTCTAGAGCTCCCTCTACAGAGCTCCTCCCTCTTTAAAGCCCCTCCCTTCTTATAGCTCCTCCCCCTCTCGTGCTCCTCCCTCTTTAGAGCTCCTCCATCTCTACAGCTACTCCCTCTCTGGAGCTCCTCCCTCTAGAGCACCTCCCTCTGGAGCTCCCCCCTCTCTAGAACTCCTCCCTCTCTAGAGCTCCTCCCTCTCTGGAGCTCCTCCCTCTCTGGTGCTCCTCCCCCTCTCTAGAGCTCCTCCCTCTCTGGAGTTCCTCCCTCTCTCGAGCTCCTCCCTCTTTAGAGCTCTTCCCCCTCTCAGGAGCTCTTCCCTCTCTGAAGCTCCCCCTGTCTAGAGCTCCTTCCTCTCTAGAACGCCTCCCTCTCTAGAGCTCCTCCCTCTCTGGAGCTCCCCCCTGTGTAGAGCTCCTCCCTCTCTAGAGCTACTCGCTCTCTGGAGCTCATCCCTCTCTAGAACTTCTCCCTCTCTAGAGCTCCTCCCTCTCAAAAAGCTCCTCCTTCTTTAAAGCTCCTCCCTCTCTAAAGCCCCTCCATCTCTAGAGCCCCTCCCTCTCTAGAGCTCCTCCCTCTTTAGAGCTCCCCCTCTCTAGAGCTCCTCCCTCTCTATAGCACCTCCCTCTCTGGAGCTCCTCCCTCTTTGGAACTCCTCCCTCTCTAGAGCTCTTCCCTCTCTAGAGCTCCTCTCTAGAGCTCCTCCCTCTCTGGAGCTCCTCCCTATCTAGAGCTCCTCCCTCTCTGGAGCTCCTCCCTCTCTAGAGCTCCTCCCTCTCTAGAGCACCTCCCTCTCTGGAGCTCCTCCCTCTTTAGAGCTCCTCCCTCTCTGGAGCTCCTCCCTCTCTAGAGCTCCTCCCTCTCTAGAGCTCCTCCCTCTCTGGAGCTCCTCCCTCCAGTGGAGGGGGCCGGTCGTGAAATGCCTGCGATTCAAATATGGCTCTACATTTATAACGACAAAAACTGTTATATGCATTTTCTGTCTTAAATATGAATAATAACATTACGTTTTAGGATTTCAAAGGGAGGCGTGGGGGGAGGTGTAGATCTGGGCGCAATAATTCTGTAATCATCGATCACGCCTTCCAGATCATCTGAACCAGTGCCGTATTAAGCTCGTGCCGGGCCTGTGGCGTGATGTTATAAAGCGGCCCTAATTAAAAAAATTAACATAAATATTAAAACACCAATTTTTAAGTTGCACAGTAAAGTGATTGTATTTTTCATTTGCTATACGGCCAGATAATACGACAAATCGCTAACCTTAAACACCCGGTCGTCGTTCATAAAAGTCGAAGGCGGTATAGTACTATAGTGATAGAGCAAGTGCAGAATTACTGAACAGGAATTGATAGACCCGCTACAACGTTGCCTCCATCACTACGCCCCCCCCCCCCTCTCTCGTCTTCGATCGTCCACGAGCCCCGAGGAGTCCTGGCGAGACGGCGCGAGACGACAGCGGTCCCCACGGGCACGGCCTTCGCGTGGCCAACAACAACAACGACGACGACGACCACGACGACGAACAGGGCACGTAGAGAAATCCGTGATCACGACCCCGTGTGAAATGAGCGCGGTCCTCTCTCATCAACCGCAGGGATCATTGACTCAAAAGTTCCCCATCCCGTCGCCGATGCCGGGATCACACCGCTGCTGTTACCGCATCGTAGAATCGCAGGGAGGGGGGGGGTCTGTGTGCAGCGGTGTCACGGAAAATCCCTTTGTAGCCAGTTACCCAGCTGGTGTCTGTTGTTGTTGTGTTTAAAAGTCTGGGTTTGCAGCGTTGGTGCCAATTCTTCTTGGTCGCTCCCTGTCGGCCACGCTCACGAATCGCCACCTCCACCTCACAGCCGTGCCAGTCAAGTATCCTGCGGCCCTTGATCAATCCACTGCTGGATGAACTACTTTTTTGTATCTAAAGTATGCGTGCCGCGGGGTTTGGGTTGCAGCGTTGGTCCCAAATGTCTGGTCGGGACTCCATCTCTCCCTGCCGGCCACACTCACGAATCGCCTCCCCCCCCCACCTCGCCACCGTGCCACTCAAGTATCCTGCAGCCCTTGATCATTCCACTGCTGGATGAGCTACTTTTCTTTTGTATGTAAAGTCTGCATAGCGCGTGGTTTGCGTTGTAGCGTTGGAGCCAATTCTCTATGTAGCTCAGTGGGTCTTACCTGGTAAAATAAAAAAAGTCTAGTTTTTAGTTTAAACGTCACACGACACTGATGTTGACTGTGAATGATTGATGTAAGACGCCAAGGTGGAGTGATGGTAACTACCTCGCCTGGTTTGCAGGAGGTCGTGGGTTCCATCCCGACCCTGACACCTGCTGTATATTTGGAGTTTGCGTGTCTCTCTCATCATCATCATCACGGTGGCTAGGAGATGTTAACTACCTCGCCTGGTGTACAGGAGGTCGTGGGTTCCATCCCGACCCTGACACCTGCTGTATATTTGGAGTTTGCGTGTCTCTAATCATCACGATGGCTAGGAGATGTTAACTACCTCGCCTGGTATACAGGAGGTCGTGGGCTCGATCCCGATCCTGACGCCTGCTGCTGGATATTTGGAGTTTGCGTGTCTCTCTCTCATCATCATCACGGTGGCTAGGAGATGTTAACTATCTCGCCTGGTGTACAGGAGGTCGTGGGTTCGATCCCGACCTTGACACCTGCTGCTGTATATTTGGAGTTTGCGTGTCTCTCTCTCCGTGATCACGTGGATTTTTCTCCGGATCCACGCGCGTTCAGAATATTTGGCTGCCTGCTGTTGTCCACTTCCACACGGCGATGAGCCGCTTCGTTGAGCTTTAAACATTTGCGACAGCCACAAATTCGCTTCTGACAACAGAGCCACATAGCTCAGTGGGGCCTTCGGGGCCGTCCATAAATGACGTCACGCGATTTTGGACGATTTTTGACCCCCCTTCGTCACACGGTATCACAAAAAGTCAGACCCCCCCCCTCAAATATGACGTCACAAAGCTCTGTTACCCCCCTCCCCCCCCAAAAATAAAATAAAACATGCTTCAAATCGGTTTAAACTATTGTCATTGTAGTGCGTATTTAATGTGGCGCTGCACTCTGATGTCGGAGAAAACATTTATGAAAAAGTCTATTTAATTAAGTAAAACGTGTTGTATATATTTATTTAAAGTTTCGCGCATTTTGATGTGACGTCACATTTCTCAAACCCCCCCCTCCCCCATCGTCACACATCGTCACAAATGTCTGACCCCCTCCCCCCCCCCGAGGTGAGTGACGTCATTTATGGACGGCTCCTTACCCGGTTAAAAAAAACGAAGTCTGGCTTCGTGTTTTTTTATCTCGCAGGACCGGCGAGACAATGGTGGCGGCCGCGGGATTTTGCTTGACGTCTTCATCCAGCAGTGGATCGACCACGGCTCACGGACGCGTGGCATCACCGCCACCTGCTGGATCCCGTGGGCGCCCTGCGATTGGCGATGCGAGCGCACAAGCCGGGGCGGAAACGAGTTCTCCCCAAGGGCCCTCTCCCGCACACCGGGGGTGGGGTGCCAACAAAATAAGTGATACAGTAAAACCTTGGATTGCGAGTAACTTGGTCTGCGAGTGTTTTGCAAGACGAGCAAATTTTTTTTTTAAATGAATAATAATTTGATAAACGAGCGAGGGTCTCGCAATACGAGCAGTAGTACGTGTAGACGCTTTGTACTGCCGACTCCCGAACGTCACGTGATCACAGCTGATGTACGAGTGCTTTGATAGACGAGTGTTTTGTATTACCAAACACGTTTCCGGAACGAATTATGCTGCGCAATCCAAGGTTTTACTGTATTTAAAAACACGCTTTTATGAAATGTACCGTGCTAGTTAATGGCAGAACTCCACGACTCTACGAAGTGGCCCCAAAGCTTGCCACAACGTAAGGGAGAGTGGCCAATTACAGCCAACGTTAGTTGAGCGCGGACAATTAAACCCAAGCCGAAACATAACATAGAGAAATTTATGTTTAAAAATATATATTTGATAGAATATAGTATTGTCATCAGTATGACATAAGTATACCAATTTCGATTTAAAGCTTCATTGTAGCTCTGTCGTCCCGACAGATTGTTCCTTACACCTGAAGGCCACTTGTGTTGTGGCCGAAACGTCGTGAGAATGTTATTGTTTTATTTTATTATTTTATTCTCATTCTACGTGACTTTACCGAAAGAACCATAGAAGATAAGTATACCAAGTTTGCAGTCGATACCACATTGGGAAGTTGGTAAAAATTGAGTTACAAGATTTGAAGATACAACAACAGACAGTGAGTTAAATAAAAGCACCCAGCAGGCGTCAGGGTCGAGATCGAACCCACGACCTCCTGTACACCAGGCGAGGTAGTTAACATCTCCTAGCCACCGTGATGATGATGAGAGAGACACGCAAACTCCAAAAACACAGCAGGTGTCAGGGTCGGGATCGAACCCACGACCTCCTGTACACCAGGCGAGGTAGGTAACATATCCTAGCCACCGTGATGATGATGAGAGAGACACGCAAACTTCAAATACACAGCAGGTGTCAGGGTCGGGATCGAACCCACGACCTCCTGTACACCAGGCGAGGTAGTTAACATCTCCTAGCCACCGTGATGATGATGAGACAGAGAGAGAGACACGCAAACTCCAAATATACACAGTCACATAGTCACTTTAAGATGTTTTTCTTGTTCGTGTTCGTGTTTTTGTTTTTTGTTTGTTGCGGTTGCACCCGATTCAAGAGCCGAATGGCTCACAGGGCTATACCTAATACATGGAACTATGAACTATACAATAGGCGTCAGGGTCGAGATCGAACCCACGACCTCCTGTACACGAGGCGAGGTAGTTAACATCTCCTAGCCACCGGGACGCCATTTAAGGCAGCCCTGGCACGCCTTTCCTAAACCAGCATTTGGTCAGCGTCGTGATGGTATTGTCAGTCAATAACCCTTGCCGACAAGGCCTAGGGGCGAGGAGGGGGGGTTAATCCAGCAGTGGATTGATCAAGGGCTGCAGGATACTGAGTTGGCACGGCTGTGAGGTGGAGGTGGCGATTCGTGAGCGTGGCCGACAGGGAGCGATGGAGTCCCGACCAAGAAGAATTGGCACCAACGCTGCAAACCCAGACTTTTAAACACAACAACAGAAACCAGCTGGGTAACTGGCTACAAAGGGATTTTCCGTGACACCGCTGTAAACAGACCCCCCCCCCCCTCCCTGCGATTCTACGATGCGGTAACAGCAGCGGTGTGATCCCGGCATCGGCGACGGGATGGGGAACTTTTGAGTCGACGATCCCTGCGGTTGATGAGAGTGAACCGCGCTCATTTCACACGGGGTCGTGATCACGGATTTCTCTACGTGCCCTGTTCGTCGTCGTGATCGTGGTCGTGGTTGTTGTTGTTGGCCACGCGAAGGCCGTGCCCGTGGGGACCGCTGTCGTCTCGCGCCGGCTCCCCAGGACTCCTCGGGGCTCGTGGACGATCGAAGACGAGAGGGGGGGGGGCGTAGTGATGGAGGCAACGTTGTAGCGGAGCAGGGGGGGGGGGTAGCTGTTTACACGACTGATGGGGCAGCTCATTACGGCCCAGGCTGCGCTGCGGTGAACGTTGACCGAGTGACCTCCCGCGGCTCAATAACTCATTGGGAGTAATTACAGAACCTGGGACTGGAAGTGTCCTGATAGGAGCCCCCCCCCCCCACTCCTCCAGACCCCCACCGCACCCTCCCCCCCACCCCCCTCCAGACCGTCCCGCACCCTCCCCCCCACCCACCCATCCCCCCCCCCACCCTCCCCCCCACCCCCCCTCCAGACCCCCCCCCCACCCCCCTTCCAGACCCCCCCCCCCCGTGCTGTGAGATTCGAGACGGACGACTCTTGACGTCGTTCAGGCGTCAGGGGTTCGTGGATGGACTCGCGCTGAGTCCTCCAGCCCAGTGCCGGATGATCCTCGTAGCGAAAGTGGCTACAAATGTAGCTAAGGGCCCCGCACTCTAAAGGGCCCCGCGCTTTAAAGGGCCCCGCGCTTTCAAGGGCCCCGCGCTTTAAAGGGCCCCGCACTTTCAAGGCCCCGCGCTCTCAAGGCCCCCGCGTTCTCAAGGCCCCCGCGTTCTCAAGGCCCCCGCACTCTCAAGGGCCCCGCACTCTCAAGGCCCCCGCACTCTCAAGGGCCCCGCACTCCCAAGGGCCCCGCACTCTCAAGGGTCCCGCACTCCCAAGGGCCCCGCACTCTCAAGGCCCCCGCACTCTCAAGGGCCCCGCACTCTCAAGGGCCCCGCGCTCCCAAGGCCCCGCACTCTCAAGGCCCCCGCACTCTCAAGGGCCCCGCACTCCCAAGGGCCCCGCACTCTCAAGGGCCCCGCACTCTCAAGGGCCCCGCACTCCCAAGGGCCCCGCACTCTCAAGGCCCCCGCACTCTCAAGGGCCCCGCACTCTCAAGGCCCCCGCGCTCTCAAGGGTCCCGCGCTCTCAAGGCCACCGCACTCTCAAGGCCCCCTCACTCTCAAGGGCCCCGCGTTCTCAAGGGCCCCGCGCTCTCAAGGGCCCCGCACTCTCAAGGGCCCCGCGCTCTCAAGGGCCCCGCGCTCCCAAGGCCCCCGCGCTCTCAAGGGCCCCGCGTTCTCAAGGGCCCCGCGTTCTCAAGGGCCCCGCGCTCTCAAGGGCCCCGCGCTCTCAAGGCCCCCGCGCTCTCAAGGCCCCCGCGCTCTCAAGGGCCCCGCGCTCTCAAGGGCCCCGCGCTTTCAAGGGCCCCGCGCTAAACGCTTTCGAGCTGTCAATTCCGGTTCAGTGATTCTGCACTTGCTCTATCACTATAGTACTATACCGCCTTCGACTTTTACAAACGACCGGGTGTTTAAGTTTTGACTTAAAACTTTCGTGACTGCAGGAATTAATATTCTATGGTTCTTTCGGTAAAGTCACGTAGATAGAAAAAAATATAAATAAAGCGAATACAAATATAACTTGATTTGAATTGTTATTATTTTTTGTCTATCTACGTGACTTTATCGAAAGAACCATAAAATATGGGTGTTAAAGGTTAGCGATTTGTCGTATTATCTGGCTCTATAGCAAATAAAAAAAATACAATAACTTTACTGTGCACGTTAAACATTTGTGTTTTAATATTTACGTGTTTTTTTTGTTATTTGCGGCCCCTTTATAACATCATCATGCTACAGGCCCCGCACTAGCTTAGTCCGGCACTGCTCAAGCCGAGCGCTCCCTGGACCGGAAGAATCCGATGAGCTATAAAGCTCTTTTTTTAAACAGATGTCCATTAGGGGCGTGGCGGTCAGAACGTTTCAACAAACAAACAATACAACAACAAAAACACGATAGGAGTGCAAAGTATAGGAAGGGTAAATCACTTTAACAAAACAACATTATACAATTAAAACGAAACTATGTTTTAGCTTACCAGGTTGAAGCCCACTCAGCTATTAGCTTAATTTTTTCAGAAGCGACCTGGCCATCACAAACGATGGCTCAACGGAGTGGTGGCGACTCATCCCGTGGAAATTAATAGCAGCAAAATTGATGTAAATAATCTAAACGCGTGATGTTGATTCTAAATGTGCAACTTGGTTTCCTGAAACTTGCTTTTCGTGCAAATCGATTCCGTGCAACTCGGTTTCGTGAAACTTGGTTCCGTGGAACTTTGTTCCATGCTACTTGCTTCCGTGCTTCTTGATTTAGTGTAACTTGGTTCCATGCAAACTTTATTTCGTGTGACTTGGTTTCGTGCAACTTGGTTTCGTGAAACTTGGTTCTATGCAACTTGGGTTCGTGCAACTTGAATCCGTGCAAATTGGTTTCGTGCGGCTTGGTTTCGTGAAATTTGGTTCCATGCAATGTGGTTTCGTGAAACTTGATTCCTTGCAACTTGGTTTCGTGCAACTTGGTTCCGAGAAACTTGGTTCCGTGGAACTTTGTTCCATGCAACTTGCTTCCGTGCTTCTTGATTTCGTGTAACTTGGTTCCATGCAAACTTTATTTCGTGTAACTTGGTTTCGTGCAACTTGGTTTCGTGAAATTTGGTTCCATGCAATGTGGTTTCGTGAAACTTGATTCCGTGCAACTTGGTTCCGTGCAACTTGGTTTCGTGCAACTTGGTTCCGTGCAACTTGGAGTTATGACACTCGGTTCTGTGCAACTTGGATTCGTACAACTTAAGGCGCTCTTTATTGTGCGGACGTTTCTGCAACGAGTTATAACAACCCGTCCCTTTATACCAACTCGTCGCTGCTGACCAGCGTGGTGAAGTATGGCTCACGAAACCCAACGCCCCCCACCACCACCTCCGCCACGATGGTCCCCTTGATCACCCGATGGTTGCTGCGACGTCGTTATTACGGCGGCGTTAATAATGGATGTTGTAATTGTGTTTGGGAGCTGATTATATTAACGAGTTGTAGGCGGATGGGATTTTATTTGTAATGAGGTTGGGGGAGCCCATTAAAGAACCGTGGGTTGCACAGATGCTCATCTTGAGGAATGGCCGATACCCATGGGCGCTCTCGCTCCTCGCGTCTCGCGTGACCTCGCAGCAAGAAGGGACCTGCGTTCGATTCCCAACTCGGGCGTCTTCTGGCCGTGTGTGGAGTTTGTGTGATCTCTACGCGTGTTGTGTAGAGAGTGAGTGGAGTTTGTGTGATCTCAACGCTTGTTGTATAGAGAGTGAGTGAGTGGAGTTTGTGTGATCTCTACGCTTGTTGTGTAGAGAGTGAGTGGAGTTTTTGTGTGATCTCAACGCTTGTTATATAGAGAGTGAGTGAGTGGAGTTTGTGTGATCTCTACGCTTGTTGTGTAGAGAGTGAGTGAGTGGGGTTTGTGTGATCTCTACGCTTGTTGTGTAGAGAGTGAGTGAGTGGGGTTTGTGTGATCTCAACGCTTATTGTGTAGAGAGTGAGTGAGCGGAGTTTGTGTGATCTCTACACTTGTTGTGTAGAGAGTGAGTGTAGTTTGTGTGATCTCCCCCTGTTATACAGGGTGAGTGAGTGGAGTTTGTATGATCTCCCCCTGTTTTGTATAGAGGGAGTGAGTGGAGTTTGTATGATTTCCCCCTGTTCTGTATAGAGTGAGTGAGTGGAGTTTGTGTGATCTCTACGCTTGCTGTGTAGAGAGTGAGTGAGTGGAGTTTGTGTGATCTCAACGCTTGTTGTGTAGAGAGTGAGTGGAGTTTGATGATCTCCCCCTGTTCTATAGAGTGAGTGGAGTTTGTATGATCTCCCCCTGTTGTGTAGAGAGTGAGTGAGTGAGTGCAGTTTGTATGATCTCCCCCTGTTATGTAGAGTTGGTGCGTGGAGTTTGTGTGATCTCCCCCTGTTCTGTAGAGAGTGAGTGAGTGGAGTTTGTATGATCTCCCACTGTTGTGTAGAGAGTGAGTGGAGTTTGTATGATCTCCCCCTGTTATGTAGAGTGAGTGAGTGGAGTTTGTATGATCTCCCCCCTGTTGTGTAGAATTAGTGAGTGGGTTATGTATGATCTCCCCCTGTTGTGTCGAGAGTGAGTGAGTGGAGTTTGTATGATCTCCCCCTGTTCTGTAGAGTGAGTGAGTGGAGTTTGAATGATCTCCCCCTGTTCTGTAGAGTGAGTGAGTGGAGTTTGTGTGATCTCCCCCTGGTCTGTAGAGAGTGAGTGAGTGGAGTTTGTATGATCTCCCCCTGGTCTGTAGAGAGTGAGTGAGTGGAGTTTGTATGATCGCCCCCTGTTCTGTAGAGAGTGAGTGAGTGGAGTTTGTATGATCTCCCCCTGGTCTGTAGAGAGTGAGTGGAGTTTGTATGATCTCCCCCTGGTCTGTAGAGAGTGAGTGAGTGGAGTTTGTATGATCTCCCCCTGGTCTGTAGAGAGTGAGTGAGTGGAGTTTGTATTATCTCTCCCTGGTCTGTAGAGAGTGAGTGAGTGGAGTTTGTATGATCTCCCCCTGGTCTGTAGAGAGTGAGTGGAGTTTGTATGATCTCCCCCTGGTCTGTAGAGAGTGAGTGAGTGGAGTTTGTATGACCTCCCCTGTTCTGTAGAGAGTGAGTGGTGTTTGTATGACCTCCCCCTGTTCTGTAGAGAAAGCCTTCTACGTCTTAAACTAACAAACAAATTCACATTCAAGTGCTCAAGCCCAGATAACAACCGCCGTGTCAGGAGCAGTAGCGGAGTTAGCCTATGGGCAATGTTAGTGTATGGGTAATGTTAGTGTATGGGTAATGTTAGTGTATGGGTAATGTTAGTGTATGGGTAATGTTAGTGTATGGGTAATGTTAGTGTATGGGCAATGTTAGTGCATGGGCAATGTTAGTGTATGGGCAATGTTAGTGTATGGGCAATGTTAGTGTATGGGCAATGTTAGCCTATGGGCAATGTTAGCCTATGGGCAATGTTAGCCTATGGGCAATGTTAGTGTATGGGCAATGTTAGTGTATGGGCAATGTTAGTGTATGGGCAATGTTAGTCTATGGGCAATGTTAGTGTATGGGCAATGCTAGTGTATGGGCAATGTTAGTGTATGGGCAATGTTAGTGTATGGGCAATGTTAGTGTATGGGCAATGTTAATGTATGGGCAATGTTAGTGTATGGGCAATATTAGTGTATGGGCAATGTTAGTGTATGGGCAATGTTAGTCTATGGGCAATGTTAGTGTATGGGCAATGTTAGTGTATGGGCAATGTTAGTGTATGGGCAATGTTAGCCTATGGGCAATGTTAGCCTATGGGCAATGTTAGCCTATGGGCAATGTTAGTGTATAGGCAATGTTAGTGTATGGGCAATGTTAGTGTATGGGCAATGTTAGCCTATGGGCAATGTTAGTGTATAGGCAATGTTAGTGTATGGGCAATGTTAGCCTATGGGCAATGTTAGTGTATGGGCAATGTTAGTGTATGGGCAATGTTAGTGTATGGGCAATGTTAGTGTATGGGCAATGTTAGTGTATGGCCAATGTTAGTGTATGGGCAATGTTAGTGTATGGGCAATGTTAGCCTATGGGCAATGTTAGTGTATGGGCAATGTTAGTCTATGGGCAATGTTAGTGTATAGGCAATGTTAGTGTATGGGCAATGTTAGTGTATGGGCAATGTTAGCCTATGGGCAATGTTAGTGTATAAGCAATGTTAGTGTATGGGCAATGTTAGCCTATGGGCAATGTTAGTGTATGGGCAATGTTAGTGTATGGGCAATGTTAGTGTATGGGCAATGTTAGTGTATGGGCAATGTTAGTGTATGGCCAATGTTAGTCTATGGGCAATGTAAGTCTATGGGCAATGTTAGTGTATGGGCAATGTTAGTGTATGGGCAATGTTAGTCTATGGGCAATTTTAGTCTATGGGCAATGTTAGTGTATGGGCAATGTTAGTGTATGGGCAATGTTAGTGTATGGGCAATGTTAGTGTTAGTGTATGGGCAATGTTAGTGTATGGGCAATGTTAGTCTATGGGCAATGTTAGTGTATGGGCAATGTTAGTGTATGGGCAATTTTAGTCTATGGGCAATGTTAGTCTATGGGCAATGTTAGTGTATAGGCAATGTTAGTGTATGGGCAATGTTAGTGTATGGGCAATGTTAGCCTATGGGCAATGTTAGTGTATAAGCAATGTTAGTGTATGGGCAATGTTAGCCTATGGGCAATGTTAGCCTATGGGCAATGTTAGTGTATGGGCAATGTTAGTGTATGGGCAATGTTAGTGTATGGGCAATGTTAGCCTATGGGCAATGTTAGTCTATGGGCAATGTTAGTGTATGGGCAATGTTAGTGTATGGGCAATGTTAATGTATGGGCAATGTTAGTGTATGGGCAATGTTAGTGTATGGGCAATGTTAGTGTATGGGCAATGTTAGTCTATGGGCAATGTTAGTGTATGGGCAATGTTAGTGTATGGGCAATGTTCGTCTATGGGCAATGTTAGTGCACAGACAATGTTAGTGTATGGGTAATGTTAGTGTATGGGCAATGTTACTCTATGGGCAATGTTAGTGCATGGGCAATGTTAGTGTATGGGCAATGTTAGTCTATGGGCAATGTTAGTCAATGAAGCAACAGAAGTCTCCGTCGCCCTTGATTCGAGTGTGACAGATGAATTTTTCCCATGGGCGGAATTTGCTAGGGGGGGGGGGTGCGGGGGGGGTAACGCCCCCCCCCCCCGCCCCCCACCAAACTGGGCACCTTAATTAATTTATTTCCAATAGTTTAGAAATCAACATTTCAAAAGTAATTAATTATATGTCCCTGGGATTCCTAATGTGACGGACAAAGCGAACTCCTGCCCCCCCCCCCCCCCACCAATATACAAGTCCCTATTGCGATTCTGACGGGTGGTGAGTTGGGGTGGGGGGGGCGAGTGAGAGAGGGGGGTGGGCGGAGTGGGTGGAACGGGAGTGGGGTGGAAGTCGCTGTCCCGTGGGGAGGTGTGTGTGTGGGGGGGGGGGGGTGGTGGTGTGGGGGGGCCTGAAAACTTTTTCACTTGACGCGTGAAGCCAGTGCGCCGCTCCCTAAATATTCATGGGTAGCCTCCAGCCACGCCACGACGTAGCCCGTTCAGCCCGGGGCCACACGACATCCCAAATAGCTGTCTCCAGAGGAGGGGGGTGGTGAGGTGGATGGGGTCCAGGGTGAGTGCCCCCACCCCCCCCCCCCCGCGGGCTGGACGCGGTCGAAAGAGAGGTTCGCGGTTCGAATCCAGGTTTTGAGAGCCGCGCTGGTGGAAAGAAAAAAATGAAATGATGGATACTCAGCCGCGTTCGTCAGTGATGGCGCTTGCCTTCAATGTTACGCGGAGGTGGGGGGGGGGGGTTAGATCGTGTCCTGTGTACTGTCGCTTTAGTCGTTTTTTGTTGTCGTTGTTAACCTATAACCCTCCACCACCCGACAGGGCCGACCAAATCACGTGACAGATTTTTTTGTTTGTTAGTTACGGACACTGACTTTGGGTAGGGTGGTGGGTGGGTGGGTAGGGTGGTGGGTGGGTTAGGGTGGGGGTGGGTGGGTAGGGTGGGGGTGGGTGGGTAGGGTGGTAGTGGGTGGGGAGGATGGTGGTGGATGGGTTATGGTGGTGGTGGGTGGGTTACGGTGGTGGTGGGTAGGGTGGTGGTGGGTGGGTTAGGGTGGTGGTGATGGGTGGGTAGGGTGGTGGTGGGTGGATAGGGGAGTGATGGGTGGGTAGGGGGGTGGGTGGGTAGGGGGTGGTGGGTGGGCAAGGTGGTAGTGGGTGGGTTAGGGTGGGGGTGGGTGGGTAGGGGGGTGGTGGGTGGGTAAGGTGGTGGTGGGTGGGTTAGGGTGGTGGGTGGGTGGGTAGGGGGATGGTGGGTGGGTAAGGTGGTGGGTGGGTTAGGGTGGTGGGTAGGGTGGGGGTGGGTGGGTGGGTAGTGTGGAGGTGGTGGGTGGGTAGGGTCGTGATGGGTGGGTCGCATGGTGGTGGATGGTGGTGATGTGTCCGCAGGGACCTTTAATATAGCTTGACGCGACAATGCATATTTGATGATGTAAACACGTTTAAAAATGTAGCTACCGGCCACAGCATCGTCTTCATCATCATCATCGTCGCGATCGCGAGCGAACGGGGCTTTAAGTGTGCGGGACAAGCAAAAGCGGAGTGCCGCAGGGCATGCCCCCCGAGGTGGGTTGGGTGGGTGGAGGGGGGGGGGTTACTAAAGCCTCGTCAGCGTGTTACTCTTAGGGCAATGTGTCCAGCGGTTAAAACTAAAATCGAAGCTATTCTATTCAGCAGATAAATCCCACTGAGTTATATTATTACTTTTTACCTTTTCTTTTTCTTTGTCCGGAGGCGACCTGGCCCACGCACGTTGATAGCGCATCGTCGAAGTGGCTGATTAATCATCATCATCATCGCACGTGCTAATAATTTATAGCAGCAGCAGTAGCCAACTAATCTAAAGCGGTCGTGGGTTCGATCCCAACCCTGACGCCTGCTGTATATTTGGAGTTTGCGGTGTCTCTCTCTCTCATCATCATCACGGTGGCTAGGATATGTTAACTACCTCGCCTGGTGTGCAGGAGGTCGTGAGTTCGAACCCGACCCTGGTGTCTCTCTCCCCGTGGTCGCGTGGCTTTTTCTCCGGGCCCCTCTGGTTTTGCCCTCCACATTTAGAATCAACGTCACCACGTGTTTAGAGGATTGGCCACTGCTATAAATGTCCACACGACGATGATGATGGCGATAAGCCGCTTCGTTGAGCTCTCATTTGTGATGGGCCAGGTCGCTTCTGAAAGAGAGCTACACATAGCTCAGTGGGCCTTACCCTGGTAAATAAAATAAAGATTGTACGGCCTCTTCTTCCTCCTCCTCGTCTCGCATCCCCGCTCATGCAGCCCCCGTTTCGAACGCCCCAGCAGCACACGGGAGCGAGGCAACAGGACAAGCGACAGCACCAGCGGCAGCCTCTCTTCTGTGGAGTTGACTCTCTCGAGTTGAAGAATCCCTCCCAACTGACGATCGCCCAATATCGCTCGCTCGTAAATAATGTCTCACGACGAGAAGCTGATTTTTTTCTCTCTCTTTTATATATATATATATTTTTTGGGGGGGGGGACCCTCCTCTTGCTCGAAACACGAACCGTTGATTTATTTATTGGGGAGAGAGTGGTCCAGGGGTGTGGGGAGAGAAGTTCACTTCCGCCCGATAGAGAGAGGACGCATACGGCTTCTCTGGGTGTTCAACTAAGCAAGGGCAAGAAACACAACCAACCCCGAAGAAGAGCTTTTTGTCTGTGTGTGTGTGTGACAAGCAGGCAATCTGTGCGCGGCTGAATTATTGATGGCCAGAAATCGCTGAACAGAAGTCGGAAGGGGGGGGGGGAAACCGAAGAGACGAGATTGAATGTCAGACGGTTCCCCGCGGGCAGCCCCTTCGCACGCCGCTGCCAAGCCTCGAGATACAGACAGAAGGGGGGGGGGGGGTGTTTTCTGACATCCAGGTGTCACGTGGGGGTGCCCGTGTTGTCACATGCAGGTGTCACGTGGAGGGGGGGGGCGTTCTATGACATCCAGGTGTCACGTGGGGGTGCCTGTTTTGTCACATCCAGGTGTCACGTGGTGGGGGGGGGGCGTTCTATGGCATCCAGGTGTCACGTGGGGGTGTCCGTTCTATGATATCCAGGTGTCACGTGGGGGTGCCGTTTTTGTCACATCCAGGTGTCACGTGGAAGGGGGGGGGCGTTCTATGATATCCAGGTGTCACGTGGGGGTGCCCGTTTTGGCACATCCAGATGTCACGTGGGGGGCCCGTTCTGTGACATCCAGGTATCATTTGGGGGGGGGGGCAATGCAACCACAGGTAAGAGCATATAGTTCGCGAAGTCGCTGGGTGTGTATGGGGCACCACGGTGGCGAGATGTTAACTACCTCTCTCAGTATACAGGAGGTCGTGGGTTCGATCCCGACCTTGACGCCTTATGTATATTTGGAGTTTGCGGTGTCTCTCTCCCCGTGGTGGTCGCGTGGATTTGTCTCAGGGTCCTTCGGTTTTGCCCTCCACATGTAGAATCAACTTCACGCGTTTAGAATCTTTGGCCACTGCTATAAATGTCCAGATCATAAGCCACTCCGTTGAGCGAGCACGTGTGGCCAGGTGCGCTTCTAAAAACGAGCTGTACAGCTCAGTAAAAAAAAAACTGAAAAATATAGTTTATCGTTTTAATAGTTTTGTTAATCCATCACACACAACACACCCACAACTTCCCCCCCCCCCCCACACCTCCCCCTCTCCCCCCTCTTGCATCTGGCTATGCCTGTCCCACCAGTAAGGTCTCCACTCTCCTCACCCCTGCCTGGGACGCGATGAATAGATAATGACCTCAGGTAGATGAATAGATAATGACCTCAGGTAGATGAATAGATAATGACCTCAGGAAGATGAATAGATAATGACCTCAGGTAGATGAATAGATAATGACCTCAGGTAGATGAATAGATAATGACCTCAGGTAGATGAATAGATAATGACCTTAGGTAGATGAATAGATAATGACCTCAGGTGGATGAATAGATAATGACCTCAGGTAGATGAATAGATAATGACCTCAGGTAGATGAATAATGACCTCAGGTAGATGAATAGATAATGACCTCAGGTAGATGAATAGATAATGACCTCAGGTAGATGAATAGATAATGACCTCAGGTAGATGAATAGATAATGACCTCAGGTAGATGAATAGATAATGACCTCAGGTAGATGAACAGATAATGACCTCAGGTAGATGAATAGATAATGACCTCAGGTGGATGAATAGATAATGACCTCAGGTAGATGAATAGATAATGACCTCAGGTAGATGAATAGATAATGACCTCAGGTGGATGAATAGATAATGACCTCAGGTAGATGAATAGATAATGACCTCAGGTAGATGAATAGATAATGACCTCAGGTAGATGAATAGATAATGACCTCAGGTGGATGAATAGATAATGACCTCAGGTGGATGAATAGATAATGACCTCAGGTAGATGAATAGATAATGACCTCAGGTAGATGAATAGATAATGACCTCAGGTAGATGAATAGATAATGGCCTCAGGTAGATGAATAGATAATGGCCTCAGGTAGATGAATAGATAATGACCTCAGGTAGATGAATAGATAATGACCTCAGGTAGATGAATAGATAATGACCTCAGGTAGATGAATAGATAATGACCTCAGGTAGATGAACAGATAATGACCTCAGGTAGATGAATAGATAATGACCTCAGGTAGATGAATAGATAATGACCTCAGGTAGATGAATAGATAATGACCTCAGGTAGAGCTGGGGGGGGGGGGGGGCACCATTCTCCTGGCCCAGCGAAAGAAAATCTCAACTGCGGATCGGGGCAAACGGAACACCCCCAGCAGTAAGATTGGCGAGGGGGGTGACGGGACTGGGGGAGTGGGGGGGGGGGGGTATGGGGGGGAGGGCGCTGGAGTGGAGAGTAAGGAGTGGGGGGGGGGGCTTCTGCATCAATAATGTAGCGCCTGTTAGAAGCAGGTGAACACTGTGGCGTGGTGGCGCTGATCGGCTCTGACGACCGCTGTCGCTCTGAATCGGGATCGGCCTCGCTGGGCACAGCTGCTACGCGGACACGCGGAGAGTCGGCAGCCTACATGCATTACCTGCCGGCACTACCTCCTAACACTACTTTCCAGTACTACCTCTGGGCACTACCTCCTAACACTACCTCTGGGCACTACCTCCTAACACTACTTTCCAGTACTACCTCTGGGCACTACCTCCTAACACTACCTCTGGGCACTACCTCCTAACACTACTTTCCAGTACTACCTCTGGGCACTACCTCCTAACACTACCTCTGGGCACTACCTCCTAACACTACCTGCCGGCACTACCTCCTAACACTACTTTCCAGTACTACCTCTGGGCACTACCTCCTAACACTACCTCTGGGCACTACCTCCTAACACTACCTCTGGGCACTACCTCCTAACACTACTTTCCAGTACTACCTCTGGGCACTACCTCCTAACACTACCTCTGGGCACTACCTCCTAACACTACTTTCCAGTACTACCTCTGGGCACTACCTCCTAACACTACCTCTGGGCACTACCTCCTAACACTACTTTCCAGTACTACCTCTGGGCACTACCTCCTAACACTACCTCTTGGCACTACCTCCTAACACTACCTGCCGGCACTAACGTCCTAACATTACCTGCCGGCACTACCTCCATGCATTACCTCCCAACACCACCTCCTAACATTACCTGCCGGCACTACCTCCATGCATTACCTCCCAGCACTACTTCCCAACACTACCCCTTGGCACTACCTCCTAACACTACTTCCCAGCACTACCTCCGGGCACTACCTCCTAACACTACCTCCCGGCACTACCTCTCGGCACTACCTCCCAGCACTATTTCCCAACATTATCTCTCAGCACTACTTCCCGGCACTACCTCTTGGCACTACCTCCTAACCCTACTTCCCAGCACTACCTCCCGGCACTACCTCCTAACACTATCTCTCAGCACTACCGCCTATCACTACCTCCCGGCACTACCTCCCAGCACTACCTATATACGTAGCCAACCACGCTAATCGGAGGTGCGGGGGGAAGGACAACAAAACACAACAACAAACAGTTATATATAAAAAAAACGAGTTTTCAATCTCGATGATTTAAAAGTGGACAGATCCAGTGGGTTCGACCGCCTTCACTTCACGTGACGTCACACTTGCCGGCACGGCACCCACGTGTCCCCACCCACGTGGTGCGTGCCACGTGTCGTGGATTTCACGTGACGTCACACCGCCAGCGCGACGCCCACGTGTCCCACCCACGTGTCCCGCCCACTTGTGCGCGGTCTTCAAGGGCTCAGTATACAGAGTCGCGGCTCGGCCTCCGGCTCGGCGTCCAACGCTCAGTCTCGGCGTTGGCTTCATCCGGCTCAGTCGTCTTCTCTCGTATGGATTAATGACGGCAGATTAAAGATGTAATTTTAGATTTGCTATCGCTGCGCAGTTGCCTGTTCAGAAGCACAGTGGATCTCGTCCATTGCTCCTTTTAAAAGGAGTGAAGGCAGCAGCAGCAGCGGCGGCGGTGGCGGTGGAGTGTTTACATTGCGGACGGCGGTTTGGGATTCGTGGCCGCACACTCGCAGGCCGCCGAATCTTCGATGCGACATTCGTGCGCCTGGTGGCCGCATCGGCCACGTGGCCCGGTCCCGATTCGGTTGATGGTCGAGCATTGGCGGCGTGGAAGGTTGAAATCGGGTGGAGGTTCGACAGTCGGTATCGTGTACGAGATGTTTACCTTTTAACGTCGGCTGCAGTCTCTCGCCTTCAGTTGCTTCGAGGGAACGCGTGAGTGAGCCGCCTCAGTGAAGTGGCTCGGCTCGGGCTTGGCTCGGGCTCGACTCGTGGGAAATCGTGAGCATGGCCCTGAGCACGGCTCACTTGCGGGTCAGAGCCATTAAGCCTGAGCCAATTATTTACGTTAATTCTGCCCGTCCCCAAACGCTATGACCAAAATCGCTCGTCGATTCCGCGTCGCCATGAGGCGCACAGACGGCTCAAGTCAGAACTCTCGCAGCCAGCGGCCGGCAGTGCGACTGAGACTCTAATCCCGGTCCCCTTCTTGAGTTCCCGCCTGCTTCGTCAAAATCAACCTGACACTTGAGACTGGAAAGTGTCAGGTTGACACTTGAGAGGTGACGCACCCCGGCAGTGCGCAGCGACTGACGTTGATCCTGAACATCAGGGTGTGAGGGTGTAGGAGGAGGATTGAGATACCGAGTGATGGGCTTGTGACGAGACACGGGGTCACCCCCCCACGCCCAACACCTCCGCCCTGGCGGTGTTGGCGGTGGTAGGGGCTGAGTGGCCCCACTCAGCGTCCCACCCGAGTGACCTCTCAGTGCTTGTCCAGATGAGCTCAGCTGTTGTCCATGGCCAATGTTGTGAAACGACGTCTCAACGCAGCCATTGAGTTGCCATGTTGCTCCCACCTTGTGACCTACATTGCTGCCACTTTGCTTCTCGACTGTGCTCCCACCGTGATCTCACTTTGTTCCCACCTTGCTTCCACCTGGCTTCCACCTTGCTTCTATTACCTTGCTTCTACCTTGATTTCACCTTGCTCCCATCTCGCTACCACCTCGCTCCCACCTCGCTTCCACCTCTATTCCACCTCACTCCCACCTCGCTCCCAACTCGCTCCCACCTCGCTTCCACATCGTTCCCACCTCGCTTCCACCTCGCTCCCACCTCGCTCCGACTTCGCTTCCACCTCGCTCCCAACTCGCTTCCACCTCGCTCCCACCTTGCTCCCACCTCGCTTCCACCTCGCTACTCTTCTCAATTTGCTGCCCCACGTGGCTCCCACATGGCCCATCCATGCCATGCACGCACTTCCTCCTCCCTTCTGCGCGTGGTGAATAAATGATGCGGTACTGCTGGGAGCGCCACGCTTCTGATCGCGTCTGTCAATGGCTCATGCATCATTGACGAGGGTTTTCAGGCCATTGGCGACTTCTCTATTGTAGGGGGTGGCATGGGAAGGGGGGTGGTTGGGGAGGGGCGAGGGGGCGTGTGTTCAGCTCTTGGGTTTGATGGGAATTGACGGTGTCACTTTCAAATTGGTTATTAGTGCTGCTTACAACGCTGCCTCTCTGTTGCCGCGGTGGCGAGATGTTAACTACCTCGCCTGGTATACAGGATGGTCGTGGGTTCCATCCCGACCCACGACGCCTGCTGTATATTTGGAGTGTGCGTGTGTTCTGCCTCCCCATGTAGGATTTAACACGCGTTTAGAGTATTTGGCTGCTGCCATAGATGTCCACGTGATGATGATGATGATAAGCCACTTTGTTGAGCTGTCATTTGTGAGAGCCCAGGTCGCTTCCGAGCAAAAGCTACATAGCTCAGTGCAGCCTTAACGGTTACATTATTTTTTAAAATACAATTCTGGCTCTGCGCTCCTCCTGACCAACTCCCTCCCAGCGTGGGGGGGAAGGGAGGCGGTGAATGGTGGGGGGGGGGGGGAGATCCGAAGTCGATGGATGGGGTTAGAACCCTCAACCTCGTTCAAGGCACGGCGGTAGGACTGGGCACAGCGGCTAGAGAGAGCATCCGAGACGGGAGCAGCTGCCCTGCCTGCAGCTGCTCCTGGATTGTTGCTCACTGCCCTCTCATTAATTAAGTCTCCCCCGCCTCACAGCACCCCCCCTCCCCTCCACCCCCACCACCGATGATGAAACGATTCAGGAGAAGAGATCCCCCCCCCGCCTCTGTTGGAAGTTGACACCGTTGTTGAAAAGCTCAAGCCCTTTCCAATCTCGCATTCTCCGTTTGTTTTGTGGCCTAAATAGGGGGGGGGGGGCGGCGGAGGGGGGCAGGCTTCAGTTTAATCAACAGAACCTCCTCCCCCCCCCGCCACCCATCACCCACCACCTTCATTTTTTCCATCTTGACATCACGGGGGGGGGGGGGGGGGACTGCGGTCAGACCCCCCTCTAAGAGAGCGACAGAGTGAGAGAGCGCGCGGCAGAGAGCGACAGCGAGTGAGAGAGAGCGAGAGAAAGAGAATGAGCGAGAGAGAGCGAATGAGGGAGCGAGAGAGAATGAGCGAGAGAGAGAGAATGAGGGAGCGAGAGAGAATGAGTGAGAGAGAATGAGGGAGCGAGAGAGAATGAGCGAGAGAGAGCGAATGAGGGAGCGAGAGAGAATGAGCGAGAGAGAGAGAATGAGCGAGAGAGAGAGAGTGAGGGAGCGAGAGAGAGAGAGAATGAGCGAGGGCGAGAGTCTCTCTCGCTCCTTCCTCTCTGAACTTCAAACGCGCCGAGTCCTCCGAGAGGCGCTGGGGTGCGGGGCCGTGAAGGAGGGGATGGGGGTGAGGAGTGAGGGGGTGAGGATTAAGGGGGTGAGGAGTGAGGGGGTGAGGAGTGCTAGGTTGAGGAGCGTGGTGTGTGGGGGGGGGGGCACGGGGTACAGGGGTGAGGACCGCGCGTGCTATGATGTCGGCTGCTGGGCACTAAGTCCGGGGCACCTGCAATGTACACATTCTCAAGATGCAGGGCGCCAATAATGGGTGGCTGGGTGCTGGGTGCAGGGTGGCTGGATGCAGGGTGAGGGGTGCCGGGACCGGGTGTGGCTGGGTGTCGCGTGCAGGGCGCGGCGTGTCGGGTGACGTGCGTGGAGAGCACAGCCTTGCGGGGCGCCACGTGTGCCGGTACCTAGGCCGGCGGGCACCCTGCGTGCGTATCGATCGGGCCGCGTGGCGCCGGAGCCGAGCGCAGGGTGTGCGAGGGGGTGCCGTGAACGTGGTGGTGCAGGGCGCCGCTCGCGATGAACTCCACGTGGTGGCGCGCCGCCGTAGCGCGCGGGGAAGATCGCGCCGGGATGAGGAGGAGGATGAGGAGGTGGGAGAGGAGGAGGAAGAGGAGGAGGATGATGCGCCACGCTGCACGGGTAGGGGCTGGACGCAGAACCAGTGCGGCATAACTCTGCGGGGCCCTGGTACAGGGACGCGAACCCCTGTGGGAACGACATCATCTCGATCTCCACTGCTTTTCACTCTCCCGTATTATTCCCCCCCCCCCCTCGTCTCTACCTCTCCTCTCTGTCGTTCTCTCGCGCTCCGCGCTTCCTTGCTCCCCCATATCTCTCTTTTTTACGATCAGAGGAAACAAGAAGATGCTCGGTGTAGTCGGCACTTTGGTTCGTTCATCATTTCGGTTTTTTTGTTTTTGAATGCTTTGCTTTATGTAACCCCCCCCCACCCCCTTTTTAAAATGAAAGAGTTAACAAAATATTTCTCGCTCTGCCTCTCCTTACCCCTTCCCTCTCTCGCTACCCCCCTCTCTGCCCCCCCTCTCTCTCTACCCCCTCTCTGCCCCCCCTCTCTCTCTCTCTACCCCTCTCTTCCTACTCCATGTCGCTCTCGCTCTCTCTCGCTCTCCCTCTCTCCCTCTCTCTTTTTTTAAACTACGACAAGTGCTGCATCTGCACGCAGCCCTTCTCACAGTCCATCGGCCTCCGACGGGTAGCTCACAATCTGCATGCAGAGCTCTCCGTCATCTGCCACTGAGCACACGGCCTCCTCCAGCGCCCACTGCTCCTTGAAGGCCGGCACGGCGTGGGTCAGCCGCGCATGGCGGAACTCCAGCCCACACACCCTGGCTCCGACCAGAGCGCGGAAGATGCCCAGGCTGCTGGCCCGGCATTTCCTCTACCCCCTCTCTCTCTACTCTATGTCTATGTTCCCCCTGTTTTCTATGTAATTTTTTACCTCCTTCCCTCCCTTCCTCCCCTCCCTCCCCTCCCTCCCCTCACCCCATCCCTCGCTCTCTCCCTCCCTCCCCTCCTTCCCCTTCCTTCCCCTTCCCTCACCCCTCCCCTTCTTCCCCTACTTCCCTCCCCTCCCTCCCTCCCCTCCTCCCCTCCTTCCCTCCCTCGCTCCCACCAAGCCGGGCGGCACCCCGTACGGAAGAGACAATGACAGTAGTATTATTATTATGATCATCAACAGAGGCATCAAAATCAATGTATTAATCCTGGAGGAATCCGATGACCTATAAAGCTCTTTGTCACAGATGTCCAGTAGGGGACACGGGGCCAGAACGTTACAACAACAAACAATAAACACGTTATGAGTGCAAAGTATTGGAAAGGTAAACAAATCACTTAAATATATTATCTCCATATATATAAACGGCAAAGTTGTGAATGTGTCTGTTCAAAATGTTTAGCGTACTTCCCGACATGCAACAAACTGGAAATTTGTCATGTGGGTACTTTCCAGACTGTACACCATGCAAAAATTATAAAAATAAGACTTTTGTATGTATATTTTTTTGGAGGGGGCACAATAATGCATATTTGTTGCACGGCAAGTGAGCTGTGACGTCACATCGCTGTCATGTCACCCGCATGCCGCAGCGTCACGCAGTGTGCCTGTTGACGTCACGCATCCCCCCCCCCAACCCTCCGCCAGTAAAGTGCCATACAAATGTGTTGCAGGTCTAAGGCGTTCTGGGCCTCCCCTAGGTCGACTCAGCCTCAAACGAGTAACTGGTGTGGTGTGTGAACATCGCCACTGGGGAGACAAAGGCGGCCGGGCGTGGTGAATCCAAGTCCCTGGGCGAAGCCGGGTAGTAAAGCTAGTATACAAATAAAACTAAACTATGTGTTTTTTTGTTGCCAGGTTAATGTCCACTGAGCTATTAGCTTATTTTTTCAGAAGCGGCCTGGCCCATCACAGACGATAGCTCAACGAAGTGGTGGCGGATCATCATCATCGTCGTCGTGTGGAAAATTTAAACCAGCAGCCAAATACTCTAAAACGCGTGATGTGGATTTTAAATGTGGAAGTTAAAAAATCGGAGGACCCTGATGAAAATCCACGCGACTGTGGGGGGTGGTCCAGATGTCTTGTGGACCACGTACCCCCATTTAATTCCCTAACACGTAATATTGTTGTTTAAAGTTAAGGTTGAATTAAAAACATAAAATTAATTTTCAGACGAAAAAACATTGCGGGGTCAATTAATTGCGGGTCACGAGACTTCTGGACCACCTTGGTGAGGTGGTGATGGTGATGTGTTGTGAGGTGATGGTGATATCTGGTGAGTTGATGGTGAAGTCTGGTAAGGGGTCTGGTGAGGTGAGGTAATGTCTGGTGAGGTAATGTCTGGTGAGGTAATGTCTGGTGATGTCTGGTGAGGCGATGATATCTGGAGAGTTGGTGGTGAGTTGGTGATGATGTCTGGTCAGTTGGTGGTGATGTCTGGTGAGGTAGTGTGGTTATGTTTGGTGAGATGTCAGGTAAGGTAATGTCTGGTGAGGTGATGTCTGGTGAGGTGATATCTGGTGAGGTGATGTCTGGTGAGGTGAGGTCTGATGAGGTGAGGTCTAGTGAGGTGATATCTGGTGAGGTGATGTCTGGTGAGGTGATGTCTGGTGAGGTGATGTCTGATGAGGTAATGTCTGGTGAGGTGATATCTGGTGAGGTGATGTCTGGTGAGGTGATGTCTGATGAGGTAATGTCTGGTGAGGTGATGTCTGGTGAGGTGAGGTCTGGTGAGGTAATGTCTGATGAGGTAATGTCTGGTGAGGTGATGCCTGGTGAGGTGATGTCTGGTGAGGTGATGTCTGGTGAGGTAATGTCTGGTGAGGTGATGTCTGGTGAGGTGAGGTCTGGTGAGGTAATGTCTGATGAGGTAATGTCTGGTGAGGTGATGTCTGGTGAGGTAATGTCTGGTGAGGTAATGTCTGGTGAGGTGATGACTGGTGAGGTGAGGTCTGGTGAGGTGATGTCTGGTGAGGTAATGTCTGATGAGGTAATGTCTGGTGAGGTGATGTCTGGTGAGGTAATGTCTGGTGAGGTAATGTCTGGTGAGGTGATGACTGGTGAGGTGAGGTCTGGTGAGGTGATGTCTGGTGAGGTAATGTCTGATGAGGTAATGTCTGGTGAGGTGAGGTCTGGTGATGTCTGGTGAGGCAATGATATCTGGAGAGTTGGTGGTGAGTTGGTGATGTCTGGTCAGTTAGTGGTGAGTTGGTGATGATGTCTGGTCAGTTGGTGATGATGTCTGGTGAGGTAGTGTGGTTATGTTTGGTGAGATGTCAGGTAAGGTAATGTCTGGTGAGGTGATGTCTGGTGAGGTGATATCTGGTGAGGTGATGTCTGGTGAGGTGAGGTCTGGTGAGGTGAGGTCTAGAGAGGTGATATCTGGTGAGGTGATATCTGGTGAGGAGAGGTCTGGTGAGGTGAGGTCTGGTGAGGTGATATCTGGTGAGATGATATCTGGTGAGGTGATGTCTGGTGAGGTGATGTCTGGTGAGGTGATTCTGATGAGGTAATGTCTGGTGAGGTGATATCTGGTGAGGTGATGTCTGGTGAGGTGAGGTCTAGTGAGGTGATATCTGGTGAGGTGATGTCTGGTGAGGTGATGTCTGATGAGGTAATGTCTGGTGAGGTGATGACTGGTGAGGTGATGTCTGATGAGGTGAGGTCTGGTGAGATGATGTCTGATGAGGTAATGTCTGGTGAGGTGAGGTCTGGTGAGGTGATGTCTGGTGAGGTGAGGTCTGGTGAGGTGATGTCTGATGAGGTAATGTCTGGTCAGGTGATGACTGGTGAGGTAATGTCTGGTGAGGTGATGTCTGGTGAGGTGAGGTCTGGTGAGGTAATATCTGATGAGATAATGCCTGGTGAGGTGTTGTCTGGTGAGGTAATGTCTGATGAGGTAATGTCTGGTGAGGTGAGGTCTGGTGAGGTGATGTCTGGTGAGGTGAGGTCTGGTGAGGTGATGTCTGGTGAGGTGAGGTCTGGTGAGGTGATGTCTGGTGAGGTGAGGTCTGATGAGGTAATGTCTGGTGAGGTGATGTCTGGTGAGGTGATGTCTGATGAGGTAATGTCTGATGAGGTAATGTCTGGTGAGGTGATGACTGATGAGGTGATGTCTGGTGAGGTGATGTCTAGTGAGGTGATGTCTGGTGAGGTGATGACTGGTGAGGTGATGTCTGGTGAGGTAATGTCTGATGAGGTGAGGTCTAGTGAGGTAATGTCTGGTGAGGTGATGTCTGGTGAGGTAATGTCTGATGAGGTGATGTCTGGTGAGGTGATGTCAGGTAAGGTAATGTCTGGTGAGGTGATGTCTGGTGAGGTGATGTCTGGTGAGGTGATGTCTGGTGAGGTGATGTCTGGTGAGGTGAGGTCTGGTGAGGTAATATCTGGTGAGGTGATATCTGGTGAGGTGATGTCTGGTGAGGTAATGTCTGGTGAGGTGATGTCTGGTGAGGTGAGGTCTGGTGAGGTGAGGTCTGGTGAGCTAATGTCTGGTGAGGTGATGTCTGGTGAGGTGAGGTCTGGTGAGGTGAGGTCTGGTGAGGTAATGTCTGGTGAGGTGATATCTGGTGAGGTGATGACTGGTGAGGTGATGACTGGTGAGGTGACGTCTGGTGAGGTGATGTCTGGTGAGGTGATGTCTGGTGAGGTGATATCTGGTGAGGTGATGTCTGGTGAGGTGAGGTCTGGTGAGGTGAGGTCTGGTGAGGTAATGTCTGGTGAGGTGATATCTGGTGAGGTGATGACTGGTGAGGTGATGTCTGGTGAGGTGACGTCTGGTGAGGTGAGGTCTTGTGAGGTGAGGTCTGGTGAGGTGACGTCTGATGAGGTAATGTCTGGTGAGGTGACGTCTGATGAGGTAATGTCTGGTGAGGTGATGTCTGGTGAGGTGAGGTCTGGTGAGGTGATGTCTGGTGAGGTAATGTCTGATGAGGTAATGTCTGGTGAGGTGAGGTCTGATGAGGTAATGTCTGATGAGGTAATGTCTGGTGAGGTGATGTCTGGTGAGGTGAGGTCTGGTGAGGTGATGTCTGGTGAGGTAATGTCTGATGAGGTAATGTCTGGTGAGGTGAGGTCTGGTGAGGTGAGGTCTGGTGAGGTAATGTCTGATGAGGTAATGTCTGATGAGGTAATGTCTGGTGAGGTGATGTCTGGTGAGGTGATGTCTGGTGAGGTGAGGTCTTGTGAGGTGACATCTGATGAAGTGAGGTCTGTGGTGAGGTTTGTCGATGTCTGTTTACCTGCGAGCGAGCGAGTGAACGTACACCCCCGACCCTCTAGGGGCCGTCCATAAATGACGTCACGCGATTTTGGGCGATTTTTGACCCCCCCCCCGTCGTCACACGGCGTCACAAAAAGTCAGACCCCCCCCTCAAATATGACGTCACAAAGCTCTGCCCACCCCCCCAAAATAAACCATGCTTCAAATCTCTTTAAACTATTGTCATTGTAGTGCGTATTTAATGTGACGCTGCACTCTGATGTTGTAGGAGAAAACATTTATTAAAAAGTCAATTTAATTAAGTAGAACGTGTTGTCTATATTTATTTAAAGTTGCGGAATTTTGATGTGACGTCACATTCCTCAAACTCTTCCCCCCCCCTCTTCGTCACACATCGTCACAAATGCCTGACACCCCCCCCTAGGTGCGTGACGTCATTTATGGACGTCCCCCTAAGGCTTCGACGACAGAGGCACGCCGAGGCCGCGCGGTTTTCACGCGTTGAGGGACGGGGCAGGCGCGAGGTCGGCGTGATGACGACACGGGGAGGGAGGGAGGCTGACGGCGGGCGGGGTCGATGCAGGCGGGGGCGATGATTGGCGGCTGGCGGAGACGCGATGACGACAAAGGGGAGAACGCGATGACGACGACGGCGAGGAGGAGGGGGGACTGAGGGGGAGGAATGAAGGGGGGGCGGGACTCAGGGGGGGGGGGCTGGACTGAGGGGGGGGGCTGGACTGAGGGGGCGGGACTGAGGGGAGGCGGTGGCGACGAGCCCGAGAGAGCGGCAGGCAATGGCTGAGGGGGGTCCCGTTCTGGACCGGGTCCTGCAGTTCTTGCTCGCCCAGGGGGGACGCGTGAGGGACGGCGAACTCACCGAGAGGTTCCGGGGCTTCCTGGAGGAGGGGGACCCCGCCAAGAGAGGTACCACCCACCCACCCTCCACCACCACCACGCAACGCGCGCGTCTCACACTCACAGCCCTGACTGCGAGCGCCTTCACACTCACCGACAAGGCCTCACCCAAACACCACGGTGTCCTCACACTCACCCTCACCACGGTGGCCTCACCCAAACACCACGGTGTCCTCACACTCACCCTCACCACGGTGGCCTCACCCAAACACCACGGTGTCCTCACACTCACCCTCACCACGGTGGCCTCACCCAAACACCACGGTGTCCTCACACTCACCCTCACCACGGTGTCCTCACACTCACCCTCACCACGGTGTCCTCACCCTCACCACGGTGGCCTCACCCTCACCACGCGGGGCTCACACTCACCCTCACCACGGTGTCCTCACACTCACACTCACCACGGTGTCCTCACCCTCACCACGGTGGCCTCACCCTCACCACGGTGTCCTCACACTCACCCTCACCACGGTGGCCTCACCCAAACACCACGGTGGCCTCACACTCACCCTCACCACGCGGGGCTCACACTCACCCTCACCACGGTGTCCTCACCCTCACCCTCACCACGGTGTCCTCACACTCACCCTCACCACGGTGTCATCACACTCACCCTCACCACGGTGTCCTCACACTCACCCTCACCACGGTGTCCTCACCCTCACCACGGTGGCCTCACACTCACCCTCACCACGCGGGGCTCACACTCACCCTCACCACGGTGTCCTCACCCTCACCACGGTGTCCTCACACTCACCCTCACCACGGTGGCCTCACACTCACACTCACCACGGTGTCCTCACCCTCACCACGGTGGCCTCACACTCACCCTCACCACGGTGGCCTCACACTCACCCTCACCACGCGGGGCTCACACTCACCACGGTGGCCTCACACTCACCCTCACCACGGTGTCCTCACACTCACCCTCACCACGGTGGCCTCACACTCACCCTCACCACGGTGGCCTCACCCTCACCACGGTGGCCTCACACTCACCCTCACCACGGTGGCCTCACACTCACCCTCACCACGGTGTCCTCACACTCACCCTCACTACGGTGTCCTCACCCTCACCACGGTGGCCTCACCCTCACCACGGTGTCCTCACCCTCACCACGGTGGCCTCACACTCACCCTCACCACGGTGGCCTCACACTCGCCCTCACCACGGTGCCCTCACACTCACCCTCACCACGGTGCCCTCACACTCACCCTCACCACGGTGTCCTCACCCTCACCGCGCGGGGCTCACACCCTGACAGCGAGGGCCCTCACCCTCACTCACCCTCGTCGCACTCACCATGGGGGCCTCCTCACGCTCGCCACGGGACCGTTACCGCCACGGGGGTACTACACTCGTACTCACCACACTCGTACTCACCACACTCACACTCACCACACACTCACCCTCACCACACTCACCCTCACCATCACCGCGCGGGGCTCACACTCACCCTCATCGCACTCACCACGGGACCGTTACCGCCACTGGGGTACTACACTCGTACTCACCACACGCACCCTCACCGCAGGAGAAGCTGTCACCACACTCATTCTCCCCACACTCACACGCACCCTCACCGCAGGAGAAGCTGACTGTCACCGCACTCATTCTCACCACACTCACACTCACCACGCTCACCCTCACCACACTCACCACACTCACCCTCACCACACATCCTCACCACACACACTCACCATCACCACACTCACCACACTTACACTCACCATCACCACACTCACCACACTCACCATCACCACGCTCACCATCACACACGCTCACCATCAACACGCTCACCATCACCATACTCACCCTCACCACGCTCACCATCACCATGCTCACCCTCACCACGCTCAACATCACCACGCTCACCACACTCACCCTCACCACACTCATCCTCACCACTCATCCTCACCATCACCACACTCACCATCACCACACTCACCCTCACCACACTCACCCTCACCACACACACTCACCATCACCACACTCACCCTCTGCACGCTCACCACACTCACCCTCACCACACTTACACTCACCATCACCACACTCACCACGCTCACCATCACCACGCTCACCATCACCACGCTCACCATCAACACGCTCACCATCACGCTGTACCTCACCACACTCACCCTCACCACACTCACCATCACCATACTCACCCTCACCACGCTCACCATCACCACGCTCACCCTCACCACGCTCAACATCACCACGCTCACCACACTCACCCTCACCACACTCATCCTCACCACTCATCCTCACCATCACCACACTCACCATCACCACACTCACCCTCACCACACTCACCCTCACCACACACACTCACCATCACCACACTCACCCTCCGCACTCTCACCACACTCACCCTCACCACACTTACACGCACCATCACCACGCTCACCATCAACACGCTCACCATCAACACGCTGACCCTCACCACACTCACCATCACCACACTCACTCTCCGCACGCTCACCCTCACCACACACAACAACAACCGCCACTAATTGGCGGTGACGTAACCACGAAGCTTGTGCCAAGCTATGTGCACGTTGAGGCCACGTGAAGTGTCGAACGCCCGCTGGCAGGAGGTCACGGGGCAGACCCAGGTGCCACGGGTCGACTGACTGAGATGACTGGCTGATGCACCACCTGTGCCCCCTTCTGTGCCAACTTGCGGTGCTTTAGCCACCCAGCGCTCTGCTCGTTGTTGTGAGCGTCGCTCCTCCGCCCTCCGTTGTTGTTGGAGGGCGACTACCTCCAACTGCCCAGTAGCGTCCTTCACGAGCCTCCTCCACAGAGGCCAATCTTGACACCGCTGGTACCAATCATCGGCAAGTCTACTCAGCTCCACGTCCTCCTGTACCACATCACTCCATCTCTTCTCTAGCCCGTGCCGCGCCCGTTTAGCCCCCTCGATCCTGCCGAACAAAAGCTGTTTCGGCATGCGGTGGCTGGGCATGCGGGCTACATGACCCAGCCATCGCAGCCTTGCCTGCCAGAGGAGCTCACCGATGGCACTTTGTCCAGATCTCTCAAGGATTTGTGAGCTCACACAATCCAGTCTGGCTAAACCCAGGATGGATCGTAGGCAAGCCAGCCTAAATGTTTCTAACCGGCGAAGATGTTCCATTAGAGGGGTCCACGTTTCGCAAGCGTAGAGAAGGGAGGGAGGGAATGACTGTGGCCGAGAAGACCTGAAGCTTCATGTAGAGCGACAGACCAGGTAGCTTCCAAACAGCGTTACGAAACCGATTAAAAGATAATGCTGCTCGACTGATTTGGAATGAGACCTCTGCTGTCAAACCGGAGCCGGTCATGAGCACACTCTCCAGGTATGGGAAACTCTCCACTCTCTCCACAACTGCCCCATCATCAATTGGGAGTTGTGGGGGTAGAGTCTTCCGATGGTACAAAATACCCAGGCAGGTGCTTAGTTTTGGTGGGGCAGATGGTAAGGCCCCCACCTCTTAGTGGCAAGCTCCAGGTTCAGCAGCAGGGCCTCCGACTCCTCCTCTGAGTGAGCAGCAATTACCAGATCATCGGCAAACTTAACATGGTTGAGCAATAGGGAGCCATCCCTTGACCGCACCCGGGCGTCGATCAGCCTCCCATTGTATCTGTACCAGATGGAAATTCCTCCGGTACAGCTATTGAAGGCTTCACGAACTACATGGTCGAAATAGATGTTAAATAATGTGGGAGCCAGAGGACATCCCCTGTCGCACCCCAAGGTGTACAGGGAATGGCTCTGATTCCCGGCCACGTAGTTTTACCCGGGCCCGCTCACCATCATGAAGGTCCTTAATGATCGTGACCAGAGGGTCAGGGACTCCAAAAGCACGAAGAACAACCCAGAGCCCAGGCCTACTGATGGTATCATAGGCCTTGACCAGGTCAATAAAGCAGAGATGTAGGTCTTGTTGGAATCCCCTACACCTCTGCTTACTTAACAAATAAAAAAACTAAAAGATGAATACAGGAATAGCGAGAGAGAGAAAATACATGCACGTAACAAGAAAATGATCATCACAGAAAATAAATGAAAGTAAATAAATCCGTTCAATCTCCGTACCCCCGCCCAGACCACAATCCCAACATCTTGCCGGATGTGGGAGAACCTTCACAGGAGGGGTGATGGTGGAGTGGCCGAAAAAGTTAATGAGCCAGTTGGACCATAATCAACTGCAAAAGCCTATTTTCTAGCATATGCCTGGACAAATAATTAGGCCTTTAGTTAACATTTGATGATGATGATGGGATGTTGTGAGGCCCCACTGCGGCCCTCAGTGACTTAATTTAATACGCCCCTTGGCCGCAAGACCCTCCTGTAACTCTTGAGTCTTTCCTTGGTGTAAAAAAAAACTGTGTAGAGTTATCATAGTCCTCGTCAGTGGGTGGGCCCTACATGTACTGTACAACAACTGTGTATGTTGGAACTTCTTTCGCACCGTACGTAACCAACCGTGCTAGTCGGAGGCGCGGGGGTGGGGGTGAAGGAAACAAGCTAAACACAAGTTCACTCTGCTTAGCGGGTACATCACTAATTATTATGGTGGCACGCCTTAATCGGAGAGGTGGGGTGGGTGGCACCCAATGTGCATCCCCGTCACTGCAAGCGTATTAGTCGCACTGATCGGATATTAGAGCTTTCATGTTTTCCGACCCTGGCTATAAGTCGTGTTCCTAATCCTGGCTCAGTCACTTCAGTCACCCTCTTGCAGTGATGGTATAAGTGACTGACGTATATGTGTGTGTGTTGGCACAGTAGTGGGCACAGGTGGTGCATCGGCCAGTCATCTCAGTCGACCCATGGCACCTGGGTCTGCCCTGTGACCTCCTGCCAGCGGGCGTTCGACACTTCCTGGCCTGGCACAAGCGCCGTGGTGACGTCACTGCCACTTAGTCGCAAATGACGATTGTTGTTCATTTAAAGTGGCGTAGCGGCCAGGGCGCTGCGCTACGAACCCAGTGACCCGAGTTCGATTCCCGCTCACGGCCAACACCAGTGACAAATATCTGAACCGGTCCTAGGCCTCAAATGAGTACCTGGTGCAGTGTAAAAACATCGCCACTGGGGAGAGAAATACTGCCGGGCGTGGTGTTGGCTACCCATTCCCTCGTGTGCCGTGCCGGCCTTCATAGGTGCTCGCTAACAGCACTTTCCCCAACAGCAGTCTGTTAAGGCTATACAGGGGGTCTTTGTTTTTGTTCATTTGAAAGGCTTCTTCAGCTCACGCTATGAAAAAGGTTGTATCATCTATAACACTTACAATGCCCCTGCTGCTAGCTGCACACGAGATAATTTCATCTATTAAATGGATTGAAGTAGCCATATAGCCGCAATGCCATCAAGATTTAGCAAAGCACTAAATTAATGGGTAATATCTGCTTAGAACTTTATTGTGCTTTTGTAATTTTGTCAAATATTTTGTCGGCAAATAACACGTTATTTTATTTTTTTATTAAATGAAGTGCAGTATATATTTTTTTTCCTGGATAATCGCTCGAGATTGAACATCATCACGTTGAAAAAAATGAATAGAAATCAAACCATCAACGATATTCACAATATAATAGTATTGTGCGAAACTGACGATACAATCATCATGCCTTGTATCGTAATGACGTGTTTCCGGTTTGATTTTGATTTTAACCCAGGGTGCGTTCACTGGACAGAGCGCTCTGCCGTGGAGTTACTCAGAGGCGGATGGTAGCTCCCTTGTTGAACGCTGGGTTAGGAAGCTCACAGCCTGCCGACGGCGCCAGTGAGTGCGCTTCGTGCCCGCAAACGGAGAGTTTGTGAAGAGGTACGGCGCCGGCGCTGCACCTCCCATTGGCTGGATTTTGACACCCACCGTCTTGTCACTCGGCGACGCAGCTCCTTCAGCAGACCGTCGGCTCCTGTTTAGAGACATGTGCTGTGGGCCGCGAACGTGGCATTCGATTAGAAAAAAAGAGAGCTGTGGAGCTCTCTGGAATGCTCTGCACATTGTTGAACACGCTCCCTATGTGAGATCTCGAGTGACCAGGATGAGTCGCATTTGCATGGGCGATCTGGGTCACCAAATTGACAAAAGCAAAATAGAAAAAAGAAAGTAGTGCAATGAAGGAAAATAGACATCAGAACAAAAGCAGCTGCATCACATGAGTAATTGAAAATATTGCACAAACTAAACATTACTAATAATTGCACTGTTGCATAAGTCTGTTCAGGAAGATTATATTGAGACTGATCATATTAAAATTACAAATTAAGTGACTGACACGGTTAACAGATAAGCAGGGTGGCTATTGTACTAATATGTAAACAGACTAGGATATATGTCAAACATAGTGGATATCCTCATTGGCAAGAGGCATTTACGACACCTGAATGCCTGTACAGGTGAGGAGGGTGTGCGAAGGGTTATCCCGGCGATGTTGATTTGACAGGTGAGTGGGCCTGAGCGAATGCTAAATCTTCCGTGACAGTACCAGCAGCTAATCCGTGCAGTGCCACTTTACCTGCGACTGTTCCGCGCCGTGTGATGTATTATCAGTGGGGAGCGGTAGTGTAGTGGTTAGCATGCCGCGCTACGAATCCGGCGACTCGAGTTTGATTCCCGCTCACGGCCACCACCGGTAACAATTATTTGAACCGGTTCTAGGCCTCCCCTAGGTCGACTCGGCTTCAAATGAGTATCCAGTGCAATTTGTAAACCGCGAATGAGCGCCGTTGGAAGGCGTGTGACGTAATGGCGGTTTGATAGCCAGCCAGCCACCGCGTGCCGGCTGTTGGAAGAGCCCCCGTCATGTCCCCGCGCCGTGCCCGGCGCCAACGGGATGTCTCCCATGCGTTCGAGCTCTTGGCGTCACCTCCGCAGGTTTGGCGGTGGGGCCGATCTTCGCGTGACTTGGGACGCCGATTTATAGGAGAGCCGTCGTGACATGGAGAAAGCTACGATGCGTCGTCATACCATAGAAGCGCCCCGATAATCACTTCTCGTCCATTCTGATAATTTAATCGCCGCATCCTATGTGTGTTTGTTGAACTTCTTTCGCACCGTACGTAGCCAACCGTGCTAATCGGAGGTGCGGAGGGGAAAGAACAAGCTAAACTACACCTCTCTGGTTATCGTTGCTTTGGATTTTTTTCTCTTCCAAATTTTTGTTGATATTTCCGTACAAAATAATTATGAACTGACAATACGGTGATTAATTGCTCACAGTCATAATGATAATGCGATTAGTCAGGGTTACAAATAAACACATTCCTGCGGAGGGAGCTGGTAGGAACGTTGGGTTGCTCGGTCAATGGCCAGGGTCAACGGTGGCGTGGTGTATTCCGCAAATATGCCCGACTGTGAGGGCGGGCACAAGCCGGCGTGAGTAGGTTAAACGTTGAGTTTTATAAGGGCACCACGGGGTGACAAGCCCCTCCCCACCCAGCCCCATCCCTCCCACCCCCCACCCAGCCCCACTCTCCCCACCCAGCCCCTCCCCACCCTCCCCACCCAGCCCCTCCCCACCCTCCCCTCCCCACCCAGCCCCACCCTCCCCACCCAGCCCCTCTCCACCCAGCCCCACCCCTCCCATTTTTGGATGCACGACGGACGGACAAAATAATCCCCTGTGGGCTGGTGTAACCAGGAGGTTCCTACCAGTAATAGCTCTTAGCCATTATATTCGCAGTTTGTAATTGTTGGCTTGGCGGTTGAGTGACGACATCATTTCCTGACAGCCTGCGTGCTGTAGATAGTCAAATCGCAAGGGTTGCAGAAGGCTCATGGGCATGCTAACATTGAGAGAACTACAGCTGATGGAACTTTATAAGCTTTCGATATTCCTATAGAAAGTATTTCAGGCAGTAAAAGTTACTGTTTTGAGGATCGGTTACCGGTTCCAAAAGTCAGGAAAACGGTGACCGATCCCAGTGTAATTTTATCCATGAATGCACGCAATTTAAACTTCTTCATCATCAACAGCCATGATCGATCCACTGCTGCTGGATGATTGAAACTTGCACCAATTATATCAACTGCTGCACAGGGAGATGACATCGAACCCGTGCGCTAACCATGACTACACCGCTCTGACAGCTTGCCCAAGTTTTCTCAGTTCTAAAGATAAACACACCGTGTTTATTCTTCTGGACATTTCTGTGTCATGCGGGCAAACGGGTAACGGTATTTTAACCGGTTTTTATTTTACATTCAGTTACTGGTAAAGCACAAAATACGAGTTTTACAACCCCAGTAAAAGCTATGGGATACGATTACATAGTTACGTTACACCAATATTGCGATAAGTGATATCTGGTGAATGCAGCAATTCCTCATTTAACGCAGTAGATGCGTTCCTAAAAATGTCCGCATAAAGCGAGGGAATTACTGTGCGTACATTACAGGACATGAAGAAGTACGTTAATAAAAATGTCTAATTTGAATCGCATTTGCACTATAAAATCGGCCTGCAGCCATCCCATAGCGGGACAAAGAACTGAGATTGGGCTAGGCTGCTGCGTACCGTATCACTCCCCGCCTATACAGGGTACTCCCCGACTTACGATACAGGGTACTCCCCGACTTACGATACAGGGTAGTCCCTGACTTACGATGGAGATGCGTTACGACGACCCCCATCGTAAGTAAAAAATATCGTAAGTCGAAGATGGCCTTAGCCTACCCAGGAGTCTTAAAGAATGGTGATAATTGAGCAAAACAGAGCAATTTACAGGACTGTACTGTATAAACTATATACTGTATGTATTTATTGATTACAATACTGTTTTTGCACAGTAAAATTAAAAGTAAAAAAACAAGGTAAATTCTTAGCCTACCTATATGAACTGCAATTTCATCGAAAGTTTTTTTCAGGAAACAATCCTCTCTGCTATAAAAACTTTTAACATGCATTGAACGTATGTATCGTATCGTGGTAACCCTAAAATGAAATCGCTAAAGCTACGTATCATACATGCATTGAACGTATCGTAACGTATCATATTCTACTGTACTCACCAAGATTCTGTCCGTCGTCTGCATACTTGAACGATGTTAGGTTGTTGATGGCTACATTAACTTAGTTGTCGGAAGAGGAGGATGGCGATGATAAAGTTACAGTATCGTACCTCGTACGCTGCTGCGTTTGCCTGCCGCGCGAAATTAAAAATATTTTACAATTTTGTCATATCGCTGTCGCCATCGTAAGATCTAAATATGGTAAGTCGGACCATCGTAAGTCGGGGACTACCTGTACTGAGAATTCCCATACCAATCAAGAAAGTAGTTTGTCGTCGACCGTTCAGAAACCGCATCACAAGAGGCTCGTTCCGCGTTCTAACGGTGCGCGTTGCCGCGTTGCGCGAAAAGTGCTCCCCAATAAACGGAACCGTGTTGCAGCGACAACGCGTTGCGCGAACACACGTTCAGTGAGGACTCGCCGTACGTGTTTGGCGTCTCGTGGATGTGTGAATTACCGTGAGTAATGAGTTACCGCGGTGACCCTGGTGCTGTACCCCGTTCTGTGTGCCCCAGCGGAGCGCTGCGCGGAGTGGAAGGCGGCGCTCAAGGCCTGTGCCGTCGTCAAGCAGGACAAGGTGAGTAAGGTGGGGGGGGGGGGGGCACCCTGTGTTGACCACTGACAGCCCACCAACTGTGTGAGACGCCTCCGCGCTCACCAAAGACTCCCCGTGTAGCCTTAACAGAGTGTTTGGGCAACTGCTGCTAGCAAGCACCTATGAAGGCCGGGACAGCACACGAAGGGGTGAGTGGCCAGCACCACGCCCAACCGCCTTTGTCTCTCCAGTGGCAATGGACCTAGGGGCGGCCCAGGACCGGCTCAGGTAATCGTCACTGGTGTTGGCCGTGAGCGGGAATTGAACCGAGATGGCCGGGTTCGTAGCGCAGCGCGCTAACCGCTACACCACCGCTCCCCACACCACCACCGTGTCTCTACCCAACCGCCACGCATCGTTTAAAGCACCGGGTGAGGTAGGCTGCATCTGTCTCTCCATCCCGGGTCCGTCTGCCATTGTGTCTGCCCTTCTGCGGAATTGGACTACATTTTGGACACGTTAATGTATGGGTCATAGTGTATTCGTGAGTTAGAATTAGTTCCCATGTGCGCTATTACCTGGGCGCTTAATTACGTTGGCACTTTGGAACTTGTTTTATACTAATTGAGTGAGGTATGATATTAAACGTAAGATGGCGATGATGATGGCGGGATATTATATTTTCAGAGCATGGACTTTTCAGGAATTTAAAGACAATTTAAGAATTTTATTTTAAATTTTCAGTTAATTTCTATTATGTACTCGTGTCAAGTGTGTGCCTGCTCACTATAGTACCACGAGACGCCACTCTTTCTGACAATTGACGTCTTATGTGTGGGGTCACGTCCAGTTTTTGTATCAGTGTGGAACAAAACAAACATTTTGGATCGTCTGAAATTTGATATCTGAAATTCGATTTTCAGAATTTTTTGGTAAATCCAAAAATCGGGAATCCCAACAGTTTTTTTTTCAAATGATAATGTAGGTTTGGCCACAGTCAAGACACTGCGTTGGCTCTGAACTCATCAAAAGCCAGGAAAGTGGCCTTTGATGGGCGGCAGAGTGGCACAGTGGTAACACCTCGCAGCGAGAGGGGGCCTGTGTTCGATTCAAACTCGGGCACCTTTCTGCGTGCCGAAGTTTGTCTGTTCTCTCCCCGCTGTTCCGGAGGGGTACCCTCCCATAGCCAAACGACATGAGATGCATTGTAGCTGGTATTGACTAAAAACATCCCAATGCTGAAAAATTACCTGCAAATAATGACTCAGTTGGGATCCGCACGAAGCAACATCGTAAACCATACTGCGAACAACTTGTGCAGGAACCTCCTGGCAAATGAGTCCTTAGACTCTGCGAGTCTTTCCTGGGTAAACAAGCAAAGTAATCATTAATTGGCTCATGCACCTGGCCCTGCATGATGTCGTGGTCTGATGACGTTGAGTTGAGCTCGCGTTAATCTTAAAGAGCGTTTAGAACAATGGGGCTTGCCCGAAATAAATCCGACCGACCGGCAAAAACCTGCTTCGCCGTGGGCGGCAGCGGACGGTCATCTCCCAGTGCGGAAGACGCAAGACTGTTACTGGGCAGCTGGCGTCCACCGGTTAAGGAACTGCACCCAACCACCCGCCCACCGGCCAACTGATAAGAGAGCCAAGGGTAACGTTGCGCCACCGCCGCCTTGATCCAATGGAGAGAACAAACCCGCCCTGGCTGAGCGAGCGTTCGAGAGGCGGAGGAGTTCCAGTGGCGGTTTGCTTCCCACAGCCGTGGGTGCCTCATATTTCAAAAACAAAAGGACCGTTCGTTCGGCGCGGTCCTGTTCACCCCCCATCCCTGTTTTGGTTTAAAATATTTTGATCCAAGGCTACGGCGTTGAGCGCTCCCATGCCAAATCCCAATTATAAGGGTTTAAGAGAAGCGAAATGAATTATGCGGTCAAGACGAGTACTGCCCAGCCAAGCTTCAGGTTGAGTCTCGCATTCATTGTGGATTGTGATGGTACCACAAAAATAGCGGAGCACTACACAAAACGCTTCTGTGTGTGCCTGTGCGTGTCTGTGCGTGTCTGTGTGTGTGTCTGTGTGTGTATGTGTGGGGAGCGGTAGTGTAATGGTTAGCTCACTGCGCTGAGAACCCGGTGACCTGAGTTCGATTCCTGCTCACGGCCAACACCAGTGACAATTATCTTAACTGGTCCTGGGCCCCCCACCCCTACGTTGACTCACCCTGAAATGAGTACCTGGTGCGGTGTATAAACATCGCCACTGGGGAAACAAAGGTGTGGTGCTGACCACCCACCCCCTCGTGTGCTGTGCCGGCCTTCATAGGTGCTCGCTAACAGCACTTGCCCGAAAAAGTCTGTTCAGGCTACATAGGGGATATTTGTTTTTGTATATGTTTGGCCTCGTGTCTTTGTGCATGTCCTCAAGTGTTTGTGTGTGTGCCTGTCTGTGTTGTCTCTTGTGTATCTGCACGTGTCTGTGTCTGCCTGTCTCTACATATCTGTGTCTGCTTGCCCCAAAGTGCACACAGCCTGGCACAAGCGCCGCGATGATGATCACCGCCACGTGGCGGCGAATGGCGGCTGCTGCTGTTGTGGTTTGCGTATCTCGGTGCAGGTCTTCCTGTCTAGGCGTCTGCATGTCCTCTATATGCATGTCTGAGTGTCTGCGTCTTAGTGAACAACCGTTTGAGCCATATGCGTGCCTTGTGGTGAGTGTCGGTGAAATTTGTGAAATTTCCAAGCCCCCACTCGGCTCTTTGGTGGCCGGTCGACGTCGGAGCAGGAAAGTAAAAATAAATCAATCTGTTTGGAGCTTTGAGTGCATTCCCTTTGTAAGTGTGGTATTTTCTCCGGGTTCTCCAATTTCCCCCGCCACGCAACAAGCCAGACGTGAAGTTAAACTAGAATTGGCCAAGCAAGCAATGCTAGCAGAACCCTCCTAAAAATAATCTTGAAACTCTTTTCCCTGCATGACAAAAATAAAAAACGCACATTGTTATCGTGATTTCGAATTTTTACCTTCGGTTCATTACGCCGACATCTCAAAGTCAATCCCCGTGCGTTATTTGGTCGATGTTAATGAACGAATTGGACGGTTCGAACTGTTAACAATTTAGTTACGATCGGTGAAAACGAGTTTTTTTCCATGTGCCGTTGACTCGCGAGTGATTTATTTTAAACTATGCAGAGAAAACTGTTCATCCTTGAACTCTCAAAATAATCATTGGCATACTTGCGCAGAATACTCTAATAGCAATGTGCCTCCTTTCTATAATTTTCTCTTAACAATTAAAGTATATTTTTGATGCATCCCATCAGCCACACGGTCTTCTGGAAGTGTGGGTGGCCGATGGGATGTGTAATAAAAACAACACTTTTTTAATGTGGAGAGACATTTGAAAGAGGTGCATTAACAGCTTATTGATTTTAACCTTACATTTTCGCACTCTTGAGGCCTCCACAGCGCTAAGTTGTGGTCACTACCGACTGACCAGTCAACCAATCTCTCTGTGTCCCTTCTCTCTCTGCCCTGTAGTTGGGCCATCACCCGAAACGTCAGCATTAATCTAGAGAAGTTTCTGTCGATGACAGACACGGCGAGTTGTTTGTGTTCACGCGGAGCACGTTGCCAGACCCGCGTCCCCCTCCGTCCCACACCAACCTCTCCGTTAACAATTAAATAACCCCCCCCACCACAACAAGTTATACACAGCGCGAGCTCCAACCCCCATGCGGAGCCGCCACACGCGCCATACGCTGATTCATCTCAGCTGTTTGACCTCCGCGCGCCTTAAGGAGCTCTCTCCGAGCAGGGCTGTGGGGCCGCGGGGCCACGGAGCCGCTGTTTTGGCTTCGGCGGGGAGCCGCTAATGGCCGGGAGAGACAGCACGGCCGCCGCTGACCCAACTCAAACTTAAAGTGGGGAGGGGGGGGGGCACCTCACGCCACATGCCCCCCCCCCCGGTGGGGCCAGCCGCGCTCCAGTTACCTCCCTCGGGTGAGCGCCCCCGGGTTCTGGCCGGCGTGGCCGGCGTTTTAACGAATTAGGGTGTTTATGAGGCAGTGGGTAAATTTACCGTGCGCCGTGTGTGCGTGCGTGCCTCCTCCCCCCCACCCCCGCACACCCTCGAGGGTTCTGGCATCCGAGCGCGAGCTTTTGATTTTCCTCGCCAGTTTGCTTGCGGCACGCTCTCGCTTTCCTTCTTTCAAATGGAGCGCTGCTCCTCGTCGGTCGCAGAGGGCCGAGGAGCAGCGCGGCGGCGAGCATTGGGCGGCGGCAGCTGGTAATTTACGGGAAGCAAACACGCGGCTTCGATAACGCTTCAGCCGTCGCTGTAGTGCATTCCGGACGCACGAAAACAACTTTTGGGGGGCTGCGACTAATTCCGTCGTGGAGTTTGTTGTTGTTTTTAGCGAAAACGCAGAGAATGGATGGGTTGTTTGGGATCAGCGTGAGCATCTGCGAGCGGCCGCGATAAGTCGGGGCGTTGCGAAAACAAGGCCACATTGTTTATTTGGTTTAGCACAGCAGCAAAAAGGCGCAAACTATCTCCTCCCCTTTTGCCAGCGATGTTTTTATCGGTGATGTACGGGCACCTTGAAAGGCCCTTTATAAATGTTATGTATTGTTATTAGTAAGTGGCCAGTAACAAACAGCACTGCCAGAACGTGTAGGTGTATTTTTTTCTTGGCCGCAGGCGATATTACAATTCAATATCGTGATTGATTTATTTTGAGGTTAGGCCTAAGCCCAAAAAAGTAATTATGAATCAGCAACTATTATCAAAGTTGTAAATTAGGCAAGTGGTGCCGAACGTGTTTCTCGAATTGAGCACAGTTAGCTTAAGGGCTTGGGGAAAACGAGCCGATGGGAGGGACTTCCATCATGGACTATACCCCACCATCGATTCGATTAACCAGTCTGCCGTCGATTTCACGATGAACGGGGGGCACAAAGGACCAGTTCTGATATCGCTCTCGCGCTGACGTTCACCGTGGCTGGGAATCGAACTCAGGTCATCGGATTAACCGCAAAGCACGGGGGCCACCACTGCTCCACCACTCCAAACGAATCGCTTATCGTTCGTCATCTGTATAAAAACCTTAATCTTTATGTACGTCTCAAAACCCTCGAGGGTAATTCCCAACAAGGTATAAAGCTGAAATTTGGTACACAGGCAGCTGTTAGGACACAAACAACAGGACACATCTGAAAATCCGAGATTTTTTAATTTTAAGGCCCCCAAATCTCGATATTTAAGTGCTCCACAAACATGTTTGTGCGTGGTGTCCTTCAGAAACCGTTCAAATTATAAGATTGCAGTTTTTTGTTTGATAAGAGCGTTAGAGAGCAAATCAAATTTCAACGAGAACCATTGTTCTATCTTTCATTGTTTTTGAGATATTTCTGATTCTAGCGGTTTTAAATAAATAAAAAATACGCATTTTATGACGTTCAAATCTGAATAATTTGAAAACGGTAAAGGATAGGAGCTTCTACCCGGAGAGTAATAAGTTCATATATTTTTTATTCTTTCAAATAAAAAAGGAACGGAAATGTTTAACTTGAGCAGTTTCCAATGGGTACGTTTTAAATATAAGGTGAATCAGGTCATCAGCAATTTTCGTGGGTTTTTTTGCAGAAAAATACACATTTGTAGTCTGATTATAGATTAAAAAATTGTAACAAAAAATCACATCATGTTAATTATTATAATCTATTGAAAACTTTTGCCTGAACTAGTCGTTCAATAAACGTTTAGTGTTCATCGCGTAACGTGAATACTGATATCGGGGTTTATGAAGTCGGTCGCGTCGACAATTTCGCAAGTGGAGCAGCTCCACCTAACCCAGCCACAAGAGCAGCAATGTGATGGGCAAATCTACATACTCGACTTCAATATTACGGGAACATTTTTATTTCACGTAGCTTCTGAGTGACGGTGGCTACGCACGCGGCCCTTAATCCAGCACTCTGTTGAGGCAGTAGCAGCCGAGGGTTGGTGGACCGCCGCACTTGCCGAACTCCCTTCTTGCCGAGGGCTTGCGTCGAGGAGGCTCCCATACCCTGGCTCACCAGGAGATGGCAGTACAGAAAAAAAATGTGCACTCTTACGTGCTCCACCTGCATGGGATAGAGTGTTTCCCCCTCACTTCGCACTCGTGGGTTTTCTCCGGGTGCTCCTGTTTCCTCCCATGTGAACACTTTTATCATTTTGCGATAAACAGTTTAATATATAGAGAACCGCAGAGCTTGGCTTAGGGGCGGTGGGGGGTCGGGGCAGGAATTAGGTGCCAGTTCACCTCCTGGTCCTGCTGCCGTCCCCCAATCGTGTGCGGTTCCTCGTCTGCGGTTCCTCCTCGAGCCTCAGTCGCCCTCCCCCTCTCTCTGCGAGGGCGGGGAGCGGGGACGCCGTGCCGCTATGGTGGCGCGGCGTTAGACGTTGACACCGTTTGTAATCATGATTATTAGGAGGGAATTCGGGCTGAGAGGTCGTCACGACTTGAACCTGAGACCAGGATATTCCCAACATTTTGGGGCGGTGCAACCGAAGCGACGGAGGAATGCTTGGCGATGAGTTTATTGTTATTATTATTCTCATTACCTGGCCCAAACATGCTGCGCTCGTACCACGTACGGTTGCGTAAACATTTGTGTTCGCTTGCCGCTCGTAGCCTCTTCCTTAACATTCAACACAGTGGGATGGTGGGGGGAAAGGGGGGGGGGGTGGTCTCGCGTTTGGCAGCCAGAAAATTCAAAATAAATAACGCTTCCCATCGCACGACCTAAATGTGTTTACTCTGAGACTGCGCGATAATCGGCCATCGAAACTGAAAACCGTCCCCGGGGATGAAACAGTGGGGGGGGGGGCGGGGTGGGGGGTGGTTGGGGAAATCGGCCTCGTTATCTGATGCCACAGCGCGTTGCTGCGGGCAACGCGTTTTCTTGGAGAGAGCCGAGCGCAGGCGAGCGGGCGGGGAAAGAGGGACGAGGTTGCGGCCCCTGGGGGCTGTGTTGGGAGCTCGTTTCACCTCCGCGCGCTGCCCTAATTGAACGCCGCACGCACGCGTCCGCGTTTTTTTTTCCTTCCCGCGCTCTGTCCGCGAGGCGCTTTCCGCGCAACGGTGGCAGAGACGGTGGGCGGAGGGGTGGCAGTCTGCCCGATTAAAAATCAAAGGTGAAAAAATTTATTGTTGATTTTATTCCGTTTGCGCTGTCGGCGTCGTGCAGTTTACATTTTTCTTGGCTCTTTCGGTAAAGTCACGTTGAAGGGAAACAATAAAATAATAAAATATATATAAAACAATAAAAATTTCTCACGACGTTTCGACCATAACACAAACGACCGTTCGTTTCACGAAACGTCGTGAGAATTGTTATTGTTTTATATGTATTTTATTATTTTATTGTTTCCCTTCAACGTGACTTTACCGAAAGAGCTAAGAATATGAATTACTGCAGTCACGAAAGCTTTAAATCAAAATTTAGTTTACATTTCTTTGTTATTCCTAACAGACCGCACGTCCTTTCGACATAACCGTCCGTCCATCCCTCCCTCCAGTCAGCCAGCAAATTTTTTTTTAAATTCTTATATAGTTTAATGATTATTTTATTATTGTGCTTATTTACCCGGAAAAGCCTCACTGGGTATCATGACCTTTTTTCAGGATGGTCGTGCCAAGTTTTTGCAGGAGGGGGCACGATGTTGCTTTGCGGAATCCCAGTTAAGTAACTTGCAGTATAATCTTTCAAGCATTGGGATGTTTGGCCCAATGCCAGCTACTTGGGACGTTTTATTATTTTGCCTGTTAAAAGTCTCAAGTGTCTCGCTGTTGCCTGGTGTCGCTCCTCCGATGAGCTCGCTTGCCTGCGTACGGTGGGGAAGAAGTTCAACATGCATACGTACGTACTCACGCCCTGTGTTAGAGAACTGCCCGACTGAAGCATCTATCACGGAACTACTTCTGAGATGCCGACAAGTTACCGATCTTTATTTATCTTACCCTCGGTTGGCACAATGTTTCAGGTGCCATGGCTGCAGAAAAATGTTTGCCACGTGACAGTCAAACTTATTTTTCGTCCATTGTCACCGAAGGAATTTAGCTAAATTCGGTGAAGAGTCTACTTTAATTAAGCACAGATACATATTTATTAAAATATCTCACCTGAAAGGCCATCGGAGGTGGAACATCTCGTTTGCAGGGATGTCCAGACTTATCAATGCATTTCATAACTAGTTTATTTTGGGTTAGATCGTGCGTCCACCCCCCCCCCCCCCCCCGAGAGATCCAATCAAATCAAGTTGCACCATGGGCAAATCTACAAATCGATTTTGGGTTGAGAGCAAGACTAGAGGAGTTTCAAGTTTCATTTATTTGGTATAGCCCTGTGAGCCATGTGGCTCTTGAGTCGGGTGAAACCGAATCAAACAAAATATGAACAGAGAACATCGATGGCGCGCAACAGAAAGATCCTGGATAAACCACCGTATATTACAACACCAGTTTGCAAAAATCACAGTGTGATGTAAGTCAAACAAAAACAACCATAAGACAATTTAGATTAAAGTTATCAGGCCAACTCCGCACTCCCGCAAGAAACATTGCTTAACCATATGTTTTCGAAATCACCAAAATAAAGCTATAAAAACAATGTAACAACAGTAATCATAAGAACTGTGATTCAAATTTAAGAATAAACGATATACATAACATGTACGACCAAACTTGCAGCCATAGCTGGCAGCATGACACTCCCAGTGTATAATGTGTGAGTGAGTCAGTGGTAGTGTGAGTGAGTGTATGATGTGTGAGTGAGTCAATGTATGATGAGTGAGTGAGTCAGTGTATGATGTGTGAGTGAGTCAGTGTAAGATGAGTGAGTGTATCACGGCCTCCTCCCCGCCATCGCGGCCTCCTCCCCGCCATCGCGGCCTCCTCCCCGCCATCGCGGCCTCCTCCCCGCCATCGCGGCCTCCTCCCCGCCATCGCGGCCTCCTCCCCGCCATCTCCTCCACGCCATCACGGCCAAGAGGCTGCGTCGTCGCAGGAGCTTCTCCTCGGCCGAGAGATGCGAGAGCCGCTGCCTCTTGCGGGGCCGCTGAGGCCGCACGCCCAGCGCCTCATCCTCTGAGCCCGAAGCGGCCCCGGCCTCGGAGCTCGAGCTCCGGCGGGCCCAGGGCGAGCTGAGCCCCGCCGCCGAGCCAGGCGAGACCGAGGCTCTCCGAGGCACCAGGCCGCAGTGCTGGGACTCCATCACGACCATTGTCACCCCCTAACCCCTCACACACTGATTCCCTCACACATTCCCCCACACACTCCCCCACACACTCACTCATTCCCTCACACACTCACCCCCTAACCTCTCACACACACTCATTCCCTTCCACACTCCCTCACACACTCATTTCCTCACACATTCGCCACGTTCGTCCAGCATAGACAAATCTCGGACGTCCGCGCGCCCCGGGGGGGTGGTGAGTGAGGATGGTGGTATTTGAGTCAGGCCTTTCGGTCTGTACGCGTTACCTGCTTGGCAGAGCACACAACAGATGCCACGTCTTGACAAGTAGTGCGTTGTTTCGTTACATCCGCCTTCGATAACCTCTTGTAGCCCGTTGCTGATCGTCACACTTTCAGAGGGAAGTATCGGCGTCGCGAACAATTGAAGGGCGGTGAAACACGACAGAAGATTAGTTTTTTACGTCCCTCCACCCGCGGCTTCTTCGCTGTCGGTCGCGCCAAACCGCTCTGGAACACTCCCCGTGCGATCGCTTAAGCGGCGCCGACTAAAGAGAGAGCCGTGCCACTTGAATGACAGCTCACCGTCTTCACCATGATCAGCACGCCGCCATCTTGTGTTGAGCAGGCATGTTAAACAGACCAAAAACAATTTTTTGATGATTTTGTATGACGACGCATCGCCCGAGATTACACCCAGCATCATCAAGGTGTCAACAAAATGCTCCGCTCTCCTTGCGCGACAGAGCTTCCTGATCCGGGGTCCTTAAGAGTAGGTGCCATGACGTCATCACACCAGCCATACACGCGAACCGGTTGATGGGTTGTGATTGGCAGGGAATAGATTCGTGTCAAAAGGTGAATCTATTTGGCGGTTGGTGAAATGAGGATTTTCCTCGCTTATATGAAGGCGTATAGTATTGGTAGTGAAGCTGGAGTATTATATATGCGAGGAGTCTAATATAAAACGATTACATTTGATGGCTTTAATAGGCGATCGTTGGTGACCAGGCTGAGATCCATCAACTCGCCGCAACTTGGGAACCTTGTTCAACCGCTGCGGCTGCGGCTACGCCGCTAATACTTAGACTCTAACGCAGGCTCTCATCTGCGCCGGCTTTAGTGTCGCTGACCCCTGAGCCACCCATGGCCCACCCGTGGCTAATACGAGTCGCCCCTTTCTGGCAGAGCCTGTGATGCGTGAACTCATTACGCTCCCCACATTCTGTACCCCCCAATCCCACCACCCCCCCCCCCCCCCCATGCGAGCGAGCGGGCGTCTCTCCACTCCAGGGTAGCAGCGGAGAGGCTCTGGCTCACCCTCTCCGGAGGAGTTAACATGAGGCCCCGGTCGGGAAGGGGGGGGGGCGCGAGGGCTGAGCGGCAGTAGGGGGGCAGCCGTCTTATCAGTCATCGCCCTCCATGGCCCTCACAGCAGACCTGCTACAGGAGGCATCTCTGGAATGTTATGAGCTGTCAAGTGCTGGCTTAGCATCCCGACCTCAGCCGTCAACACCTGTCAGCCACCGCCACCACCGCCTCCGCCACAACTGCCGCTGGCCACGGCGAGCTGTCCCCACGTTTGTTCCTCTGCAGTGGCCGCGGTGCAGTGGTAACGCTTGTGCCTCACAGCAAGAAGGGCCTGGGTTCGATTCTTGACTCGGGCGCCTACTTTCGTGTGTGGAGGAAACCCCATGTTCTGCATAGGGTTCCTCCATGTTCTCCAGTTCCTTCCCACGGCTAAAAAAAATCAACACACGTGCAGCGTAACTGGTATTGGCCCAAAACATCACAATGATGAAAACATTCGTTGCAAATTACTCATTTGGGATTACACACAGAGCAAGATCTGCGTGTAGGGCAGGACCCTCCTGGGTAAACAAGCGGAATAATAATAATTGGCTCATCGTCCCGGCCCTACGCGATGATGCAGAGGCTGTTGATGTTTAGTTAAGCTAAAGTTAAGCTCAATGAGCTTCTTAGATCAATGGGGCCTCGCGCGAAATAAACGCGACCGACCAACTGAAGTGGCAGGTCAGGCTTAGGCCAACTTTTAATCGGCGGCGCGAAACCCCGCGGCTCAGCCATGGAATAATCGCTCGGGCGGCAGAGTCCCGGACTCGGGAGTCCCGCGAGAGGCCGGCGCTGCCTCGCGATTGCTCGCCGCTCCCGACGAGCGATTGGCGCGCCGATAGCCGCGGGTCTCGCGTTTCCCGGGCCGCCACGCGGGTTAATCCCCGAGGTTTATCTCTCTCTTTCTCTCTCGTGTGTGTGCAAGGTCATCAGCGCGTCCTCCGCAGGTAGAGTCCGCAGGGGAGGGTGGTGGGGGGGGGTGGTTGGGGGTTCCGTGGGTTCTGTGGTGTCCGCAGTTATCATCATTGTGGTCGGCAGCAGTGGTCATCATCGTTATCAGCAGCAGCCGCAGCAAAAGCATCCCCGTCATCAGCAACAGCATCATCATTGTCATTAGAAGCAACATCATCAGCAGCAGCGGTCACGTGATTGTCTTCAGCAGCAGTGTCGTCATCATCATCATTCTTATCATCGTCAAGTGTTACGTGACCAGAAAATAGTAGGCACAGTCAAAATAAGAGATGCATAGTGGATGCGGTGCGCAGGATTATTCCAAGCATGTTGTGAATCCACTCAGGTTAAGATCCTGGTCTATGCCAGACTCCAGTGTTTCATATCATCCATACTCACTCATCCACCCGCTCACACACTCGCCCAGTCACCACGCTGCTTCTTCCCTTGCACCGCTCCCCTTTGGAATTCCCTCTTTACCCCCAAGCTTTTTTTTCAATTAAAGAAATGCGTCAACTCTTATTTACATTACAACTTTGATAATAGTGCTGCTTGTTGCTGGCCGCTTGACACTTCCAGGCCTCTGGAGGCCCGTGCTCACCAACTACAACTGTTGTCGTGGAAGCCGCAGAGAGAGAGGGGGTATACTTGATGTGGTGTGACGGGCGCGGAAACATTGAGCACCGGTCGTGAGACAAGCGCAGCCAAACCCAGTTGGACGTACCCCCCACACCCCCCCCCCCTTACTCCCCACCCCCCCACCACAGCCCGCCGGCCCCCCGAGATCGACGCTTGTCTTGCTTGGGCTGCTGTATGCTCCCCACCCCCACTAAGTACTGCCCCCCACTGTGCACTGCCCCCCCCCCCCACCGTGCGCTGTCTGCCGCAGGGCGCACGGTTCCTGGTGCTGAAGAAGAAGTTCCGTCACCTGCTGGGTGGCGATGCGGCCGCGGGAACCCAGGGGTCGGGAGGAGGAGGGGAGGAGGAGGACGAGCGCGGAGAATCCTCCCTCCCAGTGGAGGCACAGCCCCACGTCCACGATGGAGAGGAGGAGGAGGAGCAGCAGCAGCAGCAGCAGGAGGAGGTGAAGAAGATGGACGAGGAGGCGGAGCCGTCGGGCGATGGTGCTGAGCTGCCGGAGGTGGAGGTGAAGGGACGTGGCAAGGAGGTGGAGGAGGCGATGGAGGTGGAGGAGAAACAGGAGGTGGAGGAGGTGGACAAGGAGGAGGCCATCGTGGAGGCTGAGGAGATGGTACGCGCGCCTCTCTGCCGCGTGACGTTTGTTTGCACGACGATTTTTTTTATTTTGAATGGCAAATGTCGAACGCCGGCCCTAAAGGCCTACAATGCACCGCGGCCAGAAGTTATCTGGCGTTGATCGGAGTGCAGCAGATAGGGACCAACACGTGTCTCGAATTGAGCGAGGTCATAGGAAAGCGGGAGCGGAGATGGTGAGAGGGTGAATTCCAAAGCAGAGCGGTGCGGGGGAAGAAGCAGAGAGAGAAGTGAGGCGACATGCAGTGGGTGGACGAGTGGGTAAGCGAGCAATATTCTGACCTGCAGTTTGGTGAGTGAGCGAGTGAGTGGGTGACGATCGCACCAATCTCGCATTGCGGCGTCTTGCGCAGCGGCGCTCCGATCAAGACCAAACTGCGGCGTTGGCAGCCGACAGCCGCTCGTGGAATTTACGCTTTAAGCCAAGCCCGCCGCGAGTGTGCCGCCCGTAAATACAACGGCGGTGGAGGCGGCCGGCGGCGGAGGCTGACGTGTCGCGGTCGGGGACGACATCGGCTTAGCCCTCCCTTTTATTTACGCCGATCGCCAAAAGCGCCGTGGGGGAAAATGCTAAACGCTTCGGGCAAGCGTGACCGCCACGGAGCTGCCTACGCTCAGCCCCCCCCCCCCCCGCAGACGGGACGGCCCCGGTCGCGTCGCCACAGGGCACTGGAAGACACGATTGGTTAACTGCAGCGTTAAGGGGTGGACAACTTAACAAGGTGGCACGGCAGCTGGCCTGCTAATGGGTATTAGTCTGCCAGGAGAGGAGGCGGCGGTGGCTGCCACCGTGTGTGATCCCAATTGGGTTAAAGGAGCGGCCTGTTCACGATGGAGCCTACTCGGCTACCCCCCCTCCCCGGGCAATTGACCGTGACGGGGCGTTCCCAACCTGAAGAGCAACGCTCGGCTAATCCACCTCCTCGTTCGCACCTTCCGGATTAACCACGGCTTTGCGATATGTACGCACGTTGAACTTCTTTCGCACCGTACGTAGCCAACCGTGCTAATCGGAGGTGCGGGAGAAGGACAACAATCTAAACATAAAGTAGCAGCTCTAAAGGAATTCGTTTTCGATGTAGATGATTTAAAAGCACCAATGGCTTCCTAATATCGGAAGGAAGAGCGTTCCAGACGGCCGCAGAAACGCATTTTAAAGCGCGCGATGCAGTGACCGTCTTTGTTCGATGGCTAGCCAAATGCGGCTGCGAGGATGACCGAAGTTCGCGTGATGATTTATGCTCCTTAACGAGATCAGCAAGGTATTGTGGTTCTTTAGTGGCAAGCACTTTGAGTGTAATGTGTGCGACGGAGCACTGGTTGCGGTGTAAACGTCAGCGCTGGGGAGACACCTCCCCGTCGTGAATGGTTTGCCGGGCTTAATAGGTGCTACTCACCAAAAGCACTTGCCCCAACAGTCAGTTAATACCACACGGGTTATCTTTGCCTTTGTGACCGTATCCGGCCCTACATGCCCGCCGATGCTTGCTTGGTTTTGAGGGTGTGCCAGGTCACCTCCTCTAGAGAGACGAAGGAGCGACGCTCCACGCGCAAACACGGCTCCCACGCAAGCACGGCACCATGTTTGCTCAGCTGTAAGCGGCGGAGACGTCGAAGTCGACGTCACGTTCGCGTGTGTGTGTCTGTTAGCACCCAGATGTGTGTGTGTGTGTGGTGCACAGGGAGGTGTATGTGTGTGGAACATCTCCGCCGGTTAGAAACATTTAGGCTGGCCTGCCTACGACTCCATCCTGGGTTTAACCGGGCTGGATTGTCTGAGGAGCTCACAAATCCTTGAAAGATCTGGACAAAGTCCCATCGGTGAGCTCCTCCGGCAGGCAAGGCTGCGTTGGCTGGGTCATGTAGCACGCATGCCCAGCCACCGCATGCCTAAACAGCTTTTGTTCGGCCGGATAGAGGGGGCTAAACGGGCGCTGCACGGGCTAGAGAAGAGATGGAGTGATGTGGTACATGAGGACGTGGAGCTGAGTGGACTTGCCGATGACTGGTACCAGCGGTGTCAAGATCGGCCTCTGTGGAGGAGGGCAAAGGAGCCACACTCACAACAACGAGCGGAGCGCTGGGGTGCTAAAAGACAGCGAGTTGGCACAGTAGGAGGCACAGGTGGCGCATCGGCCGGTCATCTCAGTCATTCGACCGTAGCACCTGGGTCTGCCCCGTGACCTCCTGCCGGCGGGTGTTCGAGACTTCACGCCATTCGCCACTTAGTGGCGAATGGCGGTTGTTGTAGGGCGGTATTGTAGCGGTTAGCATGCCATGCTATGAATCCGGCGACCCAAGTTCGATTCCCACTCATGGCAAACACCAGTGACGATTATTTCAACCGGTCCTGGGCCTCCCCTTGGTCGACTCAGCCTCAAATGAGTACCCGGTGCGGTGTGTAAACATCACCACTGGGGAGACAAAGGCGGCCGGGCGTGGTGTTGGCCACCCACCCCCTCGTGTGCCGTGCCGGCCTTCATAGGTGCTCGCTAACAGCACTTGCACCAACAGTCTGTTACAGGCTACACGGGGGGATCTTTGTATTTGTTCTGTAGAGCAGTAGTGTAGCGGTTAGTGTGCCGCGCTACGAACCCGGCGACCCACGTTCGATTGCAGCTCACGGCCAACACCAGTGACGATTATCTGAACTGGTCCTGGGCTTCCCCGAAGTCAACTCATCATCCTGGTGTGGTGTGTAAACATTGCCACTAGGAAGACAAAGGTGGTCGGACGTGTTGCTGACAACCCACCCCCTTGTGTGCCATTATATTTGTTACTCACTAAGAGCACTTGGTCCAAAAGTTTGATAAGGCTATATGGTGGATCTTTATCTTTGATGCATGGGGGAGGTTGTGTGAGGTATACGGGGATGTGTGTGTGTCGGGAGCGGTGGCACAGTGGTTAGCGCACAGCGCTGCGAACCCATTGACCAAAATTTAATTCCCGCTCACGACGAATAATAGTGGCAGATATCTGAACCGATCTTGAGCCTCCCCTAGGTCGACTCAGCCTTACATGAGTACCTCGTGTGGTGTGTGAATATCAGCACTGGGAAGAGAAAGGTGGACTGGCGTGGTGTTGGCCACCCACCCCCTCATGTACCTTGCTGGCCTTCATAAGTTCTAACAGCGTTTGCCCTAATTGTCTTAAATAGTCTACACGGGGGGGGGATCTTTGTCTTTTGTGTGTGTGTGTACAGTGAGGGAAAAAAGTATTTGATCCCCTGCTGATTTTGTACGTTTGCCCACTGACAAAGAAATGATCAGTCTATAATTTTAATGGTAGGTTTATTTGAACAGTGAGAGACAGAATAACAACAACAAAATCCAGGGAAATAAGTATTTGACCCCCTCTCAATCAGAAAGATTTCTGGCTCCCAGGTGTCTTTTATACAGGTAACGAGCTGAGATTATGAGCACACTCTTAAAGGGAGTGCTCCTAATCTCAGCTTGTTACCTGTATAAAAGACACATGTCCACAGAAGCAATCAATCAATCAGATTCCAAACTCTTCACCATGGCCAAGACCAAAGAGCTCTCCAAAGATGTCAGGGACAAGATTGTAGACCTACACAAGGCTGGAATTGGCTACAAGACCATTGCCAAGCAGCTTGGTGAGAAGGTGACAACAGTTGATGCGATTATTCACAAATGGAAGAAAGACAAAAGAACTGTCAATCTCCCTCGGCCTGGGGCTCCATGCAAGATCTCACCTCGTGGAGCTGCAATGATCATGAGAACGGTGAGGAATCAGCCCAGAACTACACGGGAGGATCTTGTCAATGATCTCAAGGCAGCTGGGACAATAGTCACCAAGAAAACAATTGGTAACACACTACGCCGTGAAGAACTGAAATCCTGCAGCGCCCGCAAGGTCCCCCTGCTCAAGAAAGCACATATACATGCCCGTCTGAAGTTTGTTAATGAACATCTGAATGATTCGGAGGACAACTGGGTGAAAGTATTGTGGTCAGATGAGACCAAAATGGAGCTCTTTGGTATGAACTCAACTCGCCGTGTTTGGAGGAGGAGGAATGCTGCCTATGACCCCAAGAACACCATCCCCACCGTCAAACATGGAGGTGGAAACATTATGCTTTGGGGGTGTTTTTCTGCTAAGGGGACAGGACAACTTCACCGCATCAAAGGGACGATGGGCGGGGCCATGTACCGTCAAATCTTGGGTGAGAACCTCCTTCCCTCAGCCAGGGCATTGAAAATAGGTCGTGGATGAGTATTCCAGCATGACAATGACCCAAAACACACGGCCAAGGCAACAAAGGAGTGGCTCAAGAAGAAGCACATTAAGGTCCTGGAGTGGCCTAGCCAGTCTCCAGACCTTAATCCCATAGAAAATCTGTGGAGGGAGCTGAAGGTTCGAGTTGCCAAACGTCAGCCTCGAAACCTTAATGACTTGGAGAAGATCTGCAAAGAGGAGTGGGACAAAATCCCTCCTGAGATGTGTGCAAACCTGGTAGCCAACTACAAGAAACGTCTGACCTCTGTGATTGCCAACAAGGGTTTTGCCACCAAGTACTAAGTCATGTTTTGTAGAGGGGTCAAATACTTATTTCCCTCATTTAAATGCAAATAAATTTATAACATTTTTGACATGCGTTTTTCTGGATGTTTTTGTTGTTATTCTGTCTCTCACTGTTCAAATAAACCTACCATTAAAATTATAGACTGATCATTTCTTTGTCATAGGGCAAACGTACAAAATCAGCAGGGGATCAAATACTTTTTTCCCTCACTGTATGTGCTCTCCCATTTAATCACGGTGCTCTGCAAACAGCATTCTGGCCACATTAATCACAGCGTCAGAAGCGGCAGGCCATGCTCGTGTCTGCACGCAGGACAGGCGGCCGGAGCGGTCGGAACGTTCAATAATACCGAACCAGTTCCTGCCTGCCGCTGCCTGAGGTGTCAGCAGCCGCGCTGCACAGCGCTCCGATCTGCTATCAGGAAGCTGCGCGTGTTGATCCGCACGATGCCCGACGTTTCACTCCCCCCCACCCCTCCCTCCGTGGAATGATGATGGGATCGTGGCGCCGCGGGACCGTAGGGGACTTGCGAGGGCATGGGGTGACCTCCATCCAGCGGTGGATGGACAATGGCTGATGACGACGATTAATTTGGAGCGAGAGATAGAGAGGCGCATGCGACGCCGTGTGTGAGTGACGGCGCGTCAAAATGCCAACCCCACCCCCACCACGCGCTCCTCGCCTAGGTGTGGCGACGCTATGGTGTCATCGAGCAGTCTCATCGCAGATGTTGTTGGGGTTGGGCAGGGTCCCCCCCCACATTGCGCCCCTCTTGGGGGGGTGGGAGAGGCCAAAATTGCCCCCCCCCCAGCCCACCACCCACCCGTCCACCTTGCTCACTCCGCCACCCCCAGCAACCCCCCCGTCTCTTTCAAGTTGGCTCGAATCTTCTTTGCATAAGTGGAGAAATTTACCATTTCCATATATATAAAAACATTTAAATACAAACACCTTGTGGATATTTAAAGATTAAATAGGATTGTGGCTTCTTCTTAAAGCTGTTTGGAGCTGAGGGGTGCATTAGTCTTGACGGAGCTGCCGATCCCGTTAACCCCTCGTGTGCCGAGCGCGGGGCCGGGTACCGGGGGGCTGCTGTGCGGTGCCATGCCGGTCCAGTGGTAGCCGCGCCGAACAGTGGTTCCACCGTGGCGCCGTCTCTGTCAGTAGCGCTCTCCGCATCTCCTTCTTCTGGTCCCTGGAGACGTTGGGGACTGTTCTTGCCATTGTTGGGGGCCGTTGGGGCCTTTGGGGTGGTTGGGCGCCGTTGGGGAAGTTGGGGGCCGTTGTGGCCGTTGGGGCCGTTGTGGCCGTTGACGCCGTTGGGGCAGTTGAGCCGTTGGGGCTGTTAGGGGCCGTTGAGGGCCGTTCGGGACCATTGGGAGCTTTTGGAGACTGTTGGGGACAGTTGGGGTCATTGGGGGCTATTTGGGACCATTTCTTTGACCAATATGCCCTCCTTTCTAAATATAAAGCCTGAGAGCTTCACAAAGGTTTGTGAGAGTCTTGGACACGATTAGCCCCCTGTGTGTCCGTCCACAGGTCCTGCCTGATGAACCGCTGCCGGTGAACTGCCAGATCTTTATAGGCAAGGGCCTTCTCTGTGAGATTCAATATATTCATCACTGGAAAAACACTTTGTCCACCGGGTTAAAGATATTACTCAAACGTAACTTAAAAAGTGTAAATGAAACGGAATCAAGAACGTTGTTCAACTCTCCCGAATCACCCCCCCCCCCCCGCCTCCTGTGTCGAACCAGCAGTATAAGCAGTTTAAGTGGGTCCAGCAAAGTTAGACCAAGATGTCTTGGCAAGCGTGGAAGAGTAGACCAAATACCCTGCTGCAGACCCCCGTCTAGCGGGGGGGGGGCCCTTCTGTCAGTTGGTCAGCATGTCGTGTGCGGTGGGGTAAAGTGCGCGCGTGCTCACACCACCTCTTCCGAGATGCCTTCGCCAGCGTGGAAGAGTAGGCCAGAAATGCCACTCTCGAAGAGTGGCGACTCTCCACTCATTTTCAGAGGGAGGGCCACTTTCGCCGATAAGACATGATCAGTGTGAGGGCCGCCACACATCTGAAACCATTGAGGATTGACAGCAGCACGATGATGGCGGCGGGGGGCGGGGGGGGGGCGGGTTGTTTTCACATTTGCGTATTGTTGGGTGGGCAGCACGTCAGAGGCCTCACTAAAGGCCACCAGGGACCGCCAGTGGCCCGCGGGCCTTGCAATTCAGAACACTGCTCCAGAGCTTCCCTCTGGTTTGCGGCGGCCCCTTTCCACCTTGAGCCGGCAAGCTACTGCAGGGGCTGCGCCTGTTACCTCCGGACGAAGCGGTGGCCTCCGGGGAGGAGAGCGGAGGCGCGGGACGTCGGCGAGGCAGCGCCGGCCGCCGCGCCAATGACGGGGTTAAACGGGCGTCCCCGCGATTTATTTATATTTTTTTATTATTTGCGAGCAATTGTATTTTTATTGCGGGGCGGCGGTGCGGGTGGGGGTGGAGGGTGGTGGAGTGGCGGAGGGGCGGCCGGAGGGGCGCGATATTAGCATTTGTCACCAGCCCAAGCTGGCGAGCTTCACGGGGCGAGAGACGCGGCTGTCACGACGAGCTGCCGTTTCTCGCCCTCTCGCTCCGCCACTTCCGCATTAATATTTATGCTCCCGCTAAATTGTCATCTCTGTCTCCCCCCCCCCCCCACCCCCTCCCCTAAGGGTTCCCCCGATTGAAATCAAACGCTTCTGGGCTTTTAAATATATGAGAAAAATAGGGGGGGGGGGCGGGTTGGGGGTGGGCAGATGGGGGTGGGCAGCGGGTGGGTGGGGAAAAAGAGATTGACTGGGGAAGAAGTGGCGCGGCGAAGTGTTCTTAACCCTTTGTGCGTGGTGCCCCAGCCGCTGGCGCCAGGGTCACGCTGCCCCCACACCCCCCATGCTCCCCCCCCCCCCACCGCCCCTTCTTGTCCGGTGTCTTGAGCTCCTTTCGTCATGGCACGGCCGCCCTCGCGGATTTCAGAAGCGTGTGGCTTGTTTAAAAATATATATATATAAATTCCCGTTCGTCTGTCTTTTTGGCACCGGACTTGGTGCTGTGGTGGCGGCGGCACGGGAAGCGGTTAAGGGTTGTCAACATTTAAATGTCACTCATCCCGCGGCGGTTAGCGCACCGGGCCTCCTGTCCCGGCAGCCGCTTAACCCTTCGCCACGCCACGTCCAGTACACCTCTCGCGATAGCTGTGGACGCTTGTGACCCGCTGCCACCCAGGCCGGTTCTACCAGCGACCTGGAAATTTCGTTTCCGGCGTTTCGCTTCATGTGCGGGGAGTCTCTTCGGATCGCCGTGCCAATATACGCCGTGCGGCAGCTGGTCCCAGGCTAGGTGAAGGCGTGGCGGGCGCCACGGGGTTAACTCGTCGCGCAGCGTCATTTTGAGCCTCCCTTTCCGCGCGTGCCACTCGCTGTGCGCCGGGGTTTGAAGTCATTACCTCCGCACGGGCAGCCGGGTGGGCGGAAAGCGGTAGCAGCGTGGGAGCAGCGTGGGTGCAAGCGTTGGGAGCAGGAGGAAGAGAGAGCCATATGCCGGCGGCTTTTAAACCCGATGAGGGCTTAATTCCAAACTCGTTTTTTTTTCGCCAGTCGCTGGTAATGGCCACTGCAGCCATAGCGAGATGCATACTGGATGGCGTGCCGGTTGCCGAAATACTTCCTGGATCGTGTCCTGATGATGCTTGACGCAGTCTCAAGCGAAACGTCACGTGTCTAATGCGTAATTTCTGGTGTGAGAATGGCTCGTCCACTCGCCGCCGAGTGAGCTGAACTGATATGAATTGGCTTGTCGGGTGGTGGGGGGTTCTTTAACGACATGGGTTTCGCCAGATTATCACGTCGTGGCCTCGCACAAAAATCAATAACGAAATTAATTCCTGTGTTTATTATTTCAGAGATCAATTTAACACGTAGGCTTTCGCGACCAATTTTATCCATAATAGAGGCTTACGGGTTAGATCGCCACACGGCCAATCAGTAAGGGATTTGTCACGTAAACGAAACGCCAAATAGTTCACTCCTTCGCTCTTCAACACGCCGGTGGGCTGAAGTAGTAACTATTTAGTTTTGTCTGGAAATAAGATTTTAAAGATGTGACGATGTTCTACAAATAGGACGATACTATTACCGTGGATCATATATTGTACGATGTAGTGTTCCCACATTGCGGCGACCATAAGTTACATGCTATATTGTTATTATCTTACGGAGCGTGTTTACCTTGGAAAGTCTCAATGAGCCTCAAGACTCCTTTTTTCAAGAGGGTCCTTCTAAATGTCCTGAGTAAGGGGAGAAATGTGGCAATGTGTCACCTCAATGGACTCATTTGCAGTGCATTTTTCAGCATTGGGAAGTTTTTGGCCAATACCCATATGTAATAATAATTCAAGTTTATAAAGCGCCCTTAAACAATCGTTCTCTGGGTGCTTGCTACGGGAGACACCCTCTCACGCATTCACACTCTCAATCACGCACTCTCAATCACGCACTCACACTCTGGCAGAACAGGGGGAGAACGTACACACTCCCAACACGCAGAAAAGCCTCCTCCCCCCCCCTCCCGAATCGGGATTTGAACGCAGCATCCCTTCCCGCCGTGAGGCCACACGAGCGTTAGCACCGCACGCACCGCCACTTTGTAAATTGACTTCACGGTTGTTGTTGTTGTTGTTGTACTGTACTGCGCGAGCATTAATTATATCGAGCCCCCCCCTACCCCCCCCCCTGCCGGGTTGGGAACGGCGTGGACGAACACGTGGGATCGGTTCATCCGTCCGCACGTCGTCCGTAATCCCGCGCGATGACGTCCGCTCCCTCAATTAAATTACCCCGGCTCGATATGTGGCCCCCCCTCCTCCCCTTCTGTTCCCTACCCCCCACTGCTGGGGCTGTCTCTCTCTCACCGGCGTAATCCGTCACTAGCGGTGTCGCCTGCAGGTCCCCCCCCCACGGAACCCCGGTTCCGTGCTCTCCCTCTAATTTGTCTGATTGAAGAAAATTCATCATCTGCTGCTGCTGCTGTTGAGTTGGCAGCGGTGCGCAAAGCACAGGCAGTAACAACAGAACAACCCCTACACACGATCCCGCGCCGGTGGTAACACTGCGGCCTGAGGCCGAAAAAGTCTCCACCGGACAGGTGACGTTTTGAGCAATGTGCAGAGAGTTAAGGGTCACTCTGCCCTCTCTGGCCTCTCTGTCCACTGTCTAAGCGTCGCCTGTTTCACAACCGTTTCTTGTCGAGGCCGCACAGATGCGGCGGTGTCATTGACGCGCGACGCGTCGGGTTGTTTTGTCGATTCAATCAAAGAGCGGTCGGCCGTGCTGCTCGGGTCCCCCGTTGTAGCGCGGGAGTTGAAATCGTTCGGTGAATGGATTTGGGGTTTCCCGGCAGGGCAACGGTCGCTGTGCACGGCGGTGTGGTTGTCGTGGTTGATGCTGCGGTGTTTGCTAACTATGTGGAATGTGCGTTGTGTGTGTTATTGGGGTTCGTGTTGCAGTGTGAGCAGGAGGCTCCGGCAGATTGTCGTGACGCTGACCCCGAGGCCTCGTTGTCGCCGTCGTCCGACGGTGGCAGGGTGGAGGGTGGGGGAGGGGAGGATGCGTGGGCCCCCCCGATTGGGGGGCATGAGCTGGTGTCTGCGAGCAGCGAGACGATCTCTGAGCAGAGTGAGCAGCTCCAGTCCATGTGCTCTAGGGTGAGTGCTCGCGTTTGTTCGCTCATCTCAATCGGTCATTCACACTCACTCTGTGGCTCACTCGCTCGCTCGTGCGTTCACTCCCTCATTCACCCACTCGCTCAGTAATTAAATCTCTTGCTCGCTCATTATTTGACTCGGTTACGCAGTTATTTACTCATTTGCTCACTCGTTCATTCTCTCACTCATTCACTTGCCCGCTCACTCTTTCGATCACTCACTCGATCGGTCACTCAGTGTCTCATTCACTTCGCTCGCACGTTTGGTCATTCACTCGCTCGCCCACTCGCTTGTTCCGTCACTCACCCACCCACTCACTTGCTCAAACACACACGTGCGGTTCCTCTCGCTCCGCGTGTCCATCACAGCCCAGCTCACGCCACATGGAGCCATTCAGAATCAGAATCTTTATCTCGACTGGAGGAATCCGACGAGCTACAAAGCTCTTTTTCACAAACGTCCAGTATGGGCGGGTCATCAATTGACATCTGGACCCAAATTATGGCCCGCACAGTGGCTGCCTCTGGTTTCTCCAGCAAGCCCAGGGACCGGAGATTCTAAAGGTGTTGTGACGCGTTGGCAGCGCCCACCAGTGCGCAGCGCCCCCACCGCCCCCCCCCCCCCCGGGTCTCCACACGCCCCCCTCTCGCCCCCCACGTCGTCGTAAATAACGTCGGGACCACGATCGCTGCTGCTGCTGCCGCCGCCGCCGCCGCCGCTAGTGCTGCTCACGCGTAACGATTATCAGACAGCGGGGGCCCGCCGCGTTCCCCGCTCGTTAGATAACGCGACAAATGAAGACAAACTGGGTGCAGACAAACGGCGCGGGAGGGGAGCGACGGCGCTCGCCAGATAAAACCCGGGCGCTGTCGATGTCACCGGCGGCGGCGGCGGCCTGGCGCGCGAGACGCGATGCAGTGCTCGCTCGCTCGCTCGGCGTGACCCGGCGCCGACGCCGGCCTCGCTCGCTCCGGAAATTGCTCCCGAGAAACCCGACGAGAGAGATTCCGCGCGGGGCTTAGCGCCGCCTTTTTTTTTTAATCTCTGCCCATTATCTCCGGCGGCGGCGGCGGCGGCCGCTGAGATAGCGTGGCCGAGACGCACCGCTCCGCGGCACGGAATTGGCCGGGCTCTGCTGAGACTCGGTACCCCCCCGGGAGAGGTGTTCATCCGCTACCTCGGAGGCTGTGCCTTCCCCCCCAACCCCGTGCCCCACACCACTCGCGTTGGTGGCTATAGCCGAGTGGTGTGGCGTCGGTGAGCGAGGTGCCTAGAGTTAACGTAATTATGATCTACACCCTTTGCTTATCCGACAAAGCATCGTTGAGTCTCTTGTTGCGAGGGCCCTGCATTGGGGTGGCCGAACTCCGCGTTGTCGTTTTGTCCGCACGCGCGTCGCGTGTGTAATCGGACTCGAGCCAGACTCGCGGTGACCTCTGACCCCGCCCCCACGCGTGCGTTTCAGGCCGAGACGGAGCAAGAGGATGTGGGGAGCGTCACCGCGTCGTCCGTGACGGTGAGAACCGGGCGCCAGCTCCCACTCAGGTCCCGCCCCATGCCGACTCCCCCTCTCACTGCCGCCTCACTCCCATCTCACGCCACTCGAGAGCCCAGCGCGCTCGCCTCTACACGCGCGCACACAGACACCTGCAAAGCCGACGATCCCTCTCCGTCGCCTACATAGACTGTAGGGTCAAGTTGCGATGTTTACGCGCCGCATCCGGTATTCTATTGAGGCTTAGTCGACCTAGGGGAGGCTCAGGACTGGTTCAGATAATCGTCACCGGTGTCATCCGTGAGCGGGAATCAAAATCGGGGTTGTCGTAGCGCAGCGCGATGACCGCTGCCCACACAGAATGTGTGCACACGCGCTGCTGTTGATACAGGTAGACCGATTGCCTAGCCGCTGGTGGCTGGAGGCAGCTCATTCACCCTGAGCTGGGCGAGAGGCTCGGCTCGCGCCAGGCTGAGGGGAGAATGGGGGCGGCCGTTCTGGGCGGGCGGGCGGGCAGGCGGAGGGGCGCACGCGATCGCGGGCGACGCTGACGACACCGACGGATGGGCCCGCGTCTTCGGCGCCCGCGACGTCAGAAGCAGCGATCTCTCACTGACAATGCGAGGACCCGGCAAGCTGCCCCGACGATTGATCCCTCCCTCCCTCCCTCCCTGCTCGCCCCCCCCGGGCTCGCGAGGGGCTTGCAGCCCGCGCTGCGGCATGCACCGCCGGGCAACGACGGGCGAACCGTTCGGTGCCTGGCATCCAAAACGCAAACTCAAAACAGAGTTCAGCTCGGTCGGGTGATGAACGACCCCGTGATTCTCCGCCGGGCGTCTGGTTTCGTCGGCCTCCTCGTGAGGGCTAGGGGGAGGGGATCTGGCTTTTGGTGGGTCGGGGGGGGTGGTCCCGAGCTGACTGCTCGTGAGCACGGTACCTCCGCGGTTGACGGGAAGGCTTGCGCCGGACCAACATGATATACGCCGCGGGTCCCGCTGTACCAATTGGTCCCGCATCCATGGGATTTGATCGTCACTATTTGTGGTCACCATTTGGGGTCAAGAACGACGCGCTGGGATGAACCGTGTCCGTGTCGAGAGGGAGACTTGAGTCACAACAGCTGTAGAGCACACGTATCGGTGTCTAAAGATCGAGGCGACACCGGAACGACGAGGTCCGGAACACCAAGCGATGCAGAAATACGTTCAGATGAGCACTGCGCCATTGGTGCTCATCTCCTGTTCACAGCCCCGCAGAGCCAGTGGCATACAATTCCATATTCCTATGGTGGGGAGCAAGTCTATCCATAGGACCACCACTGTTTACTTCACCACAAAGTGGTGCCTGTGGGCTCAGTCAACCCCACCAGTCAGGATTTGAAGTCACCGCGACCTTCTGTTTGATCGCTCGCTCAACCGCCGAACCACGCGGCCGGACTCTCGCGACCTCCGCAATCGAAGCATCGCTGCGGAGCCGCCCCTCCTCCTCCCCCACCCACCCCCCCCCTCCTCCCCCACACCCCCCAAGCTGCCCCCGCTCTCGCCGTGGGGGCGAAGCGGATCCTGACACGCGCCGTGCGACCCGGTGCTCCGTCGCTTTGAAGACGTCCCCCGCCCCGTGGCGTTCTCGCGTTGCTGCCCACGCCGGGCCTCCCTCCGTTGCCTCCTCCTCCTCCTCCGTAATTGGCCGAGCCCTGGGTGGCGGATGTCGGAGCGCCCGCCCGCTCCACGTTCCTCGTTTGCCGGCGCCGCGTTGCGATCGTTCCAGAGGCGAGTGCGGAGGGAGTGGGGGGGAGGGGGGGGGGGGGCGAGTGCGGCCCCCCACTTGGGGGTCCGCCCTCGCCCCCCCTCCGCGTCCGTGACCTTGAGGTGGAATGTTTGGCCCGAGGATTCGTGGCCCCGCGCGTCGCCCGCCACATGAAAGCCTCTCTCTCCCGTCCCCGCTCCGCCAGCTCACTCGCAAGCTATGCCGCCCACCCACCGCCGCCCCCCCCCCCCCCCCAACTCACCCGCCGCGTGATTGAGTCCGTGAGGCTGGATTCTTATTTTATTATTTTTATTACCAAGCTTTCGCCCAAGAAAAGCCTCACTGAGCCTCATGATTATTTTATTAAGACCCTTGCCGAGTTTTATTCGCGGTTGCGTTGCGATGTTGCCACGCGCGATCCCCGATTGAGTAATTTGCAGGTCGCTTTTTTTCTTCTCGTCTTAACATCGGGGACGTTGTTTTGGGCGATATCAGTTACGCGGTATGGGGTTGTTTTTAGCTATGGGGGAGGCAACCGGAGAACCCCGGAACAAACCCGCAATGCAGAACAAGGGGAAGCGCGTACAAGCCCCGCGCAGGGAACGTCGCCCGAGCGTTAACGTCGGCGCCACCACCCAAAGAAACCGAGACGAACCGCTCTCGCATCGTCGGCCTTCTTGGCGACGCGCCGGAAACGGTGGATCGCTCACGGTCTATGCAAATCGTGCGGAAATAGGGCCTGCCGACGCCGCGGCGTGCCGATGTCGCCGCTCGGCTCACCGAGAGAGCGGAACCGCGCACGTAGAACGAGAACCACAGGGACCGAGACGCGCAACGGGCAGCAGGACGCAAATGCGACCCTCCCCCCCCCGTCCGGTGATAGTTTTTAATGCGTCAGCTTCTAACGGAAGGTCACACACGGAGGGTTTCGCGGTCCACGTTGGCCTCGCCGTGCCGTCGCGGAGCGGTCATGGGCACGGCCGCCATCGTTGCAGCCGACATCTCCGTGAGTCGCCCCCCCCCCCCCAAACACAATGCTCTGTCTGCCGCTCGCTCTGCAGGCCGCGCAGATGAACGTTCAAATGTCGCTCTCGCACACTTGTCTCATTTCTGCCTTTTCTTCTTCTTCTTGTTCCTTTCCTCCTGCCCCCTTGTGCCGTTTGTTATTTTCTGTCTGTCTCACGCCCCGGCATCGACCCACCGTGCTCTCTCACCGCGCCCGCCAACGCCGCTATGACTCCCGCTCGTCGCTCCGTTCCTGCCGCACTTCCGCCGCCGCCGCCGCCTTTTCTTCTTCCTCGACCTTCCGCCGCCAATTCCCGGCCCTGCAATCGTTTCGACCTTCGAACCTCTGGCAATGACCCCGGCCGCACGACACCCCCTTGGCGACCCTCCCCACACCCCCCCCCCCCCCCCCCCGGACCCGTGACCTCAGTCCCTGTTTGTGCACATGCAGCTGGAGCCGCTGGAGAGGAAGTGGATGCGGGGGGCAGCCGTGGGGTGCGCCGACACGCTGAGGCAGCTGCTGGCGCAGGACCCGAGCCTCGCCTCGCACAGGGTGAGGGCGGTCACAGACGCAGACTCACTCGCTGACAGATGTGTGAACTTGCTCACTCACAGATGTGTGAACACACGAACTCACGGACACATGGACTCTCTCGTGCCGTTACTCTGGTGCAGAGATATCTTTACCGTAAGCTATAATTGCCAGATTGAGTCTCTCCCTGTCACTTCTACCAGTAATCCCCATTTGTAATGCACACCTGTAATCACTGTTTGTAATCTACACCTGTAGCCACGAAGACTAATTTGGTCGTATGAGTCATGCAGCGTGGATGGGGAGCGGCGCCCACGTGGATGGGGAGCGGCGCCCATCGGAGGTGTCGTTGGGATAGCCGCCCCTCGTGCACCGACCTTCTAGAGCCGTGCGTTGTGTGTGTGCGCATGTCCTTGTCGCTGTAGTGGTAGTGCTCTGCGCTACAAACCCGGCCATCTGAGTTCGATTCCTGCTCACGGCCAACATCAGTGACAATTATCTGAATCGGTACCTGGGCCTCCTCTAGGTCGACTCAGCCTCAAACGAGTACCTGGTGCAGTGTGTAAATATTGCCACTAGAAAGACAAAGGTGGCCGGGCGTGGTGCTGGCTACCCACCCCATCACGTGCCATGCTGGCCTTCATAGGTGCTCGCTAACAGCATTTGCCCCAACAGTCTGTTAAGGCTATACGGGGGATCTTTGTATTTTGTCTTGGTCTTTTTTTATGTCGCCGTAGTGTAGCGGGTAGTGTTCTGCGCTATGAACCCAGCGACCCGAATTCGATTCCCGCTCACGGCCAACATTAGTGACGATTATCTTCGGCCTCCCCTAGGTCAAATCAGCCTCAAATGAGTACCTGGTATAGCGTGTGAAACATCTCTACTCGGGAGACAAAGGCGGCCGGACACGGTGCTGGCCACATCTCACCCCCTCGTGTGTGGTCCCGGCCTTCGTAGGTGCTCGCTAACATCACTTGCCCCAACAGTCTGTTCAGGCTATTGTCTTTGTAACGTTGGCATATTAGGGGGCACAGGTGGTGCATCTGCCAGTCATCTCAGTCAGGCAACCCATGATACTTGGGTCTGTTCCTTGACCTGCCAGCGAGCCTTCGACACTTCACGTGCACAAAGCCTGGCACAAGCACCTTGGTGACGTCACCGCCACTTGGTACCGAATGGCGGGTGTTGTATCGCTATGCCGTATCAGTACTGTGTGTGTGTTGCTGTGTATTGGTCCTGTGTGTACACAGCTGTGTGTCCGTATCAGTGCTGTGGAATCGGCTCTTCTGTTGAAGGGTGGGTGGGCGTGTGCCTGTGTGATTGCGGGCGGGTGGGTGTGTGTACGTGTGGGTGGGTTCTGTGAGTCCTCGCCCGCGTGTTTACGTTCGGGGTGAGCGAGCGGGACACCCTTAGCACACAGGGGCGTGGGTCCCTCCCCACCGCCGCTCACGGCCTCTGCATCGGTGGTGGCAGCGCAGTGGCAACACTCGTGTGGTCTCGCAGAAGGAAGGGGCCCAGGTTCGATTCCCAACTAGGGCACCTTTCTGCGTGGAGTTTGTACGTTCTCCCCCTGTTCTGTTGTGTTAACTCCAGGTTCTCCGATTACCCTCCCATTGCTAACAAAAAAACCCCCCATAATATAACTGATATTGGGGCAAAACATCCCAATGCAGAAAAAAAAATCTGCCTGGCAATTAACTCAACCGGGATTGCATAGAGCGGCATTGCCCCCTACTGGCAGGAAAACGTGGCAGGATCCTCCTGGAAGAGTCTTTAGACCCAGGATTTGCTGGGTAATCAAAGGCGCACGCGCATGTAATACAGCGCTGTGGAGTCGCGAGGGGTTGGTGGATCACCGCACACATGTTGTAAAGCTCCCTTCCCGTGGGGGGGTCGAGGAAGGGCCATACCCTGGCTCAAGAAGCCGATGCATAAAAATGTGGAATCCGCCTGTTCCATCTGAACGAAACATCATGTCGTAGCCCCCTAGCGCGTGTGGCTTATCAGTTGGCAGAGATAAATTTGATTTAAAAAAAAGAGGACCACAGAGCCGGAGCATATGATTGGTTAGCGCCGGCTTGCCGCGTGGCTGCTGCCGCCTATCCCGGTCGCCCGAGGTTGCTCCTCGTGCCTCTCGACTCGTCCTCCCTGTGCGAGGAGCGATTCTGGCATGGTTGCGGCGGTGGAGGCTGCGTGGCAGTGTTACAAGTTTTAACGAGTGTGCTGTGTCCCGTCTGTGTTGGTCCGTTCCGTGGCCACATCACATGACCGTGTCCTACAGCTGCTCGCGCCGTTGCTGCTGCTGCTGCTGTTTATCAATGAACCCACGACAACAGGTGCAGGACGAACCCTGCGACCTTGACGAGAGACGGTGACCTTACTTTGAAGCTTGCTTTGGGCAACTGCCGTGGCTTTTCCCGCGTTAGTATCTCAGGGCGGCGGCAGCGGTGGTGGTCGTGGTGGCTTTGGTTTTTTCCTGAGAGAAAAGCACTGAGAGTGAGGGGGAGGAGATGGGTGGGGGAGAGAGAAAAGCGGCAGCAGTGTGCCTTGCTGGGAGCAGAAGATTATCTGCAAAAACAAATATTCGTAATCGCAATCGCTTCACGGCCAAGAGCAAATATTACTCATTGTTTCGCGAAAGAGCCAGGGGGCGTCGAGGAGCAACGGCATGGCAGAGGTCGGGATTGGAGGAGGATGGGATGAGAAGAGAGACGAGGGAAAGGGGGGGGGGGGAGGACGAGAGAAGAATTGAGAGATGAGGGGAGAAGTGAAAGGGAAGGGGAGAGGGGAAAAGTGAGAGGCGAGGGGAGAAGTGAGAGGCGAGGGGAGAGGTGAGCAGAGAGGCGAGGGGAGAAGCGAGGGGAGAGGCGAGGGGAGAGGTGAGAAGCGAGGGGAGAGGCGAGGGCAGAGGCGAGGGGAGAGGGTGGCGAGGCGATGAGCGGAGAGGCGCGAGGACGGCTCCGCTTCTTTAAGCGAGCCCTCTTTGTGGAGGTGGGCAGATGAAAGGGGGAGAGGCGTGCGTGCGGCGGTGCGCCGCGTCCCGTTTGAAGTCGGCGGTGTAAGTTTAAAGGGGGGCGGGGGGGGGAGGGTGGAGGCTTTGCTCGTTTTTGAAGTCTCTGGGCGTTTGGTGGCCGAGTGGGGTCGGTTTGCAGAGGGAGGTGCAGATGTGTGGCGGCGGCGCTTGTGTGAGTGAATACGCGTGCGTGTGTACGTGTGCGCGCGCGCGTGTGCGTGTGTGTGTGTCCGTGCTCGCGCGCGAGTGGGGAGTGGCGTTGTTTGTTGTTAGCGTGCTGCGCTACGAACCCGGCGACCCGACTTTCATTCCTCCTTACGGCCACCAACACCGGTGATGATTAATCTGAACTGGTCCTGGGCCTCCTCGAGGTCGACTTAGCCGCAAATGAGCACCTGGTATGTCGTAACCCTCCACCACCCGACACCATTCTGGCGAATTGCCCGTTGATGCTGGATGTAATCACCAGCGAAACGTCGTACTCAAACTGTAAATGTTGCGGATTCACTCTTCAACACAACGGTGGGCTAAAGTAGTGAACTATTTGTCTTTTGTCAACGTGACACTTTTTTGCTGATTGGCCGTGTCGGGTGGTGGAGGGTTACGACACATTTATAAATAAGGCGATCTAACCCAAAAACCTTTATTATGAAGAGCACCTGGTAGATCGTGTTAAACATCGCCACTGGGGAGATGAAGATGGCCAGGCATAGTGCTGGCCACCCACCCCCTCGTTTGCCGTGCCTGCATTCATAGGTGCTACTCGTTAACAGCACTTGCACCAACAGTCTGTTAAGGCTACACGGGGGATCTTTGTGTGCGTGCGTGTGCACGTGTGTGTGTGTGTGTCCGTGTGTTTCCTGTATCACTGACCCGCTTTGTGCCGATGTCATGACTCCATGACGCCTACGAACACGCCGGCAAACACAACACTGCTGTTTCAAACGATTGTGCCAAGTGGCCGCGCGCTGCTCCCTCACACACTGCCTGACACGCTGCCTCCTCTCGCGCTGCCCTCTCTCGCGCTGCCCTCTCCCGCGCTGCCCCCTCCCGCGCTACCCCCCTCGCGCTCCCCTCATCACGGTGGTGAGTGCGAGTATATGGTGAGTGTCTGGTGAGTGGTGGAATGTCGTGGGTGCGAGTACCTCGTATTAGGTGAATGGTGAGCATCTGGCGATTGTGAGTAGCTGGCGAGTGTCCGATGGGTAATCTTCCGGCTAAATGATTGAAGTTTATCGGTGGAAGGGAGCTCCTCTAGCGGAGGACGCCCTGCCCTCTAGCACTCCTCCATCTCTCCGCCACATCGCTGGTCTCCTTGTCAGCCCCCCCCCACTCCGCACATCCATCACTCCGATTCCCGCTCGATCACAGCCACTCGTCCGTTATGTAACTGACGTGGATGTGTGGATGTTCCGCGGTGTCCCCTCTTATCTTTTCTTTAGAACTGCTTTTTGTATGTTAGTTTGATGTCCTTCCCCTGAACCTCTGATTAGCACGGTTGGTTATGTAAGGCGTGTGAAAAGTTCAACATACATGATGATCTGATGATCATGATGATGGTGGTGGTGATGATGCGCTTTATTTACCAATGAGAGTCCTAAAGCTCTTTTTCAGGAGGGTCCTGTATTGTTTTCATTACTTTTACGTTTTTATCTTACCAGGTAAAGGCCCACTGAGCTATACAGCTCTTTTTCAGAAGTGACCTGGCGACAAATGATCGCTCAACGAAGTGGCTTATCTTGTGGAAATATGCAACAGCCAAATACTCTAACCGCGTGATTCTAAATGTCGAGGGAAAAACCAGAGGACCCGGAGAAAAATCTACGTGACCGCGGGGAGAGACACGCCAACTCCGTGGTATCATCGCTCTCGAAGAGCGAGAACAGCAGGGCGTGGTGCTGGCCATCTACCCCTTTCGTGTGCCGTGCCGGCCTTCGTAGGTGCTACTCGCTGACAGCACTTGCCCCAACAGTCTGTGTGGGCAAAGGGGTGGGGGGGGGGGGGAAGGGGAATCTACATCTTGGTGTGCGGCCGAGAGTACGAAAGGGTGGCGGCAGTGGCGACAGTGCAGAAGGCCGCGGGAGAAAGCACCTCACGCTCGTCACAACCTTCACGGCGCGGAACGGATCGCGCGCAAGAAGGGGTGGGACGGGGGGATGGTGGCGGCGGAGTGTGGGGGTGGGGGGGGGGGCGGCAGTGTGGGGGATGGAGAAGGGGGTTCGCCCCGGATTCTCTCGCCCTCGATCGCTCGCCCTGTCGTCAAAACCCGGCTCGAGAAATAAAGAAAAACTAATAATCTGAAAGCAGTTTGCTGTCGGCCTTATCTGTACCCGGCCAAATTACTCTCGCCGCATTTCCCCGTTACAACTTCACTCGCCCCTTAAATCCAATCGCGCCTTATCTGCCGCACGGCAGGCTTATCGGCGGTGGCGGGCCGCTGTAAGTAATACGGCCGCCCCCGGGCGGGCAGGCGGGCGGGCGTTTGCGCGCTCCGTGGCGAGACGAACGGCCGCCCCGTCCCGTGCCCCTCATTGAGGAGGCAGCGGCGCGGCACGGCGCCTGTTAATCGTCCCTGGTCCGCGCCTCCTCTCCCCTCGAGTTGTCCGCGTTATTTTTTCCTCTGCGTGCGAGCGTGCGGGGGAGCATGCGGGCGAGCGTCTGCGAGCAGCCACTGACGTTTTATTAGCTGGTAACTCGCGAGCGAGCGAGCGAGCGAGTGAGAGGGCGGACGAGGAAGGGGGTGGTGGTGGTGACGTGATGATGGGTGATCCTGGAATGAGTTGTGGGCAGTGATGGGCAATGCTGGGATGAACACGCGGGGGGATGGTGACTTCTGGGATGAACGTGGAGAGCGTTGCGTGCGGAGAGACGGGGCGACGCGTAGGGATGAGCAGGCAGGGGATGGGTGTCCTGTTGGACGAGCGAGCCGGTTGATGAATAATGCTTGCCTCGTGGCAGGCACGATATTGACCGAGTCTCTGGCATCGTCCCGTATCACCCCAGCAAACCACTACTTATTCTGAATGTTCTGCTTGTTCACCTGGGAATGCCTCACCTAGTCTCAGGACTCTTTTTTCAGGAGGGCCATGCCGAGTTTTTTTGGCAGGAGTAGGGGGAGTGGTGACGTGGGCGCTCTGTGTGTGTGTGTGTGACCCGAAATGTAAAAAGAAAACTGCTCTCGGACGTTGTTTGGCCAATACCAGTTTCCCTGTATGGGTTATTTTTTAAGCTGTGCGAGCAAACTGGAGAACAACGGAGGACACCCATGCAGAACAGCGGGGGGAGAACGTACGGGTCGACGGTCAAAACCCGGGGCGCCAACTCAGTAAATATATCCAGGTGCAATTTTTTTACATTGCCACGTTTTGGCCAACACCAAGGAATTACACCGCGCGTGCTTTTGTTGGCGAGGTTGAACCCTTGACTGCAACGCGCTCTGAACCACAACAATCACCGCCGTCACCGCAGAGCGCGGTATTGTCGCGATGGGGCCTAGGGATACAAGTGCTCATCCAGCCGCGTGAATTTCCGCCAACACCGCAGCAGCAGCAGCAGCACCAGCAGCTGTGATTGCGGCTCCCTGCCTGCCGAGATACTAGCCGTGAGAGTCGGGGTCCCATGCCGGGAGCTCGACCAAAAACTCCCTGCCGAGATCACCGAGCGCCAGCGGTGCCGCGCTCGCATGCAGCGACGTTGTTCAGGAGCTCGATGTCAACGTCGAGTTGCTGCTGCTGGCCTCAACGCGGAGAGCTTCAGGAAAGAGAGAGAGTTTGTGTCGTTATGCTGTACTTCTATCGTTGAAGTAGTGCAGAATTGAGCAGTTTGCTTTATGGCCCATAGAACAGGTGAGAGTCTGAACGGGTGAGGGTCTGAAAGGGTGAGGTCCTGAACGGGTGAGAGTCTGAACTGTTGAGGGCCACCGGGTTATTGCGCTGCTCGTGAACCCATGACTTCCTCTCTGCACTCCCCCCGGTCCCCCTTGCGACCTGCTCCCCTCCCCACCGCCACTCACGCACTCAGGTGCTGCTCTTGAGCAGCGGGTGGTCGCGCACCGCAGACAGCGGGAAGCGAGCGGCACCCCCCCTCCCCTGTTAATTAGCAAACTAATTACCGCCTGCTGACATTCCATTACCGCCGTGATTGATTGTGGCAGAGAGGAGCTCCCGTCACTGGGGTGCTGCTGTTTGTGTGTGCATGTGCAAGTGTTGCTGCGTACGTGTGTGTGTTTGTGCGTGCGTGTGTTAGTGAGGAGCGGCTGTGCAGTGGGTTAGCGCGCTGCGCTACGAACCCGGCGACCCGAGTTCGATTCCCGCTCACGGTCAACTCCAGTGACAATTATCTGAACCAGTCCTAGGCCGACTCAGCCTCGAATGAACACCTGTTGCAAAGTGTAAAACATCGCCGCTAGGGAGACAAAGGTGGCCGGGCGTGGTGTTGGCCACCCACCCCCTCGTATGCCATGCCAGGCTTCATAGGTGCTTGCTAACAGCACTTGCCCCAACAGTGTGTAAAGGCTAAATGGGCGATCTCTCTCTTTGCGTGTGCGTTTTTTTTTGTTCTTTTCTCCGTGGTTTTGTGGTAATTTAATTAAAGGTGGAGGGGTCACCGGCAACTGGCACTCGTCCCGAGTCCCCCATTGGCCACTGTGGCGGCTGCGAGCATGCTGTGAGGGGAACAGCTCGGGCGAGTGCTGTTTGCGAGCACGTATGAAGCCCGGCATGGCACACGAAAAGGTTGGTGGCCAGCACCACGCCTGGCCACCTTTGTCTCCCCCAGTGCTGATGTTTACGCACCGCCATAGCGGAGTCCCAGGACCGGTTCCGATATCCGTCACCGATGTTGGGCCGTGAGCGGGAACCGAACTCGGTTTCACCGGCTTCGTGGCGTGCAGTGCGCTAACCCACCGCCGCCCCCCCCCCCATCGTGTGCCACGCAATCCACGCCGGTTGTGCAGGTCGGGAGTGTGCGCACGTGGGCGTCGAAGCGCTCTCCTCTTGTTTATTTTCGTTGCCCGTTACTCGAGTTCTCAGCTCGGGTTTTCCCCTCCAGGAGCGGCAGCGCCGAGGCGGCAACGCGCGATCCGTTTACAAAAGACAGCCGCAACCGCGCGTGTTCAGTTGGGGTCACCGCCCCCCCCCCCCCCCCCCACTTCGGCACCCCCCCCCCACCCCGACACCACCCCCACCGCCCTCCCTCACCCCGTGTGCGGACTCACGGTGCGCGACCGCCACGGCCTGAGTTAGGCCTCGGCGATTGCCCCCCCCCCCCCTTGAGAGTCCCACTGGAAGCGTGAGGGCACCGGGAGTTTATTCAGGCCCCGATCGGCAGCACAGCCACGCGGACGAGCGTTAATGACGACAGCGGGGAGTGGTTTTGCGTTTTTGATCAAGAGCGGGGCCCTCCTGTGCACCGTGGCGTCTCGTAGCGGTTTTACCTCATCGCGTCTCCTCGTCTCAACAACGTTTTGAACGGTGAACGGTGACCCCCCCCCCCCGCCCCGGCAGTAGCTGCCCCTGTGCAGTAGAAGCCGCCTCAGGAGCTGGCCTGCAAGCGGGCGTTAAGTCCACCATTTAGCTTTTGGAGGGGGGGGGGCGATGATTTTTATTTGCGTGGTCTGGCCTGGGGCATCCCGACTGGCAGCTGTGTCCCTGTGTGGCACGTGGTTGCTCGGGGTAGTGGGCCTGCAAGCGGGCGTTAGTCTGCCAGCAGGGGGCGATGATTGCGTCTGTCTGTGTAATCCCAACGAATGAAAAAAAACACGATTACAGTGGTAATGACACGGGCAAAAGGTGATCGCTCGATCCACCTTCTCAAGAATACGGCTCAGGCATTGGCACCGCCGTTGGGGCTGCATGAGACCTGGAAATGAGACGGGGGAGGGATTCACCTGAAGGGGGGGCTCTGTGTGTGTGTGTGGTGTGGGGGGGTGGGCCGTGTGAGTCGGTGGTGTGAGTCAGTCCCGGTGAGTGTAAACAAACATCGGTCTGTCAGCAGCTCGCTGGGGTTCCTGGTCCCCCCCTCACCTCCCCGTATTTGCTTCTGCATCTCGAGTGTCAGTGCGCCAATCATCACCAGTCGCTATCATCGTCACCATCAGCAGCATCAGCAGAGTTATCGGCAACACCGCCGTCATTACCGTCATCTTAATCGTCACGCCCGGCTGCGTAAGGAGTTACAGCTCCGGCGATTCGGTGACTTGTCGCGAGCTGCTGCTTGAGGATCATTGTTCTTTTTTTTTGCTCTCGTTTCAACCGCCACGTTTGTATTTTATTTCTCAGTTATTTGGTCCAAAGAGCGCGTGGTTTGCCAGGAGTTTGCCTAGACAGCCGACGCGTTGTTGCGCGCCCAGCGTAGTGATGAGAATTGGCGGCGGTGATGGTGCGGTTGCTCGTAAGGACTGGCGATATTGGTGGCTGACGGATGTAATGGTGTGGAGGTCGGTGATGGTACAGCTACTTGCGATGCTAAAGTTGCTCATGGCGATATGACTGCTGGCGGTGTTGATAGCAGTGCGTTTGCTGCTGGCGACAGTGGTGGCTGTGTCTGGTGGTGATGGTGCAGTTGCTGGTGATGGCAATGGCTGGCAGTGGTCATGTCCCTGGTGCTGTGTGACCGCGAGGCCTCAGCATGGTGCCGCCCCCTGACCTGCGTTGTCTGTGCCTCTTTCCCCATGGCGACCGCGTGGACGCGGATCCTGGGCCCCTGGGCCTTCTCCCCGGACTCCGTCCCTGTGCCAGGATTTCACGTCGGTAAGAGTCGCTCCCTGCCGGTGCGACCGCCACAATCACTACAACCGCCACAACTGGTGCTAGGATGTCTCGTATTTCCCTCCCCCCCCAATGCTTTAGCGGACGAGCCGAGCTCCTGAATATTCACGAGACGTGGTCACGATTTTAATCCGATTCGTCACTCAACGTCAGTTCCCTTCCTCACCGACGCGTACGTCAAATCGAGCGTGCGTGTGTGCGCACGAGACGTTAGATTATTTACACGGATTCGTGTAGATTCTACACAGGTGACACCCTAATGACACGCAAATGACACGCGGGCGGTACAATCTGGCTGACTGCAGCAGATAAAACCGCGGATATTAGATGGTAGAGGGTGGGGGCGGTGGAACATGAGAACCCAATATAAGCGATGCGGGAAGAACTCCGTTTAAAAAATTAACCCAATTGTTGGATGTAATGGTGAGATCAGATCTCGGCAATTAATTAAATCGTCGCTTTCCCCGGTAATCTGTGATCCTCGCGGTGACCCTTTCAGGCCGCTGTCTCGGCTGCTTTAACGAGGAGGGCCGAGGAGCAGGACCCCTCGTTAGAAATTGACTCGTTAATTATTTAACCAGCGGCGGCATCAGTCCCCGTTGCCGTGGCTCACGGCAGCGCCGCGCTCGGCCGCCCGCGCAGCCCCGGCGTTTGGATGGCGTCGCCAAATTTGCGCCCATCGGCAACGCCGAGAGAAAAATCACAAGCGCCTTGGTCAACGACAGCAGCAGCATTTGGAGCTCTGCTACTTTTCTTTTGAACCGAGGCATCTCCGGCCACCACCTGAAACGCGCGCAAGCAGCTGCTACCGTCGCTTTACTCCCCCGGCTGTTGCACCCCCCAACTAAATTTTTTTTTTAAATGCCGCTTAAAAATCTCTTATAGGAGAAGGAAGCGGATTACTGCAACATTAGCAGCCCAGATGTATAAACAGAGGGATTTGCTGCTACTGCGGCGGTGGCGGCGGTGGCGGCGGTAAAAGAGTCCACACCACGGGCTCCGGGCTCCGCCGAGGGTTGCCCCCTACGCGGCGCAGATCGGCCCCGCCGAGCATCTGGGCCCCGTTAGCGGCCGAGAGAAAAGGAAACAAAGTCCAAATTGGATTTGGGGGTAAACACGGAGGGGCGCGCCACGCTGAGCGATCCGCCTAATCCTCTTAAGTGGAGCGAGCACGGGGGGGGTGGGGGGGGGATAGGGAGGGGGGGGGACGGGGGGGGGCAAGCTAGCGAACCGGCCCTCAACATCTGGGCCTGCTGTGACCGCCCTGGATGAGGCCTCTCTAAGCCTTGGCTCCTGGCTCCTAGAGCCGCTGTGAATTCACACCCCTGTCCCACCAGCCCCCCCACCCTCTGCCCACCCCTTCCGCCCACCTACGCCGCCCGCCAGGCTCCGTCCGCTGCTCCCTGCGCTAATTACCACACGAGGGGGGGGGGGGTGTGGGGGGGTGAGTCGAGCAACTGGGAGAGGAGGCTAAGTCGCACCGTCTGCGAAGGATTTGCTCGCTCCCCGAGTGCCCTGAAGCACCCCTCCCCGTGCCGTCGCGAGTTTTGTGCCGGATCCTCGGGGAATCGGAGCCCCCGCTTCCCCGCTGGCTCCCCTGCTGACCTCCCCCGAAACGAGCGAGAGGGGTGTGGTTATGCTACACGTTCTTTATCTGTGTTGGGCGAAGGGTAGGGAAGGAGTTGGAAGGATGGGGAAGGACGGGGAAAGATGGGGAAGTATGTAAGTATGTTGAACTTCATTTAACTCATTCATGCTGCTCAATTTAAGACCGGGAGCAAGTGAGGGCTTTTCCATTCTGGCGAATTGCCCGTTGATGCTGGATGTAATTACCAGCGAAACGTCGTACTCAAACTGTAAATGTTGTGGATTCACTCTTCAACACACCGGTGGACTAAAGTAGTGAACTATTTGGCTTTTGTCAATGTGACACTTTTTTGCTGATTGGCCGTGTCGGGTGGTGGAGGGTTACGACACATTTATAAATAACGCGATCTCACCCGAAAACCTTTATTATGAATAATATTGGTCGCGAAAGCCTACGTGTTAAACTGATGTTGAACTTCTTTCGCACCGTACGTAGCCAACCGTGATAATTGGAGGTGCGTGTGACGTCATCACAATCTTATCTTATCGTCATTTATATGGCGCCTTGACCAAGTCACTTGAAAGAGAGTTGACGGTGGTACGTGCGCATGTGACGGTTAGGATGAGGTGAAGAAAATAGATGAGAGGAAGTAATGGGCGAACCTTAAATTGCGTGAATTACGTAAAAGAACAAATGACGAGCAAAATGATTTGATGGATGGGGACTGAGTGGAGGCCGTGAGGAGAGAGATTGTGAGAGAGGGACAGGAACGGTAGTGGTCAGAATGGGGAGATTAAGGGGCCGTGGGATGAGCTAAGGGAAAAAAAAAGCGGTCGAAGAGACCAATGCAATTAACGACCGGGCGTTTCAGCGGATTCTTGGCCGACCCGTTTCGTGGATGTATCTCGGATGTGAGACTGGTGCACGGAAGGATGGGGAAGGATGGGGGAAGGACCAGGAAAGGGAATGAAGGACTGGAAAGTGTGGGTGGGAAGGACAGGTAGGGACGGGGAAGGACGAGGAAGGATTGGGAAGGATGGAGAAGGTTAGCTAAGATTGATTGAGAAGGATGGGGGGAAGAACAGAGAAGGAGAGTGAAGGACTGACGACGGAGAAAGGCAGGAAAGGGGCGGTCCCGTGCCAGCTCAGACACAGGTCCGCCGTGTGAGTGCGCGCGAACGGGAGCGAGCGAGCGAGTGAGCGGGCGCCGCACGTTTACTGCAGCGCTCGAGCCGTAGGGGGGGGCGCGCGATGGAGGTCCCCGCCCCCTCTCGTGCGTGGACCTCGCGACGCGGGGAGCGGAGGGAGAGACACGCTGTCCTGAGCGGAGCATGGGAGGTGGCGGCAGGTGGAGGGGGGGGTACAGGCTGTCCAGGGGCACTCCCTCGCCCCCATCGCGCTGTTTATTGTCGTTTGTGAGAAGCTGATCATGGTCTCTCTCCCACTCCCCCTCCATGCTGCCCCCTCTTCTGTCGACACCTCCGTCCCCTCGGTGGCTGCCGGCCGTGGACTCGCCTGTGGATCGTCTCACCTCCGTAATGCCACACCTGTGGACCGACTCACCTGTATACTGTCTCACATGTGGATGGACTCACCTGTGTACCTACTCACCTGTTGACGGACTCACTTGTGTACTGACTCACCTGTGTACTGAGTGACCTGTTGATGGACTCATTTGTGTACTAATTCACCTTTGTATGGACTCACCTGTGGACTGACTCACCTGCATACTGACTCACCTGCGTACTGACTCACATGTGGACCGACTCACCTATGTATGGACTCACCTGCGGACTGACTCACCTGTGTACGAACTCACCTGTTGATGGGCTCATCTGGGGATGAACTCACCTGTGGATATGCTCACCTTGGATCCACCTGCAGGGGGTGAGTAGCTGCCGTGCTCTAGAGCTACGTAGCTCTTTTTCAGAAGCAACCTAGCCACAAACGATTTCCCAACGAAGTGGCTTACAATCATCACGTGAAAATGTTAAAGCAGCCAAGTACTCTAAACACGTGATGTTGATTCTAAATGTGGAGGGGTAAAACGGGAGGACCCGGAAACAAATCCACGTGACGGCGGAGAGAGAGAGGGAGAGACACGCAAACTCCAAATATACAGCAGCAGGCGTCAGGGTCGAGATTGAACCCACGGCCTCCTGTATACCAGGCGAGGTAGTTAACATCTCACCACGGGGAGAGCGAGAGACACACCTAAACTCTAAATATACAGCAGGTGTCAGGGTCGGGATCGAACCCACTGCCTCCTGTTTCCCAATTCAATGGCTACACTCAATGGCGGAGCCAGGATTTTCAGGTGGGGGGGGGGGGGGCAACCCCTCCAGCGATGAAAAATTATAGGAGTTGTTCGTAAGTAAGGACTGTTCCCTTGCTTTTTATTCGACGCGTGTGCGGCGATGGTGCAGCCATCTATCGAGGGTCGAATTCGAACCGTGTGTGATCGGCATCGCGCTCGCTGAAGATGTTTGCCTTCAGGGAAGTCGTGTACTGTATACGCAACTGCGCACAATTCTTTGAGTCACTTATAGCTGCTTTTCCGTTACTTATTGCCAATTACGGACTCGGACTATTGTCCTATCATCTCATAGAGTCCCTGGCACGTAATAATATGCTACACAGTGGCAGTGGGGGTCACAAAATGCCGATTTATTACTTATAAACCCCAATGATCCGATCGAAATTAGGGATTTCGATCGGATCATTGGGGGGGCACGTGCCACCCCACCCCCCCTCCCCCCCCCCACTGGCTCCACCAGTGGCTACACTCCGTCGCCCTCCTCTCGTCCGCAGGGGTGTGCTGTGCACTATCGGTGGGCCCCTTGATCAGAAACAAAAATCACTCCCTATCACCCACGCAGTTATCTTCAAGTGCAGATAATATGAATATGCCTCGCAGTGCTCTGACCAAATTTGGCACACTCATCAATGACACCATGTGCCCTTAAAATAATATATAATGGCCGACGTTTCAGGTAGTGGACCTTCTTCAGGCACATGCATGATATAAGAGCCGTTCTGCAAAGCACGTGTGCCATGCAGAAGCGCCATTGCTTGATTATCGCCGATTACACGTTTTGTCTTTTAAGGCCACACACACACACTTGGTGTTAGTGATAACTAGTGTGTCCAGTTGTTGTGGGATTTATATTCATCCAAGTCACATTGAACATTTCACTTGGTTATCGATGGAGTTTCATCAGTTCTCTGCACAGTTGAAAAGCGCCTTCTGTGGGTTAGCAATCCGGCTGGGTGGCACCGTGGTGAGGGTGGCCTCTACTCACAATCCGGCTGGGTGGCACCGTGGTTAGGGTGGCCTCTACTCACAATCCGGCTGGGTGGCACCGTGGTTAGGGTGGCCTCTACTCACAATCCGGCTGGGTGGCACCGTGGTTAGGGTGACCTCTACTCACAATCCGGCTGGGTGGCACTGTGGTGAGGGTGGCCTCTACTCACAATCCGGCTGGGTGGCACTGTGGTGAGGGTGGCCTCTACTCACAATCCGGCTGGGTGGCACCGTGGTGAGGGTGACCTCTACTCACAATCTGGCTGGGTGGCACCGTGGTGAGGGTGGCCTCTACTCACAATCCGGCTGGGTGGCACCGTGATTAGGGTGGCCTCTACTCACAATCCGGCTGGGTGGCACCGTGATTAGGGTGGCCTCTACTCACAATCCGGCTGGGTGGCACTGGTTAGGGTGGTCTCTACTCACAATCCGGCTGGGTGGCACCGTGGTTAGGGTGGCCTCTACTCACGATCCGGCTGGGTGGCATCGTTGTTAATCGTGCTTGCCCACCACTGTCAACACAGCAGCAGCAACATCAGCAGATAATTTGACCAAATCTGTGTCGTTAAGAGCCTCCACCACCCAACGCAGCCATACGAAGTCAATTGTCACGTGGTGTGCAAGAGTGAGGGTAGAGGGGTGAGGAGGTGGGGGAGGGGGGGGTTGGGGGTGAGCAGGGTGAGGGGGTGAGGGTCAGTGATGCTCAGGGAGCTCTGGGTGTTTGTGGCCGGATTTGGGATCAGAAAGCTCCTTTAGCCTCTTCTAAACAAAGGCCGATGGGACTTCTCGCGCCATTGACTCCCGGCCGCTCACAAAGCGGCCGCGATGAGAGGCGTTTGAAGCCACGGGGGGAGCTCCCACACACACCCAGGAGCCCGCCCCCCCCGCCACACACAGCTCTGTCATCTCCAGCGTGATCCACCACCCCCCCCCCCCCCACTTCACAACCACCACTACCAGCAGCAACAGCAACAACAATGTGACACCACCACCACTGCCGCCACCTACACAAGCAACAACGGCGACACCACGGCTACCACCGCTACTGCCACCGCCACAAACACCTCCGTCATCTCTCTTCCACCCCCTCCATCCCTCCCACTACCGTCGCCATCGCCAACACCAGCAGTGGCAACAACAGCTGCACCACCACGGCCGCCACCACCACCAACATCTCCGTCATCTCTCTTCCAGCCCCCTACAACTACCACCTATAACAAACAAAAAAACCTTTAAACTATTTTTATTTTACCAGGTAAGGCCCACTGAGCTATTTCGCTTTTTTTCAGAAGCGACCTGGCCACAAATGATAGCTCAACAAAGTGGCTTACGTGGAAATGTTTAAGTGCCAAATAGTTTAACGCATGTTTCTAAATGTGGAGGGGAAAACCAGAGGACCCAGAGAAGAATCCAGCACCCACCCCATCATTCCAGTCTAATGGTAGGGGTAGGGGTAGAGGGGTAGGTGTAGAGGGGTAGGTGTAGAGGGCTAGAGTCTAATGGTAGGGGTAGGGGTAGAGGGGTAGGTGTAGAGGGGTAGGTGCAGAGGGGTAGAGTCTAATGGTAGGGGTAGAGGGGTAGAGACTAATGGTAGGGGTAGAGGGGTAGGTGCAGAGGGGTAGAGTCTAATCGTAGGGTAGGTGCAGAGGGGTAGAGGGGTAGAGACTAATGGTAGGGGTAGAGGGGTACGTGCCGAGGGGTAGAGACTAATGGTAGGGGTAGAGGGGTAGGTGCAGAGGGGTAGAGTCTAATAGTAGGGTAGGTGCAGAGGGGTAGAGTCTAATGGTAGGGGTAGAGGGGTAGAGGGGTAGAGGGGTAGAGTCTAATGGTAGGGGTAGAGGGGTAGGTGCAGAGGGGTAGAGTCTAATGGTAGGATAGGTGCAGAGGGGTAGAGTCTAATGGTAGGGGTAGAGGGTAAGAGGGGTAGAGTCTAATGGTAGCGGTAGAGGGGTATAGGGGTAGGTGTAGAGGGCTAGAGTCTAATGGTAGGGGTAGAGGGGTAGGTGCAGAGGGGTAGAGTCTAATGGTAGGGGTAGGTGCAGAGGGGTAGAGTCTAATGGTAGGGGTAGAGGGGTAGAGACTAATAGTAGGAGTAGAGGGGTAGGTGCAGATGGGTAGAGTCTAATAGTAGGGGTAGAGGGGTAGAGTCTAATGGTAGAGGTGTAGAGGGCTAGAGTCTAATGGTAGGGGTAGAGGTGTAGAGGGCTAGAGTCTTAATGGTAGGGGTAGGTGTAGAGGGCTAGAGTCTAATGGTAGGGGTAGAGGGGTAGAGTCTAATGGTAGGGGTAGAGGGGTATATAGCTAGAGTCTAATGGTAGGGGTAGAGGGGTAGATAGCTAGAGTCTAATGGTAGGGGTAGAGGGGTAGATAGCTAGAGTCTCATGGTAGGGGTAGAGGGGTAGATAGCTAGAGTCTAATGGTAGGGGTAGAGGGGTAGATAGCTAGAGTCTAATGGTAGGGGTAGAGGGGTAGATAGCTAGAGTCTCATGGTAGGGGTAGAGGGGTAGATAGCTAGAGTCTAATGGTAGGGGTAGAGGGGTAGATAGCTAGAGTCTAATGGTAGGGGTAGAGGGGTAGATAGCTAGAGTCTAATGGTAGGGGTAGAGGGGTAGATAGCTAGAGTCTAATGGTAGGGGTTGAGGGGTAGATAGCTAGAGTCTAATGGTAGGGGTAGAGAGGTAGATGGCTAGAGTCTCATGGTAGGGGTAGAGGGGTAGATAGCTAGAGTCTAATGGTAGGGGGTTATATGGGTACAGCTGGGGAGTAATTCTCTGGCTGCGCCCCCTCCCTGGCCACAGCCGCCACGCTCCACGCGTTCGCTAAAGACGCAGGAAAGAGTCACTCAGCGGCGACGCGCCGGGGCCGCCGCTGGATGTTTACCGTAAACACGGGGGGGGCTGGATGGGGGGGCGGGGAGGGGGGAGGCCTGGTGTGAGAGTCAGGCCCGGCGGCCGCTCTCACCGAGCGAACCACCGAGCGGCCGGTGAGAGCGGTGCTGTGGGCCGCAGGACCGGGTGTCGAGTGAGGCTTGCCGCACGCGCACGGCGTTCCCACCCTGGGCTCGTGTTCTCGGCCGGCGGTGCCGCGCGCGTGGGTGGTAACCGCTGATTGCAGCGCGTGTGGGTTCACGTTATAGAGAGTGTGTGCGTTTGTGTTCACGTTATAGAGAGTGTGTGTGTGGGGGGGGGTTCGTGTTAGAGAGTGTGTGTGTGTGTGTGTGGGTTCGTGTTAGAGAGAGTATGTGTGTGGGGGTTCGTGTTAGAGAGAGAGTGTGTGTGTGTGGGTTCGTGTTAGAGAGTGTGTGTGTGGGTTCGTGTTAGAGAGTGTGTGTGTGTGGGTTCGTGTTAGAGTGAGTGTGTGTGGGTGGGTTCGTGTTAGAGTGTGTGTGTGTGTTGGTTCGTGTTAGAGAGAGTGTGTGTGTGTGTGTGGGTTCGTGTTAGAGTGTGTGTGTGTGGGTTCGTGTTAGAGAGAGTGTGTGTGTGTGGGTTCGTGTTAGAGTGTGTGTGTTGGTTCGTGTTAGAGAGAGTGTGTGTGTGTGTGTGTGGGTTCGTGTTAGAGAGAGTGTGTGTGTTGGTTCGTGTTAGAGAGAGAGAGTGTGTGTGTGTGTGGGTTTGTGTTAGAGAGAGTGTGTGTGTGTGGGTTCGTGTTAGAGTGTGTGTGTGTGTGTGTTTGCGTACCGCTGTTGCGGAGGTGATTTTCTGACCGTTAACTGTTTCTCGTCCCTTTTTCTGCCGTTGCGACACTGCCACCCGGGGCGACTCTTCTCTCCAACCTCAGTTTGTAAGTGGCTCCTCCAACCTGCTCACGTGATAGTGCGTGCACGTGCGTCTTCACGTGAGTGTGTTGTGGGTTCACGTGAGTGGATGGGTTCACGTGAAAGAGAGTGTGTGTGTGTGTAGCGCAGCGCGATAACCGCTGCACTACCACTCACCACACGCTCACAGATCCACACTCACGCACTCACTCTCACACACACTCTCGTACACACGCACGCGCTCAGCGCCCCGTGGATCGGCTTATGCAAAGAGCATGGGGAACGGAGGTGGGGGGGGTGGGTCTCTCAGCGTGGCCTTGATGGCATTAGCGCCACTCGCTCACTCGCTAGCTCCTCGCTCCTTCCCCAAAAACCCGATTATCTCGGGCTCAGGCTCTTCCCGGGAATCTCACGTTTCTCGATGTCTCCCCCCCACCGTCCCCCGCTGCCTCGCACTCCGCGAACGATGCGGCGCAGGCTCGGTGGCGCCGCGGTTTAACCCGCGGTTACCCCGTCGCGCTTCCTGGATTGCGTTTAGCTCCGATCCTCGTTCACCCGGCCATCAGCCCCGCGGTTAACCGAGTAGCGCTGCAGCTCAGAAGTTACCCCGACACGCTCGGTGGACTGCTGTTAGCCCCGATCCTCACACACCTGTCGGTTAACCCCGCGGTTAACCCCGGGGAGCGCCGGGGTTAACCGCGGGATTAACCGACAGGTGAGTGCAGCCAGTTAAAGTCGTCACATCGACGAGTGCGGAGAAAATTGTATTTGTTGTGTTTTCTCATTTAAGTTTACCCAAATGCGTGTCCTTGCTCCAAAGAATTGCCCGAAAAGTCGCCTGTTTATGTAGTAGTCCTTTTAAGGCCACACACACAGTGTTGTTATAGATGAACGAGTTGAATTCGTTGCTATTTGTTCTCGTGCACCACTGCCAACGCAGCCGCAGCAGTAAATCAATCGTTTATGAAAAGCCAGTGGGACTTGGTCAGCATGCGTCACGGCTGGATGGGACGGTGGCCGGCGGCCGAGGCTAACGGCAGAACGTGGCAACCGGATCCACTCGCGCGGCGATGATGGAAGTGCCGCTGCTGAATTGCGAAACCCGGGAGCGGCGGCCTTTATCCAACAGTGGATAGACCCTGGCTGCTGCTGCTGCTGGTGACGGTGCGTGTCTCTGGCAGACGGCGCTGCACTGGGCGGCGAAGCACGGCAGCGTGGAGACGGCGACGCTGGTGGCGGAGGCCGGGGTGGACGTGAACGCTCGCTCGGTGAGACGCGGAGGCGCGCCGCTTTAACGGCACGCCCCGTTATAACGGCGGCAGCCCGTTAGAGCCACATGACCGGTTATAACGGTGTCCTGTTATAACGGTGGCACCTCGTTATAATCGCAGCACCCCGTTATAACGATGGTGTGTTATTATAACGGCACCCCTTGTTATCGTGGAACACTACGTTATAATGGTACACCCCGTTACAGCGGCATGCCCAGTTATAAAGGTGCCACGTAAACACGCCGTACTCTGTTAGTGCCCCTGTCCTTAGACCGACGTACCATTGTGCTGGGGGTGACGTGACGTTGAACTGGGAGTGACGTTGTCCCAGGGGTGACGTAACGTGGTACTGGGGGTGATGTTGTGACATTCTGGGGGTGACATTGTGCTGGGGGTGACGTGATGTTGTGCTGGGGGTGACGTGGTGACGTTGTGACGTTGAACTGGGAGTGACGTTTTCCCGGGGGTGACATAACGTTGTAATGGGGGTGATGTTGAGACGTTCTGGGGGTAACATTGTGACGTTGTGCTGGGGGTGACGTGACGTTATGCTGGAGGTGACAGTGACGTGCTGGGGGTGACGTGACATTGTGCTGGGGGTGACGTGACGTTATGCTGGAGGTGAAAGTGACGTGCTGGGGGTGACGTGACGTTGTGCTGAGGGTGACGTGACGTGCTGGAGGTGACGTGACGTTGTGCTGGGGGTGACGTTGTGACGTTTTGCTGGAGGTGACAGTGACGTGCTGGGGGTGACGTGACGTTGTGCTGGGGTTGACGTTGTGACGTTATGCTGGAGGTGAAAGTGACGTGCTGGGGGTGACGTGACGTTGTGCTGAGGGTGACGTGACGTGCTGGAGGTGACGTGACGTGCTGGGGGTGACGTTGTGACGTGCTGGAGGCGACAGTGACGTGCCGGGGGTGACGTGACGTTGTGCTGAGGGTGACGTGCTGGGGGCGAGCATCATGGAGGCCCCCGGGTCACACCATCCCGCGGCGATGCGAAAGACGTTGGTCGAGCTTCAAACTCCTCGTGCAGCTGCGGATGAAGAAACTCGGGGTGGGCGGACGGGGGGGGAGACGAGCGGCAAGCGTGGCCCGGCCGGCGAAGGCCCCCCCCCCGTTGTTTGTGTGTTTGCGCTCGCGTTTTGTAAATAGAGAACTCTCCGCGGAGATGCGATGGCTCTGCCGCCGGGAGCTGCCAGCCCCACGTTCCCCGCGATGTTTATGTGCTCGGGTTAATTTGTTTAAACGCCGCGCGTTCGTGCGTTCGTTGGAGGGAGGCAGTGCGGTGGAGGGCGGGGGGGGGCTTGAAGGGGGGGGGGAGGGTGACTTCTCTGGTGCGTGTGGACCTCTGTGTGTTCCTTCCCTGGGCAGGTGTCTCTGTGTGTCTGTGTGTGTCTTTTGTTTTTTGTGCCTGTGTGTCTAAACTAAAACTGAACTATATTTTATAATAGCAGGTAAGACCCACTGAGCTTATATAGCTCTCTTTCAAAAGCGACCTGACCACAAATGATAGCTTAACGAAGTGGCTTATCATCGTCTGGAAATTTATAGCAGGCAAATACTCTAAAACGCGTGACGTTAATTCTAAATGTGGAGGGGAAAAAAACCCGGGAGGGCCCGGAGAAAAATACGCGCGACCACGGGGAGAGCGGCACGCAAACTCCAAATATACAGGCGTCAAGATCGGGATTGAACCTATGACCTCCTGTGTACCAGGCGAGGGAGTTAACATCCCGCCACCGTGTGTGTGTGGGGGAGCGGTAGTGTCGCGGTTAGCGCGCTGCCCTACAAACCCAGCGTCCCGATTTCGATTCCCGCTCACGACCAACACCAGTGACGATTTTTTTTACCTGTCCTGGGCCTTGTCTGCATGTGTGTGTGAATGTTGTTTTTTATTGGGTGCCGCGAGTCGTTAGCGGAATGGGTGAGAGTGTCCCGTGTGGCGCAGTGGACGGGCGGGGAGAGGAGGGAGCGGGGGCTGGGGGGGGGTCAGTCGCGGAGAGGGAGGGGCCGTCTCAACAGCTCTATCCCATCCCCTGTAATTACCTAATTAACTCCCAGCCCGCGGGTAATGGCGCGGCTAAACAGGAGCCGTCAGCCGGAAACTAAATCACGAGCCAATAATGCGCCGCGCGCCGTCGGAGCGGGGAACGCGCTGGTGGCGGGCGTAGCGCCAAGCGGGGGGCTAACCACTGCTACCGCAACCGCCGCTATTCACCGCCGCCGCTATTCACCGCCAACACCGTCACCACCTTTCATCCCCACCACTATTCACGGCCGAGCCACTGTTCACTGCCATGACCACAACTACTGCTATCCGCCTCCACCCACCGCCAACAACATCATGATGACCAACACCACCACCACCACTACCACCACCAACACAACCGCTACCACCACCGCTATCACCTTGCTGCCACTGCCGCCACTACCGCGACTGCAGAGCCATGTCCCCCCGCTTTCGAATCAGCCCTAACCCTAACCTTGTATGGGAAAGACTGGATCTACATGGAAATTAAACTACCACGGGTAAACCCCGTCCCTAACCCTAGCCCATTCCTTAACCCTACCCCTAAACTCTACACCTAACCCTAGCCCCATTCGGCGCTACCGCTCAGCAGTCCCGTGAAACTATTTCTCCGTCTGCCGCCGCTGTCTTGAGCGAGGTGGAGGGAGGTGAGGCCGTGCAGCCCCATGAGTCCCCGCGACCCCACGTCTGAGCATCTCCTATCCCAATGTCCCTCCGCCCCCATCTGTCTCCCAACGTCCTCTCATCCCCGCGTCCCTGCATCCCAGTGTCCCTGCGTCCCAGCGTCCCTGCGTCCCAGCGTCCCTGAGTCCCAGTGTCTCTGTGTCCCAGTGTCTCTGTGTCCCCGTGTCCCAGTGTCCCCGTTCCCCCATCTTCCCATCTCCCCCACATCCCCGTTGTCCCCACGTCCCCGCGTTTCTTGCTTCCCAGCGCCTACCGGGCTCTTTGCGTCCTCGCATTCCACCTCTGGTGCCGAGCGAACGTCGAAATAAACGCAGGCCGTTAGCGGCGGCATTGGCGTCAGCGTTGGCCACAGCGGTGGCGCCGCTGTCTCGCCGGGCGGCCGCAGCAGCGCGAGCGCCGGGGAGAAATTGAATCCGGCCGGCGACGACGCAACGCAGCCACACGCGAGCTGCCAGGGGCGTGTAAATTACGTGCGGGGGTGGGGGCGCTGGGGTAATTTGTCCGTTCATGAGCCAGTGATCGAACTGTTTGGGGGAAAAAAATAATTCCATTCTGATATGATATACCCGACCCGACCCGTTTTATTCTTTTTTCCTCGATGTATTAATTTACGTGCAAGCATCCCGGCGGAGAAGAATGGGGCGATAAACGAGATTAACCGACTAATTATGTCTCTTCTCATCCCTGCCCTCCCCGTTCCCCTGTGCTCCTGTGGTGCCCTCTCACCCCCACACCACGTGCCTCTCTCCTCGGCTTCTCCCTCTCTGCTCCATACTCCACGCTCCTCTATTTCCCCTCTCTCCCCCGATCCTCCCTTTCACTCTCCCGTTTCTTCCCCGTTACCATCCCTTTCTCCCCATCTCCCTCCCCTTTTTCCCCATCTCGCTCTCCTCCCCATCTCCCTCCCTCTCTGCTCCCCATCTCCCTCCCTCTCTGCTCCCCATCTCCCTCCCTCTCCCCCCCCCCCTCCATCTCCCTCTCTCCCCCCCCCTCCCCCCCGTGCTCCCCGACGCTCATCGATGGCCGACACTGCCACCGCCTCTGTGCGTCGCGTGCGTCGCCGGCGCCCTGGCAGCACGTGAGTAAAAGCGCGCCGTCTCCGTGAGTCACCGTGCGTTATTAATATTAAAAGTTCATTTTCTCTCCGCGCTCCGCGCGCCGCGCACTGCGAGCGCGCGTGGGCTGCCGTAATATTTTGACAGTGACGTCCGGGTAATTTCCCCGGGAGCTGATTTACGCGGGGATTGAAGGGCCGCTTTAACGCTTTCCCTCGCCCCCCACCAGGCTCGCTGACGCAGGCTGTGCCGTCGTTGTCGAACGTTCGCGACGAGCCACCGCTTGTTTTTCCTACGGAGCTTCCTTCGTTGGGCGGCGACGGTTGCTCGGGTGGGGGGGGGGGCGGTCCGGCATGTGGAGGCAAGCCGTGGGGGGGGGGGGGGGGGGGCGGTGACTAGCGGTGGCGGTAGTGCCGCCCCGGGCTACCCGCGGCATCGGCGGCGTGGTGGGAACACCGTGCGGATGAGAGCGGTGCGAGCGGTTGTGGGGTTAAGTCGCGCTGCAGTTCTTAGGAATAATTTACCGCGACGTGGAGCAGTGCTAATGGAGCCCCCCCCCAACTGTGCCACCCCCCCCCCCCGCCATGTTTCCCTGTGCGGCCGCGCCCTCGCCATCTCCGCGTCCCCCCAACGTCTCCACAACGGCACCCGGAGCAGGGGGTAAGCAACACCCGTAACCCAGACTCCAAGACTCCTATGAACACCACAATTACCACCACCGACCACCGCCCGCCGCTCCTGAGCTTCCATCCGTGCGTGTTTGATTTTGTGGGGTTTTTTTTTTTTTCCAGCGCCACGCCACATTGAGAGCGTTTTCTTTCGGGTCGTTTGAAAAAATTTATGAAAAAATCAATGCCCATCTTAAGCACTTCGGCCCAATTCTCCACGGACGCAGAACGATCGTAGCCCTGGGCCCCCCCCCCCTACACCCCCCTCCCCCCCCCCGCTGTCAGGGGTAAACAAGACCGTGAGTTAGCTGGGGACCGTGCGCCCCTCCCCCCCACTCCCCCCGTAAAATGTAGATCTGCCGCATGAAGGCGCGGAGCATGGAGAGAGGAGTGGAGGCCTCCAGGCAAGGCCTTCATCACCAAGGCCCCATGGGGGCTAGCCTCTCAGTGGCTGTGTGTGGCTGTGTGTGGCCGTACGTGGCTGTGTGTGTACGTGGCTATGTGTAATGGGGAGGGGTAGTGCAGTGGCTAACGTGCCGCACTACGAACCCCACGACCCAAGTTCGATTTCCGCTGACGGCCACCAACACTGCCGACGAGCTAGTCCTGGGCCTCCCATAGGTCGACTCAAATGAGTACCTTGTGCAGTGTGTAATCGTCATCCCTAGGGAAACAAAGGCAGCCGGGCGTGGTGTTGACCACCCACCCTCGTGTGTGCCTTGCTGGCCTTCATAGGTGCTGTTACTCCCAAACAGCACTTGCCCCAACAGTCTGTTAAGACTACACGGGGGACCTTTGTTTCTCTTGGTTGTGCGCGTGGTTGCAGGGTTACACGGCGCTACACATCGCCACCATCCACAGTCGTGAAGAGATGGTGGAACTCCTCATCACCACCCTACGTGTGTAGCGCCCACCTCTACACTCACCTCCATACCCACCTCCACTCACCTCTACGCTCGCCTTCAATGGCCCTTCATCACAGCAGAGAGATTTGTGCACTCACGGTTGACTCTGACTTTGACCCCCCGCCCCCTCCACCCGTGACCCCTACCCTGATCCAGGCGTGCGCCAGGACGTGCGTGACTACAGTGGGCGGCTGGCGTTGCATTACGGCAAAGCCCGGGACGGAGAGGCTGTGACACCGAATCCCACCACACGTAAGCCTCCGCCGTGTCTCCCACCGCGTCTCCCCACTCATCTCTGATTAACACGATTGGCTACGTATGGTACGAACAAAGTTCAACATACGTACATACATCTCCCACGTGTCTCCACCACGTCTCCCCCACGTATCCCACACATCTCCCGCACATCTCTGCATCTCCTCTGTATCTCCTCTGTATCTCCCCCGTGTCTCCCGCTTGTCTCCCCCGCGTCTCCCTCGCGTCTTCCACGCGCATCTTCTGGATCTCCCACGCGTGTCCCCCGCATCTCCCACGTGTCTCCTCCGAGCGCGCGGCTCGGCGATTATAGTCAACTTCATGATATAGGGGTTTTTTTTTTTTGGGTTTGATCGCGGGACGTATAAGTACGCAATCTAATCCAAAAAAAAAACCTACATTATGGATGACATTGGTCGCGAAAGCCTCTCACGTGTTAAACTATAGTCAGGTTCTCGGGCTCACAACGCACACGTGCGTCGAGAAAGGCGCAAGGGACACCACCTGCACCGTTACCGCCCCCGCTCGTGGCGCACGGGAGGGGCGGCCGCAGTCGGCGCGGACGGTGGGCTTGGTCGTCAGCAGGGCGCGTCGCGCTTAACGTCACAACGCGCGTGCGCCGGGGCGATGGCATTGCCGCGCCCCGCGATTTTCCGCCGCGTTAACACGAACGGGAACCAGCGCCGGCGGGGCAGCCGCGGCGCTCGGGTGGAGGTGGTGCTGGCGGCGACCCGCTCTCACCGCCGTTGGGGACATAATTATTGATGTCAGTGCCGCCGTTCATTTCCGCGTCTTTCTTCGCGAGCTGCCGCTCCCCCGGCATCAAAACCACGCTCTTTGAAGGGACGGGACGGGACGGGGGAGGGGGGGGGGGGGGAGGAAACCCCGAGGTGGATTTTTCCCCCACGGATTATTATTGAGCTCCTTCAGTGAGAGTCCCGCGGGGGATCGATCGTGTCTCACAATGACGGCACCACGCCGATCCACGGTCGAGTCGACCCTGGGGTGCGGCGTGCGTGTCGTGACAGGCCCGCCTGCCCTCGGCTGCCCCTCGGCTGCCCTCAGCTGCCCCCCGGCTGCCCATTCGAGTTGTCGTGCCGACTGTCGGCTTCGCGCGCCCTCGCGAAACGACTTGGCCGTGAGCGAAGGAGGCCGCGGTGTGGTCGTGTTTTTACACCACAGAGCTCCGTTGATAAAACTGCGTCTCCCAGGCTGCCCGGTAGCGTAGCGGCTAGCGCGCCGTGCTACTAACCCGGCCACCCGAGCTCGATTCCCGCTCCACGGCCAACATCGATGGCGAATATTTGAACCGGTACCGGGCCACCCCCTGGGTCTACTCAGGCTGAAACAAGTACCTGGCGCGGTGTTTATAAAACGTCAGCACTGGGGTGGTGTTGGCATAAGTGATCGCGAGCAGCGCTCGCCCCAATGGTCTGTTTAAGTCAATCTAGACTGCAGGGATCCCTACTCTTTGGTTCTTTCGGTAAAGTCACGTGGTAGGTAGAAAATAAAATGAATTAAATCACGACGTTTCGGGGGCAACACCACGGGCGTCCGTCATCAGGTGGGACAACCACAGCAAGGAACAATTGCTGAAGTGGGCAAAAGGGCTGCTGTAACAAGAGGCTATATAGGTAAGAGAGGGGGGAGGAGCAAGGGGGGAGAGATAGAGAGGGGGGTGTGGGGGAGCGGAGTGCTGCGAAAACGCTTAGAGGACGAGTAGACAAAATGCCGGGGGGGGGCGGGGGGGGGGGGGAAGTGGGCGGGGCTGGGAGTGGGAAGCTGAAGCAGTCTGCTCAAGGCTACGCGAGGGATCTTTGTCTTTGCATCCGCGTCTCTCTACGTCACGTGGGGGCGGCAGCGTGTGCAACCGCGTGACGTGCAACTGAACGGAGCTGCTCTGGTGAACCGCTGAACTCGGAGAACCGCGTGCCATGCCGTGCCGTGACAACCTCCGTGTTTGCCGTGACAACCTCCGTGTTTGCCGTGACAACCTCCGTGTTTGCCGTGACAACCTCCGTGTTTGCCGTGTCGTGTGCGCGCTGCAGCGATGCGCGCCGACAAGCGATCATCGCGCAAGCTGGCCGGCGCCTTCCCGGGGCTGCTGCCGTACCGCGCCAGCCTGGCGGGGCCCGCGGGGGTCCCCGGGGCGCAAGCGGCGCAGCTGGGGGGCCCCGGCAACCGCGCGTCGTGGAGCGGCGGGCAGCCCTCAAGGGGAGGGGGCGGCCGCTGGGGGGGCGGCGGCGGCGGCGGCGGCGGCCACGGGCGGCGCCGCTGGGGCTCGGCCGAAGACCTCGTGGAGGAGGAGGAGGACGGCGACGCGCTGTCGGCGCTGGCGGCGGCGGGGCCTCCCAGCGGTCCGGCCCCGCAGTCTCTCAAACTCGGACGCAAGTCGTCCAAGTGACGGCACCCCCGCCCACCCCGCCCCGAGCGACCCGCCGGAAATCCCTCAACCGCGGTAGTCTCCCGTGCGGCCTGGGCGGCGGGGGGGGAGCGATGCCGACGCCACGTTCTCGGTCGGGCCTCGCCAGTGGAGGAGGTCGGAGGAGCTGGCGAGGGTTCTCCACCAGCGCCCACCCACCCACCCCCCACGACGGCCCGCACGTCGACACGCCACGCGGAGGCGTTCGCGTCGCGAGCCGTCGTGTGGGGGGGTTTGGGGCTTCGGGGGGTCGGGGGGTCGGGGGGGAGGTGTGGGAAACGCGACGGCCCTGGACGCCTCTCTCCCTCTCGGCCGTGTGCCTCTCAGTATTAATCCAGGGCCGGTACCGCACGCTTCCCCTACGCGGCTTTCGCGCGGTCAGAATCCTCTCCGTCCGCTCTCGCTCGCTCGCTTGCACACATTTGTGCGTTTAAAATAAAACAAAGCCATTGCACCCGGGGGGAGCGGCGGACCCCCCTCCCCCTTCAGCACGCGACCGCAGCGAGCTTTCCCCATAGCAAAGCTCCTGCAGAGCCCGGCAACTCAGTGATTTTTTTTATAGCCGCAGCGCTTGCCAAATATCTCGGTGGATTTTATACGAGGAGGAGGAAGGAGTCGGCCTGTGAGGTTTTTATAGAAGAGTTTTGGCCGTCGAAGTCCGGTCGATGAATCTCGGGGCGACTGGCCCCGCGCGCTCACTTCAATAAACGTCTCCCGCGCTTCTTGCTCCGGTCTCGGTGTCTTAATTGCTTGCCGAAGAGTCGAGCGTGGCCGGTCGGCGGGTCGAGCGGCGCAGGGGTCACGGATCGAGGTGCCCGTTGAGAAGTGTACGGGAGGACGAGGTCACGGGGTTGACGCGTCGTGGCACAGATCCCTGATCCACCGCGACGCACGGTCACCGCATCAGCGGGGGACCCCCTGTCTCCTGGAGGTTCCGTCACGTGGGGCCACAGGAACGCCGCAGGTTTGTGCCGCAAGATCGCCGAGAGATGGGGTGGGAAGTGGGATCGGGAACCCGTCCGTGCGTTGGCAGGAGGAGGCCTCGGTTTCTGGAGCGGGGAGGGGGGGGGGGGAATGTGGCGAGAGTGGGACGAGGTGGTGAGAGGGCGGTGTTAGTCCATGGAGGAACGTGGAGACAGTGGGGACTGGGTGAGACGGAGACACGGAAAGAGGTGAAGAGACAAGTGAGGGGTGAGCGTGCAGGATCTTGAGAGACACGGAAAGAGAGAGAGAGAGCGAGTAAGAGGCAGGGAGGGGGGAAAAAGCCCTCGGAGAATCTGGAAAGTGTTGCGGCGTCGCGTGCGCGTCTAAAGCGCCGTTGACAGACGCCCGCGCCGGTGTCAGCTGCTCATCTCCCCGAGCGGCCCCGCCGCTAATTGGCTCACGAAAAGCGAGGGGTTCATTTGCGCGTTTCCATTTTAAACGTCGCCGCAGTAGCGACGACGGCCGGGAGGTCGGGAGGCTTGGAGCGATCCCCCCCCTCACCCCACCCCACCAAGGGCCGCTCGCCCGGCTCCCGAGTCGGAGGCCGTGGCTCCGGCCGCAGCGGGCTGTGTGGAAGAGAATTCGCCGAGCCAGGCCGAGCCACGGCCGAGAAAAGGATGGAGCGGAGGAGGTGATGATGATTGGGCAGCCCGTCGGCCGTCGTAGTCGGGAGTTTGTGCAATTAAAGTGATAATTTCCGCGGGATCGCGATTGTGGATCTGCGGGCTAATGCCGTGCCGCAAGTTTTTTTTTAAGTTAATAGTCTAAATTAAACGTGGGAGTGGGGGCGGGCGTTGGGTTATTCTGCCCCGGTTTAATTACGTTATTTATTTATTGAGAGCGTAATCTATTTTGCTTGCGTATGGCGTGAAGGTGCCTTGCTTAAAAACCCCGAGAACCCTCCATTAAACTTTGATGACGGGATCGATAAAGTGCGCCGCATCTGAATCCAAGCAATCGGGCTTTCTTATAATGCAGCAATTAAAAGTTAATTGTGTATTGCCTGTACCCTCCCCTTCCTCCCTCCCCCCCTTCCTCCCTCCCCCCCTCCTTTCCTCCCTCCCCCCCTCCTTTCCTCCCTCCCCTCAACCCTCCCCCCTCCCTCCCCTCCCCCGCTCCCCTCCCTTCCTCCCATCCCACCCACCCCCTATGTCCACAGTGGTACTATCAGATGGGAGCCATCGGGGTGTGGGGCGCCCCCCTGGCCCAGCGCTGCCTTGGGCCGGGAAGCGTCTGTGTAGGGGGTAATTAGAGCAATCACGGAGCGCGAGCCACCGCGTGTTAGTCACACACGCACACACACACACGTACTCACACACGCGTACTCACACAAGCACACACGCGTACTCACACAAGCACACAAGCATACTCACAAAAGCACGCGCACACACGCGTACTCGCACACGCACACACACGCGTACACGCACACGCACACACACGCGTACTAGACGCGTACTCACACACGCCGCACGCGCGTACTCGCACACGAAAAGGCAACGATCCCCCGCCCCCTTCCCCGAGTCGCCTGTAACAGACTGTAGGGGCAAGTGCTGTTAGCGAGCACCTACGAAGGCCGGCACGGCACACGAGGGGGTGGTTCGCCCAACACCACGCCCAACCGCCTTTGTCTCCCCTCCTCCCCCCCCCCCCCCCAGTGGCAATGTTTTTACACACCGCACCAGGTACTCATTTGAGGTTGAGTCGACCTCGGGGAGGCCCAGAACCGGTTCAGATAATCGTCACCGGTGTTTGGTTCATGATCAGTATGCGATCCCCGGTCTGCCGGGTTCGAGGCGCAGCGCGTTAACTGCTACACTACCCGCTACACTACCGCTCCCCACAAATAAACACAGAGCCCCCGTATAATCTGAACCGACTGTTGGGGCAAGTGCTGTTATCGAGCACCTACGAAGGCCAGCACGGCACACGAGGGGGTGGGTTGCCCAACACCACACTTAAACACACGCACACTTGCGTACACGCACCCATACATTTACACACAATTACACAATCAGTTTTATTTTTATTTACTATTTTTATTGTGGTTTTTTTGTTTTCATTATTTTCAATGTATTAATATTTTTTATAAAATTGTATTATTTTTATTTTATATCCACGTGACTTTACCGAAAGAACCAAGAATAACAATCACACGCACACACAATTAAACACGTACACGCACACGCACGTTCATTCACACGCACGTTCATTCACACACACATTCGCACACGCAATTACACACACACAAACGCGCACACACACACACACTCGTGCGCACTTAGGAGCAGATAACGTATGGGAGGGGAAAAGCCTCAATTTCTGTTATCACGGCGGCAGGGGTGGTGGTGGTGGTGGGCGCTGGAATGAACGAAAACCCAGATACCCATCTGGGGAGGCATTGTTTGGGCGCCTGGGCTGAAGCTGCCTTTGAGATTAACTCTGTGTTAACGAGCGGCTCCTACCCCCCACTCCACCCACGCCTACCCCCACCACCACCACTACCCCCTCGTGGGCACAGCAGAGGCTGGTAAGCAGAGCTAATTAATAGCGGGCACTTTGGCGGGACCGACCGGGGCGGGGGCGATGTTGGTAGAGGTGTTGGTGGGGGTGCGTTAGCGTTACGAACCCTGCGACCCGAGTTCGATTCCCGCTCGCGGCCGGTGACGGTGATCCGAACCGGTCGTGGGCTTCCCCTAGGTCGACTCGGCCTCAGATGAGTACCTGCCGCGGCTGCGCGGTAAAGAAAAGGCGGCCGGGCGTGGTGCCGGCCACCCACCCCGTCGCCCGCAGTGCCGGCCTTCGTAGGTGCTCGCAAACAGCGCCTGCCCCGACTCTCTGTTACAGGCTATACGGCGGGGTGGGTGGGGGGGGTGGGTGGGATCTTTGTCTTTGGTGGTTGGGTGGGTGAGGTTCAGGGAGGCGGTGCAGCTGGTGGTGGTTGTGGTGGTTGTGGTGGTTTTCGGCGCTCGGTTCAGTCGTTCCCGCCGCTGCTGCACAGGAGGCGCGACCACCGCAGTTTACCTAACAGCCCAGCGGCTCGTCACGGTGCTGTCAGCCTCCTCCCCCACCCCCAACGCCCCGAGCCCGAAACGTTCGTAAACTCGCGGCCGCTCCCAACGCCACACAATAAGGGGTGGGTCGGGGTGGGATGCATCGGCGTGGGGGGCCGTTGGGGTGCGGTGGGGGGGGGGCCTCTTGTGCACCGGTGACACCGTCAGGCCCACCACCGCCACCACCGCCACCACGTTAAAGCTTCGGTGGGCGGGGGGGGGCGGCGGCAGGGAGAGGATTCACTCGAGAAATGTAAATCCTCGACGGAATCTGATCGACGGCGGACAGATGTCCAAACTGCGGAGCGGAGTAGGAGTAGGGATGCGTCTCCCCGATCCGCATCCTCCGCGCGCCAGTTACTACGGGCGGCACCACCGCATCTCCACTGCGAACTAACGTCAGTGGCGAGCGATGTCCCGGACCTTGCCGCTTCACTCGGCCCGTGCAGCGCGGTGGGTGAAGCCAATGACGGGAGCCAGGCTTTTCAGGTAGGGGGTGGGGGGGAACCCCTCCAGCAATGAAAAGTGATAGAGGAGTTGTTAGTAAGTAAGGACTTTTTATTCGACGGGTGTGCGGCGATGGCGCGGCCATCGATCGAGGAGTCGAATTCGAACCGCGTTGTTAGTGATCGGCATCGCGCTCACTGAAGGTGTCGATGCCTTCAGGGAAGTCGTGTGCCGTAGACGCAACTGTGCACAATTCTGTGAGTCACTGAAAACTGCTTTGCCCTTACTTATTGCCAATTATGGACTGTTGTCCAATCATCTCATAGAGTCCCTGGCACATAGTAATATGCGACACAGTGGTAGCGGGGGGTCGCAAAATGCCGATTTATTACTAATAAACCCCAATGATCCGATCGAAATTAGGGATTTCGATCGGATCATTGGGGGGGGGGCACGTGCCAACCCCCCCCCCCCCCCCCCCACTGGCTCTACCTATTGGGTGAAGCAGAGCACGCCCCCGACGCGTGGCCGTGGGGGGCAGGGAGAAGGAAGAGGCCTTCGTGCAAACGCCGTTCGCCAGGGCGGCTATAAATTATACTTTTGTATTTTTATACTCGTCACGTTCACTGCCGCAGTTTTTCTGTACGGTGGTGAACTTGTTTTTGTTGTCGTCGTTCGAAGTTGCGGCTGAAACCCCAGCGATGACCGGCATCTCCCCCGCTGCTGTCTGCCCACCCTCTTCTCTCTCTCGGCCGCGATCGTGCGTCACCTGGCCGGGCCCTTCCTGCGTCGTCGGTGTCAGAATTTTGTCCGGCATCGCCGCCTTTGAAGTCAGCACGCGCGCGCGCGTTCCTGACTGTCGGTGCCGGTGAAGTACGGCAACCCCCCTTCCCGCACCCGGCAAAGCGGGGGTCCAGCCCCATTGCGTAAACACGCGGACAGCCGGCTCCGATCAGAGGTCATTCTCAATTGCGTGCCCCCCCTATGTCCACTCGCTCCGCTCGCTTGTTGTGTACCCAGCGGCTCGGCTCGCTCGTGTGTGTGGGGAGTGGCGGCGTGGTCAGCGCGCCGCGCTACGAACCCGGCAGACCCCGAGTTCGATTCCCGCTCACGGCCACCGTCGTTCGCTCGCGGCGCTTGCCTCCTGAAAACGTTCTGTTCGAAGGCCACGCGGGGTGCGGGGAGGAGGAGGGGGGGGGGTCTTTGTCTTTGCGCGTACCACGCGTACTCTTTGGTTCTATTCGGTAAAGTCACGTAGGTAAATAATAAAACAACAATAATCACGACGTTTCGGCCACAACACAAGCGGCCTTCATCAGGTGAAGGGACGAGCCTGTCTGGAGGACAGCGCTGGAGTGGAAGAAGCCACGCTTAGATCACGACATTTAAGCTATTGATGGTGTGTAAATCTAGAATCGTACCACGCGTGTCACGCGCGTGCGCGTGGTGGTTTGCGCGCTGCGTTTGCGTTGGGGGCCGTGGCCCTCGTGTGTGTGGGCGGCGATCGAATTGTCTTGACAGCCACAACAAAGGCCTCCGAAAATGTCCTCATTCGCGGCCCACCTCCCCGTGCGGCCGCTTTGTAGGGCGCGGGCGAGCGGCGGTGTGCCCTCCTTTGATCGCGCCCCCGGGGGCCGCGTCGGCCGCCCAGTCGTCGCCCGTTCCTGCGTCGTCCGTTCCTGCGTCATTCTTTCGCTCGCCCACGGTGCCGTTCAACCCCCGGCGTCGCTCGCCCCCCCCCCCCACCCCCCGCCAGCCCGCTCACCCGGCGCCACGTTGAGGCCAATCGCGGCATTGCGGCCGTGCGCGGCAATGCGGCCCGCGTGTGTCACCGTGACCGGTGGGTCCGCTGTGGACGGAACCCGGCGTCGTTGGTCGGTGGGTGGCATTGTGGTGGGAGGCGACGCGGGGGTGCTGATGATGAGCGATGGAACTGCGGACGCCCGCTGAGATTTGCTGGTGCGCAGTGCCGAGTTCCTCGTGGGCCCGCGGTGGCCACGCGGCAGGAAAGAGCAGAGGCCCCCCCCCCCCCCCCATCTCTCTAAGCCACGCGGGGCAGTGAGAGGAGGGCACCGTGGGGAGGGGCAGCAGCAGCGGTATACGCTTTGGTTCTTTCGGTAAAGTCGCGTAGGCCGAAATAAAGTCACCCACTACGTGACTTTACCGAAAGAACCAAAGAGTATGGATTCCTGCAGTCACGAAAGCTTAAAATCAAGATGTCCTCCAGACAGTCTCGTCCCTTCACCTGATGAAGGCCGCTTGTGTTGTGGCCGAAACGTCGTGAGAATATTATTGTGTTATTTTATTTTATCAATTTCTTATTTTATTCTCATTCTACGTGACTTTACCGAAAGAACCAAAGAAGATGAATCCTTGCAGTCACGAAAGCTTTAAATCGAAATTTAGTAGTAGCGGTTGTTGTTGTTATTATTGTGGAGCTGACTAAACGGATGCATGGAACAGGGCGACCTGGGATGCCATCAGGAGCAGCAGCAGCAGCATCAGCGGCAGGCAGGTGGTCCGTGCTTCCCGCGTGCGAGGCGGAGTCGGCGGGCGGTGTCGTGGGCACGGGAGGCGAGGAGAGTGCCACGCTCGCGGTGCGTGCTGGACGGCGCGGGGTCGAGAGCGGTCTCGCAGCAGCGAGGTGCTTCGATTGAAGGGACGGGAGATGGAGGCATCGAGGGGGTGGCGTTGTTATGGGGAGCGGGAGCGGGGTGGGGGGGAGATCGTTGGGCCGCGGTGGTTACGGAAACTAGGGAGGCGCTGGGCGTGAGAACTAAGCCCTCGCGGCGTGTTTGACGTCTAAATCTGGCAGCCCTGGACATCAGAGGGGAGGATTTACTCTTCACTGGGCCGCAGGGGAGAAAGAGGAGCTCGCTATCGTCCCTCGCTCTATCCTCATCTGCCCGCTTATCCTCCTGCTCCTGAATCCGCTCATTCTCTCACCCTTCTCTCTCATTCCTATCTCTCTCATTCCTCTCATTGTCTCTCCCCTCCTTCATTTCTCTCATTCTGTCCCTCCCATCCTTCATTTCTCTCATTGTCTCTCCCCCCTCCCTCCCTCTATCATTCTTGCCCTTCTTCACCCAGTTTAACCTCCTCACCCTGCATACCCAAGGGGTCTTCCGATGCTTGGTAGAGGCCCACAGTGAGGGATGAGGGCAGAGCAGACCCACGGAGAGGAGATGCGAGGGCGAGAAGGAAGGCTCTCATATAGGGCTCACTCTGTGAGCCCTATATGCGAGCCTGTGCGAGTCTGTGGGTCTCTAGGGCAGTGTTACGAGTCTCTGTGTAAGTCTGTGGTTCTCTGTGAGTTTGTGGGTCTCTATGCGAGTCTGTGAGTCCCTGCGTGGGTCTCTGAGTCCCTGTTTGAGTCTGTGACTCCCTATGGGAATCTCACCCTGTGGCAGTCAGCCACTGAACTCCGTGACCTCATCGGAGTCACTGAAGTAGTCACCGACTGTTGGGGCAAGTGCTGTTATCGAGCACCTATGAAGGCCGGCACTGTGGCACACGAGGGAGTGGGTGGCCAGCACCACGCCCGGCCGCCTTTGTCTCCCCAGTGACGATGTTTACTGCACACTGCGCCAGGTGACTTATTTGAGGCTGAGTCGACCTAGGGGAGGCGGCCCAGGACCGGTTCAGATAATTGTCACCGGCTTTGGCCGTGAGCGGAAATCGAACTCAGGTTTGCCGAGTTCGTAGTTCAGCGTACGAACCGCTCCACCACCCCTCCCCTCCACCACCACCAACCACAGTGCCACAGGTGTCCTGTCTGTTCATACAGCCACACGCAGGTGAGGGAGACATTGAGATGAATCTGTTATCCCACCCAATACATTGTGAACCCCCATAGGCGCTGTCTCTCTATCTGTACCCCCTCTCCTCCCTCAACCATCCCCCCCGACTCCGCACTATCACCCACCCCCTCGCCCCGCACACACACACACGCCTCATTCAGGCATTACTGGGTTAACGACTGTTTAAATAACAATGCCTTCTGATCCGCCTGGATTTCCTTGTCAAGTCGGGAACGGCGTCGTTAAGGGTGCAGGAATTTAAAGGCGCCGCGTGCACCTTCAGCTCCTTTGCCTGCCAGCTCTGCTTCTCACCCCTTCCTCCCGCCCCCTCCTCCTCCTCCCCCCTCCTCCCCTCCTCCTCCCCCCCTCCTCCTCCCCCTACTCCTCCCTCCTACTTCTCATTCCCCCCTCCTCCTCCCCCCTCCTCCCCCCCTCCTCCTCCTCCCCCCCCCCTCCTCCTCCCCCCTCCTCCCCCCTCCTCCTTCCCCCTCCTCCTCCCCCCTCCTCCTCCTCCCCCCCTCCTCCTCCCCCCTCCTCCTCCCTCCTCCCCCTCCTCCCCCTCCTCCTCCCCTCCTCCTCCTTCCTCCTCCCCCCTCCTACTTCTCATCCCCCCCTCCTCCCCCTCCTGCTCCTCCCCCCCTCCTCCTCCCCCCTCCCCCTCCTCCCTCCTCCTACAGATGTCCAGTAGTTGTTTTACAGATGTCCAGTGATTTTTACAGATGTCCAGTAGTTTTTTTTACAGATGTCCAGTAGTTGTTTTACAGATGTCCAGTGATTTTTACAGATGTCCAGTAGTTTTTTACAGATGTCCAGTAGTTTTTTTAGATGTCCAGTAGTTTTTTAAGATGTCCGGTAGTTTTTTTACAGATGTCCAATAGTTTTTTTTTTACAGATGTCCAGTGATTTTTTTTACAGATGTCCAGTGATTTTTACAGATGTCCAGTAGTTGTTTTACAGATGTCCAATAGTTTTTTTTACAGATGTCCAGTAGTGTTTTTACAGATGTCCAGTAGTTTTTTTTTTACAGATGTCCAATAGTTTTTTTTACAGATGTCCAGTAGTTTTTTTACAGATGTCCAATTGTTTTTTTTACAGATGTCCAGTATTTTTTTTACAGATGTCCGGTAGTTTTTTTTACAGATGTCCAATAGTTTTTTACAGATGTCCAGTAGTTTTTTTACAGATGTCCAATAGTTTTTTTCACAGATGTCCAGCAGTTGACCTGTCATTCGTGGCCCGGTCGCTTCTAAAAAAAAGAGCTAGCACATACTTGTCAACCCCTTATCAGTGCCCTACCTTATTACAGACCAATTCAGACCTCATTGGTCACCCCGTTCCCTTATAAATCTCGACGTTCATCCTAACACAGTCTCATCACAAGGGAGAAATCAGAAATACACAAATATATATTTATTTTTCTTGTTGCCCGTATTGAAACGGCTCTATGCCGTATGGACCTGAAAACTCAATTTCCCCGTACAAGAATACAGGGTAAACCGTATGGGTTGACTGCTCTGCTGTTATATAGCTCAATGAGCCTTACACCTGCTAGAATTTTAAAAAAATCGTTTTTTTTCTCTCCACAAACCGGTCGGACAGGCTCTGTTCTGTTGGCTGTCGCCGCCGTGGCCTCAAATATTATCCCGCTGCTGACTCGGCACACGGCAGCTCCGCGCTCTCCATCTGCTGAAATTCGCCTTTTCGCCCCCGTGAGAGGTGCGCACGGGGAGGGGGAGGGGGCGATCGTGTAGTGGTTAGCGCTAAGCTGCGCTACGAACCTGGCGACCCGAGTTCGATTCCAGCTCGCGGCCAACACCGGTGACGATTATTTGCACCGGTCCTGGGCATCTCCTAGGTAGACTCAGCCTCAAATGAGTACCTGGTGCGGTGTGTAAACATCGCCACTGGGGAGACAAAGGCGGCCGGGCGTGGGGCTGGCCACCCCCAACACCCTCGTGTGCCGTGCCGGCCTTCATAAGTGCACGCTAACAGCACTTGCCCCAACAGTCTGTGCATGCTACACGGGGGGGGGATCTTTATCTTTGTGCCACTTTAGATCCGATCCATTGTAATTACAAGTGACTTACTCTACGGGACGTCTGGCAAAATAAAGAAAGCAAGCGTGTGTTACACGCAACGATTCATCTGGCGACGTTGTGACTGGGCGAGGGGGGGGGTACTGCGAGCTCCGTCCGTGCCCCCCTTTCCACTGCTAGCTGAGCCGCCACTCGTCACACACAGAGAGAGAGAGAGCGCTTGCCACAAATGAAACGCAATACCCTGGTTGATTTTGTCAAGAGGCTTAAACCACCCATCACGCCAACTCCGGCTCATCCTCGCAACAGCAGCAACAGCGGTGGCTTCTGGCTGCTGGCCGTCGTCGTCGTCGCTGCTTCTGCGGCCGTCTGGAATGCTCTCTTCCTTACGATATTAGGAAGCCACTGAGAGCTATGGTACTTTTAAATCATCATCGAGATTGTCAAACCCATTTCTTTAGAATTGCTTTGTTGTGCGTTTAGTTTGATGTCCCCCCCCCGCACACCTCCCGAGTCGCACGGTTGACACACGTACGGTGCGAAAGAAGTTCAGCATTAATGCACGCAACGAACACCGCCCCGCCAAATTGGCTTCGCTTCTAATGAACAAAAACTGTTCAAACTGTTTGTTCTTTTACCGGCGGTGAGTCCCCGCCGAGCTGTGTAGCTCTCTCTTTTTCAGACGCGACAACCCGGCTATTAACCACTGATAGCTCGACGGAAGTGTCTTAGCCGTGCGGAAATCTACAGCGGTGGTCAAACAGCCTATAAACGCGTGGATGTTCATCCTTCAGTGTGGAGGTGGGAGAGAAGAATAACCCGGAGGACCCGGAGACAAAATCCACGCGACCACGGCGGGGGGGGGGGAGGACGAGAGCGAGAGAGAGACACGCGTCGGGGATCGAGCCCACAACCCGCTGTGTCAGGCGAGGTTAGTTGGCGTCTCGCTCGCCACCGCGGTGCCCCGCAATGTTGTCGGTCGGTCACCGCCGCCGCCGCCGCCTCTCGCTGACCGCGGGGTGGCCTCGGGGCGGTGCGTGGCGACTCAAGGCGGCGGCGGCGGCGGTGGTGGTGGCGGAACGGGTCCCGCCCGCTCGCTCGCTCGTTCGCTCTCTCGTAGGTTCGTTCGCTCTCTCATTCGCTCGTTCGTTCGCGCCGACACCGAGCCCAGCGCGGAGGTTTCCCCGGCAGGGCTTCGGTCAACTCGACAGCGGCGGCCGCAGGAGGATGAGTGGGGAGAGGGGTGGGGGTGGGGGGAGAAGGGGGGGGGTGAAGGTGGAGCGGGTGTGGGGGCACGTTAAATTGCGTCGTCCCACGTCCAGCATCGCGCAAGAGAGAGAGGAGTCATCTCGCATTTTTTACGGTAAATGAAACGGCGCCCCGTGGCGCCTGCTGCTGAGACGAATGGGGGTGGGGGGGGGGGCGAGGGTGGGGGTTTGGGGGGCCCGGGGGTGGGGGGGGCCCGGGGCTGGTGGGGGGGGCATCACCCGGTCCTCTCCTCCTCTCTCCTCCGTCTCTCTCCTCCTCCCCGCGAAGACGTTAACCATCGATTTTCGCGCGCGTCACTCTGCAGCTTCGCCCCACGCGTCAGTCCGCCTTTGTCTTCCCGCGCCGGCAGCGTCCCGCACACACGCAGCAGCAGCAGCAGCACCCCCACCCACCCCATGCACCGACGCGTTAGTTCGGCGCAACTATTTAAAACACTCTAAACTAGATGTTTCATTCGTGCCAGAGTATGGCCCCACTTGAGCTGTGTAGCGATTTTTCGGAAGCGACCTGGTCCATCGCAAATTGATAGCTCAACGAAAGTGGCTTCATCATCATCATCATCGTCGTCGTCACGTGGACATTTATAGCAGGAGCCAAATACTCTTTAAACGGGTGGAGATGTTGATTCTACATGTGGGGGGTGCCGAAAGACCCGGAGAGAAATCCACGCGACCACGGGGAGAGAGATAAATAGATAGACACGCAAACTACAAATACACAGCAGGCGAGGTAGTTAACATCTCCTAGCCACCGTGATGGTGATGAGAGAGAGACACGCAAGCTCCAAATATACAGCAGGCGTCAGCGTCGGGATCGAACCCACGACCTCCTGTACACCAGGCGAGGTAGTTAACATCTCCTAGCCACCGTGATGATGATGAGAGAGACACGCAAACTTCAAATACACAGCAGGTGTCAGGGTTGGGATCGAACACACGACCTCCTGCACACCAGGCGAGGTAGTTAACACCTCTATGCCCACTAACTACCCACTCTGTATCCCCTATTTTCCTGCTCTCTCTGCCCACTCTCTTCCCCCCCAACCCCCTCCTGTCTCCTCGCTCGCCGCGTGTCATCGCGAGGCTGCGTGCGCGGCGCTGCTGGAAATTGAGTGCCTCTGCGATGGACGCGGTGTGTGGTGTGTGTGGGAGGGAGTGTGTGTGGGTGGGTGTTGCGGGGTGTGTGTGGTACGTGTGGGAGGGAGTGTGTGTGGGTGGGTGTTGTGTGAGTGGGTGTTGTGTGGTGTGTGTGTGTCGACCCGTGGCACTTGGGTCTGCCCCGTGACCTCCTGCCCGCGGGCGTTCGACACTTCACGTGGCCTCAAGGTGCACATGGCCTGGCACAAGCGTCGTGGTGACGTCACCGCCAATTAGTGGCGAATGGCGGTTGTTGTTGTCGTTGTGTGTGGGAGGGTGTGTGGTGTGTGTGTGGGAGCGAGTGTGTGTGTGTGAGAGGGAGTGTGTGTGTGTGGGAGGGAGTGTGTGTGTGTGGTGTGTGTGGGTGGGTGGGTGTTGTGTGGTGTGTGTGTGTTGTGTGTGGTGTGTGTGTGTGGGAGGGTGTGTGTGTGTGGGAGGGAGTGTGTGTGGGTGGGTGTGTGTTGTGTGGTGTGTGTGTATGTTGTGTGTGGTGTGTGTGTGTGGGAGGGCGTGTGTGTGTGGGAGGGAGTGTGTGTGTGGGAGGGAGTGTGTGTGTGTGGTGTGTGTGGGAGAGAGTGTGTGTGTGGTGTGTGGGTGGTGTGTGTGTGGGTGGGGGGTGTGTGTGTGGTGCGTGTGTGTGGTGTGTGTGTGTGGTGTGTGTGGGGGGAGGGGGCCGTGTGTAATGTGCTCATTACAGGCTCAGCTGCACGCGCGCGCGCCCCCCCGCCCCCCCCCCCCCCCTTGGGCTACTTGGGGCCGCTTCGCTAACACTCGGGCCGGCGAGCGCTGTCGATGGGGCCCCAGTCACTTGCTGCTGCTGCTGCTCGCTAACAGCACTCGCCCCAGCAGCCTGTTAAGGCTACACAGGGTACCTTTGTCTTTTTGCTGGTGTTACTGGTGGTGCTCGCTCACGGCACTTGCCCCAACAGTCTGTTTCGGCTATACAGGGGATCTTTGTCTTGCTCGTGGTGCTGCTGCTGCTACTCGTGGTGATGGTGGTGATTATTATGGTAGCAATGGTGCTACTGATGGTAATGTTGCTACTGATGGTGGTGATGGTGGTGATGATGGTATAGCAATGGTGCTACTGATGGTGGTGCTACTGGTGGTGGTGCTACTGATGGTGGTGGTGCTACTGATGGTGGTGGTGCTACTGATGGTGGTGGTGCTACTGATGGTGGTGGTGGTGGTGATGGTGGTGGTGGTGCTACTGATGGTGGTGGTGCTACTGATGGTGGTGGTGCTACTGATGGTGGTGGTACTGCTACTGGTGGTGGTGGTGCTACTGATGGTGGTGGTGCTACTGATGGTGGTGGTACTGCTACTGATGGTGGTGGTGCTACTGATGGTGGTGGTGCTACTGATGGTGGTGGTGCTACTGATGGTGGTGCTACTGCTACTGGTGGTGGTGGTGCTACTGATGGTGGTGGTGCTACTGATGGTGGTGGTACTGCTACTGGTGGTGGTGGTGCTACTGATGGTGGTGGTGCTACTGATGGTGGTGGTACTGCTACTGATGGTGGTGGTGCTACTGATGGTGGTGGTGCTACTGATGGTGGTGGTACTGCTACTGATGGTGGTGGTGGTGATGGTGGTGCTACTGATGGTGGTGGTACTGCTACTGGTGGTGGTGGTGACGCTACTGATGGTGGTGGTGCTACTGATGGTGGTGGTGGTGCTACTGATGGTGGTGCTGCTACTGATGGTGGTGGTGCTGCTACTGATGGTGGTGGTGCTGCTACTGATGGTGGTGATGCTACTGATGGTGGTGGTGGTACTACGATGGTGGTGGTGGTGCTATTGATGGTGGTGTTGCTACTGATGGTGGTGGTGCTGCTACTGATGGTGGTGATGGTGGTGGTGCTGCTGCTACTGATGGTGGTGATGCTACTGATGGTGGTGGTGACTCCGTGTTGCCCAGTGAGCGGTCAGAAGTGGCGGCTCCCGGCCGAGTTAACGAGGCTCGATCAGTCGGTGACAGGCGGCGCGGTCCCCATTGCCTCCCCGCGTCACTCAAATTAAATCTGTCAGCGCGACCACGCGGTGGGGGGTGTGGGGAGTGGGGGGGGGAGTTGGGGGGGTTGGGGGAAGTGGGGGAGTGGGAAGAGTGGGAGGAGTGGGCGGGTGGGGGGGGATCTGTAAATGTGATTGAGGGCGCTGTGATTGGCGTGGTGGTTCGAGTGACGTGGTTGACGTGGTTGGTAAGGGTTAGAGTGGTGGTGATGGTGATGCGGTGAGTACGATGGTGGTGATGGTGATGCGGTTAGTATGATGATGGTGATGTGGTTAGTATGACGGTGGTGACGGTGATGCGGTGAGTATTATGATGGTGATGTGGTTAGTATGACGGTGGTGATGGTGATGCGGTGAGTATGATGGTGGTGATGCGGTGAGTATAATGGTGGTGATGGTGATGCACGCAGCGATGAGCGATTTCTAAAATTGAGTTGTCCAAATTTAACGTTTTCCTAATTGAGAGTTCCGCTCATTGAGGGTTTTGCGAGGCTGCATGAGACAGGAGGATCTGATGACGCTCCACACACGGCTGTCAGTCTCACGGCTACACGCGTCTCTCTCACTCACTCCCCTATCTCTCTCTCTATCTCTCCTACCTCTCACTCCTCACTCTCACTACTCTCTCACACCTCTCTCTCCTATCTCTCTCTCCTACCTCTCACTCCTCACTCTCACTACTCTCTCACACCTCTCTCTATATCTCTCTTCTACCTCTCACTCCTCACTCTCACTACTCTCTCACACCCCTCTCCTATCTCTCGGCTCAAACCAATGTTCCGCCTTTTGGGGGGCATCTTCAGGGAACTGGGGGTGCCCTTCTACAACAGCAGCTTCGTATATGTGGTGGTGCCTTACCTGGCTAACAAGCGCCATGACCTCGCCAACTTCGCCTGTGCTCAGGCGAAGTTGGCGGTGTACAGAAGGAGGAAAAAGATGCTGCAAAGTGACACTGACGGCTGATCTGTGCTGCTTCCAGTGTCCAGGGGCCTGCTCAAGGCGCGGCTCCGGCTGGATCACGCCATGTACCACACACACGTGTCGGTGATGTGCAGCGCGTCTTCCTCGAACGCTGGGGAGCCGGACAAGCCCCTCTCTGTACCAACGTGGACGGCACCACCCCACGTGTTCACCTTCTGAAGCGCTCGCTCGTCAACGTGGCGTGCGCGATGACCACCACCACCACCACCACAACCACCACAACCACTACGTGACTTTTCTTTCGCGTTGTGCGCGTTGCCTTTAGCGCCACAGCGCGTGGATTTGTAGCGTTTGTTTTCATTTGTATTGCTGGTGACTTTGTGCATTTCATATCGGAATCGCTTCCAGTGCTGTTGCTGTGGCGGCAATAAAAGTTGTTTAAAAGTCAAAGTCTCCTATCTGTCACACTCTCTCTCTCTCTCACTACACTCTCACACCTCTCTCTCACACCTCCCTCTCACGACTCTCTCTCTCTCTCACTACTCACTCCTTTCATCGGTGCCAGAGAGGACCTGCCCCCGCCAGTACTTACGCTGCCAGCGGCTCAAACCAATGTTCCGGCGTTTGGGGAACATTTTCAGGGAACTGGGGGCGCCCTTCTACAAACAGCAGCTGCTTCGTATACGGCGGTGGTGCCTTGCCTGGCTCACAAGCGCCACGACCACGCCAGCTTCGTCTGCGACTCAAGCGAAGGTGGCGGTGTACAAGACGGAGGAGTAAAGATTCCGCGAGGCGACACCGACGGCCACTCCACGCTGCTTGCAGTGATTCGGGGGCCTGCTCAAGGCGCGGCTCCGGCTGGAGCCCTCCCCCCTAAAAAGCCCCCCCCTATAAAGCCCCCCCCCCCATATAAAGCCCCCCCCTATAAAGCCCCCCACCTCTGTACCGGCGTGAACGGACCTTCTAACGCGCTCCGCTCGTCGGCGTGGCGTGCGCGACCACCACCGCCGCGTGACGGTTTTTGTGCGTGTTGTGAGCGGCGCGTTCAGCACCACAGCACGTGCTTTGTTTTTTCATTGTGTTTGTGTTGATGGTGACTTTGTGTATTTCGTATCGAAATCGCCTCCAGTGCTGTTGCTTGCTGGCGGTAATAAAAGTGGTTTTAAAGTCAAAAACGTCTCCTCACTCTCTCTCTCTCTCTCACTCTTTTCTCTCTCTCACTCTCTCATCATGATCATCAGCGCCTCTCTCCCCATCATCATCGTTTTAAAATCTAGATCGAAAATTCACTTCTTTAGAACTACATTTTGTCTTTAGTTTGTTGTCTTTCCCTCGCTCCTCCAATTAGCACGGTTGGATATGTACGGTGTGAAAGAAATTGAACATAGTACATACATAGACTCACACACAGACCAATAGACTTACCACTCAAAAACCCTTAGACTCACACAGAGACACATAGACTCGCCACACAGAGGCCCATAGACTCAGCACTAAGAAACCCTTAGATTCACATAGAGACACATAGACTCACCACACAGAGACCCATAGACTCACACAGAGACCCATAAACTCACGCAGTGATCCATAGACCCACCACACAGAGACACACAGACTCAGACTCATTTCTTTAGAATTGCTTTGTCTGAGAATAGGTTTTTCCCTTTTTTCTGGCAACAAAACAGCTGTGTTAAGATGTTAAAGCACGACACTGAAACCTTTTACAAGGAATCATGTCTGCATTAACCACAATACTTATGGTCAGAATGCAAACAAAAAACAAACTCTGCTAATATATGCATTGTCCGTGAAGCTGATTGGTCCACACCATAGGTGGTGGTGGTGATGGTGGTGGTGATGGTGGTGGTGATGCTAGTGATTATAGTGGTGGTGGTGATGATGGTCGTGGTGATAGTGGTGGTAGTAATGATGATAGTGGTGATGATGATGGTGGTGGTAGTGATGATAGTAGTGGTGGTGGTGATGATGGTGGTGGTAGTGATGATGATGATGATGATAGTGGTGGTGATGATGATGATAGTGGTGGTAGTAATGATGATGATAGTGGTGGTGATGACGGTGGTAGTGATGATAGTAGTGGTGGTGGTGATGATGGTGGTGGTGGTAGTGATGATGATGATGATAGTGGTGGTGGTGATGATGATGATAGTGGTGGTAGTAATGATGATGATAGTGGTGGTGGTGATGATGATGGTGGTAGTGATGATAGTGGTGGTGGTGATGGTGGTAGTGATGATGATGATGATAGTGGTGGTGGTGATGATGATGATAGTGGTGGTAGTAATGATGATGATAGTGGTGGTGATGATGATGGTGGTAGTGATGATAGTAGTGGTGGTGGTGGTGATGATGGTGGTGGTAGTGGTCGACGAAGTTGTGACGATCACACGAGCAGCCGCCACTATTCTCGTCCGTGAGACGGTACCAGGCTGTGTTATGACATTCTTTCCTTGAAGACCCGCTGATCGCAACTCTTGGAATGACTCCACAATGAGACCCCCATCCACGCATCTCTACACTCCCCTGTCTCTCTCCCTGTCTCTCTCCCCGTCTCTCTCCCCGTCTCACTCCCTGTATCTCTCCCTGTCTCTCTCCCTGTCTGCATGGACGGCATCCTCATGTTCACCTTCTGAAGCGCTCGCTCGTCAACGTGGCGTGCGCGATGACCACCACAACCACGTGACTTTGTGCGTTTCATATCGAAATCGCCTCCAGTGCTTTTGCTGCTGGCGGCAATAAAAGTTGTTTAAAAGTTAAAAGTCTCTCCCTGTCTCTCTCCCTGTCTCTCTCCCTGTCTCTCTCCCTGTTTCTCTCCCTGTCTCTCTGTCTCTCTCCCTCGTCTCTCTGTCTCTCTCCCTGTCTCTCTCCCTGTTTCTCTCCCTGTCTCTCTGTCTCTCTCCCTCGTCTCTCTGTCTCTCTCCCTGTCTCTCTCCCTGTCTCTCTCCCTGTCTCTCTCCCAGTCTCTCTCCCTGTCTCTCTCCCTGTCTCTCTCCCTGTCTCTCTCCCTGTCTCTCCCCGGTGTCTCCCGTCTCTCCTGGCCTCTCCCTGGTCTCTCCCCCCTGTTCCCTATCTCTTTCCTGTCTCTCTCCCTGCCTCTCCTGTGTCTCTCCCGGTGTCTCCCGTCTCTCCCCCCCCCCCCCCACCGCTCTTCCCTGTCTCTATCACTGTCTCTCTCTCTCTCTGACCCCTTCCTCTCCTCTGTCCATCCCATCCTCACTCCACCCGCTGATGGGTTCCACATGGAGTGAGAGAGGGAGGGAGGGAGCCGTGGTTTGGAGCAAGGTAACGCGATATCCCCTTTCATCTGTCCGACTGCCCCCCTCCTCCTCAGCTCCCCCCCTCCTCTTCCACCGTCCCCCCCCCCCTCCCTCCACCCCCTCCCCCCCTCCTCCACCCCCCGCGCAGGGAACGGCGTGGAGTCGTTTCGCATTGAGCAGCAGCAGCCCATGGGAACTTCTCGCTAAGCAGTCGCGAGAGTTGTCACAGAGTTCCTCTCCTTTGCGGGGGGGGGGGGGGGGGGGTTAACTTAACTCTGCCCATCATCCCTCCGATGAGGAAAAAATAAGCACCGCTTTGTCCCGCCATAGGAATGTGGAATGCCCCCCCTACCCACACTGGTTCTGTCGGGCTATAAAGGGGAGATGAGCAGCAGTGGTCTCGGGCGAGGCACGGACACGGGGCCTGACGGACTGTGGGAGACCAGGAGGGCGATGGGAGACCAGGAGGGTGATGGGAGACCAGGAGGGTGATGGGACGTGAAGGTGATGGGAGACCAGGAGGGCGATGGGAGACCAGGAGGGTGATGGGAGACCAGGAGGGTGATGGGAGACCAGGAGGGCGATGGGAGACCAGGAGGGTGATGGGATGTGAAGGTGATGGGAGACCAGGAGGGTGATGGGACGTGAAGGTGATGGGAGACCAGGAGGGTGATGGGAGACTAGGAGGGTGATGGGAGACCAGGAGGGTGATGGGACGTGAAGGTGATGGGAGACCAGGAGAGTGATGGGACGTGAAGGTGATGGGAGACCAGGAGGGTGATGGGAGACCAGGAGGGTGATGGGAGACCAGGAGGGTGATGGGATGTGAAGGTGATGGGAGACCAGGAGGGTGATGGGAGACCAGGAGGGTGATGGGATGTGAAGGTGATGGGAGACCAGGAGGGTGATGGGAGACCAGGAGGGTGATGGGATGTGAAGGTGATGGGAGACCAGGAGGGTGATGGGATGAATGGGGTGACGAGGTTAGTGACTCCCCCCCCACCCCCCCGTTAGCGATATTCATGTCACCTCCATGCATCCTATCCGACATCAATTGAGTACTTGGAGGGGCGTAGATTTCTCACGGACCCCGCGTCTCTTCTTGAATCGTCGCCGCACACTCAGTCAACCTGTGGACTAGGCGGGAGGTGCGCCCTGCCCTGCCCCCCCCCCAAAGCGCGGCGCCCAGGGCGGCCGCTCCGATTCTCCGTCTACCCTATAGGGGACGGCTCTGCCTAGGGGTTTAGATCCCAGTTCATGGTGGTGATGATGCACGTTGTCCTGCCTGCCCGATGGGGAGATCGAGCATCTCGAATGCCGCCCTCGAACGCAAAACTGTCTAAACTTTTAAACATTTTTTTTTCCTTACAAGTTTTATCACGTAAGGCTCACTGAGCTATCGCATACATTTTCCAGAAACGACCTTCTTCCGATATAATGAATCCCACCGGAGCAATGCACTTTTTAAATAATTTTGATGGACGAACTCGTTACTTTAGAGCTGCTTTTCGCGTTTCAGTTCGTGGTCACCCTCCCCCGCGCCTCCGATTAGCGCGGTTGGCTACGTACGGTGCGAACGAAGTTCAACGCACGTACCAAATGATATTCGCTTTTGTTTATTGTACCAGGTAAGGATCTGCTGAGCTCCTTTTCAAAAGCGACCTTGGATGTCACAAAGTATAGCCCAACGAAGTGGCTTATCACGTGGCAATTTATAGCAGCCAAATAGTCTAAAGGCGTGATGCTGAGTCCGAATTGTAGATGGGAAACCTGGAGGACCCGGAGAAAAATCCACGCGACCACGGGGAAAGAGAGAGGGAGAGAGACACGCAAACTCCAAATGCACAGCAGGCATCAGGGGTCGGAATCGAACCCACGTCCTCCTGCACACCAGGCGAGGTAGTTAACATATCCTAGCCACCGTGATGATGATGAGAGAGAGACACGCAAACTCCAAATGTACAGCAGCAGGCGTCAGGGTCGGGATCGAACCCACAACTTCCTGTATACCAGGCGAGGTAGTTAACATCTCATAGCCACCGTGATGATGATGAGAGAGAGAGACACGCAAACTCCAAATACACAGCAGGCATCAGGGTCGGGATCGAACCCACGACCTCCTGCACACCAGGCGAGGTAGTTAACATCTCCTAGCCACCGTGATGATGATGAGAGAGAGAGACACGCAAACTCCAAATATACAGCAGCAGGCATCAGGGTCAGGATCAAACCCACGACCTCCTGCACACCAGGCGAGGTAGTTAACATCTCCTAGCCACTGCTTTGGCCACTACGATGTGCGGCGACTCCGGCCCACAGAGCCCAGCCGTGGGCGTGGGAGTGCGGGACGGTAACGAGGAGGTAACGAGGAGATAACGAGGAGGTAACGAGGAGGTAACGAGGAGGTAACGAGGACTGTATAAATGCTGACGCTCTGCCACGTGTGTCCGCACCTTCACTCCAGATGCGACACGGGGCGAGAAAGAAACCGTCGCCTGCTGTGTCGCCTGCTGTGTCGCCTGCTGTGTCACCTGCTGTGTCGCTTGCTGTGTCACCTGCGGTGTCACCTGCTGCGTCGCTTCCTGTGTCGCTTCCTGTGTCGCCTGCTGTGTCACTTCCTGTGTCACCTGCTGTGTCACCTGCTGTGTCACCTGCTGTGTCACCTGCTGTGTCGCCTGCTGTGTCACCTGCTGTGTCACCTGCTGTGTCGCTTGCTGTGTCACCTGCGGTGTCACCTGCTGCGTCGCTTCCTGTGTCGCTTCCTGTGTCGCCTGCTGTGTCACTTCCTGTGTCACCTGCTGTGTCGCCTGCTGTGTCACCTGCTGTGTCACTTCCTGTGTCACCTGCTGTCTCACCTGCTGTGTCACTTCCTGTGTCACTTCCTGTGTCACCTGCTGTGTCACCTGCTGTGTCACTTCCTGTGTCACCTGCTGTGTCACCTGCTGTGTCACATCCCCTGTCACCTGCGGTGTCACCTGCTGTGTCACCTGCTGTGTCACTTGCTGTGTCACCTGCTGTGTCACCTGCTGTCTCACCTGCTGTGTCACCTGCTGTGTCACTTCCTGTGTCACCTGCTATCACCTGCTGTGTCACTTCCTGTGTCACCTGCTGTCACCTGCTGTGTCACTTCCTGTGTCACCTGCTGTGTCACCTGCTGCGTGGCACCAGGCGGCCAGTCGCCCCCCTGTCACTCTCCTATCGCTCCTAGCGTGGTGTTCTGACACCAATGTGGACGCGTGGTCGTAAGAGGCGCGAGACTGCGGAACATTGCGCACAGCGGGGTCCGTGCGTCTACGGGGGGGGGGGATGGAGGGACCGGCGGAGAGAGGGGAGGGAGGGAGGGGAGGGGTGAGTGGAAGAGAAGGAGAGGAGGGGGGCGGAGGGAGATGAGGTTGGGAGGGAGAGAGGGAGGGAGGGATGGGGGAGCGATGTGGAGAGGCGGCGGTGGTGGAGGTGGTGGGGGGTGCAATGAAGAGGGCGAGGCGCGGGGAGGTGCCGCTGGGCTAAGAGCCTCGTGTTTGTGTCTCAGTCAACCTCCTCGTGGGGCGCGGGGAGAGACAAGCGGGGGGGGGGGGGGGTAGGGGGGGTAGGGGGGGGGAGTGGCCTCGGGGCGAGCGGAGCCAACCGGAGAGCTCCCGGGGCGGGCGGCTCGGGGCCTCCGCGTGCGCTCCATAAACGCGGCGCGCAGCCCCGAGGGTTCCCCACCCCGGCAGCGCCGCTCAGCTCTCAACCCGGCCGCTCCCGCGGCTCGCGCGGCTCCCACGCCCCAGCGGCGCGACTCGACCCCCCCCCATCCCAGCTCCACCGGCCCAGCTCGGCCAGCAGCAGCAGAGGAGTAAGGAGAAGTTGTCGGTTCCTCGGGCGGCAGCTGCTGCGTCTCCTACTCCGCCCCCGTCTTGCGCGGATTCATCCCGGGAGGACCCCCATCGGGGGGGGGGGGAGATCCACGGAGAAGAATCGTGCGAGAGACCGCGGGAGAGACCCCCCCCCCCATCACCACCACCACCCACTCCCCGTGGGGACACCTACGGGGAGACCCAGGGAGACAGCGGGAGAGACCCCGGGCGGAGAGACCCCGGGCGCGGAGAGACCCTGGGCGCGGAGAGACCCCGGGCGCGGAGAGACCCCGGGCGCGGAGAGACCCCCACGGAGAGACCCCCACGGAGAGACCCCGGGCGCGGAGAGACCCCGGCCGGGAGAGACCCCGGGCGGAGAGACCCCGGGCGCGGAGAGACCCCGGGCGGAGAGACCCCGGCCGGGAGAGACCCCGGGCGGAGAGACCCCGGGCGCGGAGAGACCCCGGCCGGGAGAGACCCCGGGCGCAGAGAGACCCCGGGCGTGGAGAGACCCCGGCCGGGAAAGACCCCGGGCGGAGAGACCCCGGGCGCGGAGAGACCCCGGCCGGGAAAGACCCCGGGCGCGGAGAGACCCCGGGCGGGAGCACGAGAATCCCGCGCCCATGACTCGCGCGCGGATCCGCGTCTCGGAACGGAAGCTCGCAAACCCTCGCAGAGTTTAGTGCGGAGAGAGGCGAACGTAGCGGAGAGCGGCGAGTGGGGGTGTTGAGACGCGGCTTGCGAGAGAGGAGAGAGCGGCGAGAGGAGCGCAACGCGGAGTAGCCAAGCGAGGCTGCCGGGACACGCGAATGGCGTTCCCGGGTCTGGGATGCGCCCCGATGCTCCGAGGCGTCGAGCGAGGAGGCCCTCGCCTCGACCCCGCGGGGAGCCCGCCCTGCGGTGGCGGTGGACATGGGGGGGCCACCTCGGGACCCCTTCTGGGGGCTACCGCCGCCTCCCTCCTGGGACTATACGCCAGTCCCTACGGGGGTGGCCAGGCGCTGTGTGGATACCTCCCCTACGCCGGCGAGCTGCACGGATTCTTCCCTCATCTGGTGAGTAGCTCACTCCAGCCCTGGGGTCGCGGGGTCTCACTCACGGCCAGCGAGGGGGGTGGGGTGGCTAGGGGGTAGGAGAGGGTCTACTTTGTGAGACACTTTGTGAGACTTCCCTCTCTCTTCTCGCTCTCGAAGCTCTGCCGGGCTTAGATGCTGGGCGCATCAATGTGAGGTTTAGCTTGCGATCATCGGCTGACTCGCCTTGCATCATGCCTCGTCTGGTTTGGTTGGTCACTTGGTGAGTCTCTGTGTGTGTGTCTCTGTGTGTGTGTCTGTCTCTCTCTCTCTGTCTGTCTCTGTGTGTGTATCTGTCTCTGTGTGTGTCTGTCTCTGTGTGTGTCTGCCTCTGTGTGTGTGTCTGTCTCTGTGTGTGTCTGTCTGTGTGTGTATGTGTCTCTGTGTGTGTGTGTGTCTATCTCTGTGTGTGTGTCTCTGTGTGTGTGTGTCTCTGTGTGTGTCTCTCTGTATGTGTGTCTCTGTGTGTGTGTCTCTGTGTGTGTGTGTCTCTTTGTGTGTCTGCCTCTGTGTGTGTGCGTCTGTGTGTGTGTGTCTCTGTGTGTCTGTCTCTGTGTGTGTCTGTCTCTGTGTGTCTGTCTCTGTGTGTGTCTGTCTCTGTGTGTGTCTGTCTCTGTGTGTCTGTCTCTGTGTGTGTCTGTCTCTGTGTGTGTGTCTCTGTGTGTGTGTGTCTGTCTCTGTGTGTGTCTCTCTGTGTGTGTGTGTCTGTGTGTGTCTCTGTCTGTGTGTCTCTGTGTGTGTGTGTCTCTGTGTGTGTGTCTCTGAGTGTGTGTGTCTGTGTGTGTGTGTCGCTCTGTGTGTGTGTCTCTCTGTGTGTCTGTCTCTGTGTGTGTGTGTCTCTGTGTGTGTGTCGCTCTGTGTGTGTGTCTCTCTCTGTGTGTCTGTCTCTGTGTGTGTGTCTCTGTGTGTGTGTCGCTCTGTGTGTGTATCTCTCTGTGTGTCTGTCTGTGTGTGTGTCTCTGTGTGTGTGTCTCTCTCTGTGTGTGTCTCTCTCTCTGTGTGTGTGTGTCTGTCTCTCTGTGTGTGTGTGTGTCTGTCTCTCTCTCTGTCTCTGTGTGTGTGTGTCTGTGTGTGTGTGTCTGTCTCTGTGTGTGTCTGTCTCTGTGTGTGTGTCTGTCTCTGTGTGTGTCTCTCTCTGTGTGTGTATCTCTGTGTGTGTCTCTCTGTGTGTGTGTCTCTGTGTGTATGTGTCTCTCTGTGTGTCTGTCTCTGTGTGTGTGTGTCTCTGTGTGTGTGTCGCTCTGTGTGTGTCTCTCTCTCTGTATGTCTGTCTCTCTGTGTGTGTGTCTGTCTGTGTGTGTGTCTGTCTGTCTCTGTGTGTGTGTCTGTGTGTGTGTGTGTCTCTCTGTACGTGTCTCTCTCTGTGTGTGTCTGTCTCTGTGTGTGTGTGTGTCTGTTTCTGTGTGTGTGTCTCTGTGTGTGTGTCTCTGTGTGTGTGTCTCTCTGTGTGTGTCTCTCTCTGTGTGTCTGTCTCTCTGTGTGTGGCTCTCTCTGTGTGTGTCTCTCTGCGTGTGTCTCTCTGTATGTCTCTGTGTGTGTGTCTGTCTCTCGGAGCTGGATGTACATATCTATGGGCGCTATTTTTGGCAGCATCAAGGCGTCTAGAACATAAGCAAACTCTTTAGCCACACGTGGGTGTGATTAATGCAAAGTTGTTGGTGGCTTGCATGCAATAGGCATCTATTTGGTCTTTAAACATCTATAAAACACCTGTTTTATTGCCAGCAAGGGTCGAGCCTATTATAACTTTTTTTTCATATGTATGTATTCAAAATAAAGGTTTGTTTGGGCTAGATCGCGTGCATATAAATGCGTCCACTGACAATTGTTTTGGGTATGCATTGTGTGAGGGTTTAATTTGTTTCAGCATCTTGCACACCGGCGTGCATGCGTGTGTGTGTGTCCGTCTGTCTCTCGCACACCGGTGTGCATGCTGGAGTAGTAAACTCATCGCCACGTTGTGTTGACGTGACAAACCCCCTCCTAATGGTCGGATGCTTGCGGGTTACACGACACAATCATATTGACGCGATCTAAAACACCCACCCCCACGCCATCCTCTCCCCAAAAAAAAAACAACCTTCAAGATGAATAATATTGGTCAGCGAAAGCCGACTGCGTGTTAATGTGAATGTGTGTTGAACTTCTTACGCACCGTACGTAGCCAACCGTGCTCGAATGTGGCATGGGCGAGCGGCCGGCTGAGATTCCTGGCGGATCGGTGACTCACGAACCACCATGCATCATGGCTCACCTTGCATCATGGCTCACCTTGCATCACGGCTCACCATGCATCATGGCTCAGCTTGCACCATGGCTCACCTTGCATCATGGCTCACCTTGCATCACGGCTCACCTTGCATCATGGCTCACCTTGCATCATGTCTCACCTTGCATCATGTCTCACCTTGCATCATGTCTCACCTTGCATCATGGCTCACCTTGCATCATGGCTCACCTTGCATCATGGCTCACCTTGCATCATGGCTCACCTTGCATCACGAACCACCTTGCATCACGGCTCACCATGCATCATGGCTCACCATGCATCATGGCTCACCTTGCACTATGGCTCACCTTGCATCATGGCTCACCTTGCATCATGGCTCACCTTGCATCATGGCTCACCTTGCATCACGAACCACCTTGCATCACGGCTCACCATGCATCATGGCTCACCATGCATCATGTCTCACCTTGCATCATGGCTCACCATGCATCATGGCTCACCTTGCATCATGGCTCACCTTGCATCACGAACCACCTTGCATCACGGCTCACCTTGCATCATGGCTCACCTTGCATCATGGCTCACCTTGCACCATGGCTCACCATGCATCATGGCTCACCTTGCACTATGGCTCACCTTACATCACGAACCACCATGCACCATGGCTCACCATGCATCATGGCTCACCATGCATCATGGCTCACCTTGCACCATGGCTCACCTTGCATCATGGCTCACCATGCATCACGAACCACCATGCATCATGGCTCACCATGCATCATGGCTCAGCTTGCATCATGGCTCACCTTGCATCATGGCTCACCATGCATCATGGCTCACCTTGCATCATGGCTCACCATGCATCATGGCTCACCATGCACCATGGCTCACCTTGCACCACGGCTCACCTTGCACCATGGCTCACCTTGCACCATGGCTCACCTTGCACCATGGCTCACCTTGCATCATGGCTCACCTTGGATCATGGCTCACCTTGGGTCCGTTTGATTGGTCACTTGGTGAGTCGCTGACTTAGAGAGTTCCTTGCCTGGTGAGTCACTGACTTAGAGAGTTCCTTACTTGGTGAGTCGCTGACTTAGAGAGTTTCTTGCTTGGTGAGTCGCTGAGTTAGAGAATTCCTTGCCTGGCGAGTCGCTGAATTAGAGAGTTCGGTACCTTGTGAGTCGCTGAGTTAGAGAGTTCCTTACCTTGTGAGTCGCTGACTTAGAGAGTTTCTTACTTGGTGAGTCGCTGACTTAGAGAGTTCCTTGCTTGGTGAGTCGCTGACTTAGAGAGTTCCTTACCTAGTGAGTCGCTGACTTAGAGAGTTCCTTGCCTGGTGAGTCGCTGAATTAGAGAGTTCCTTACCTAGTGAGTCACTGACTTATAGAGTTCCTTACCTGGTGAGTCGCTGACTTAGTGAGGTACGTACCTTGTGAGTCGCTGACTTAGAGAATTCCTTACCTGGTGAGTCGCTGACTTAGAGAGTTCCTTACTTGGTGAGTGACTGACTTAGAGAGTTCCTTACCTGGTGAGTCACTGACTTAGAGAGTTCCTTACTTGGTGAGTGACTGACTTAGAGAGTTCCTTACCTAGTGAATCACTGACTTAGAGAGTTCCTTACCTGGTGAGTCGCTGACTTAGAGAGTTCCTTGCTTGGTGAGTCACTCACTTAGAGAGTTCCTTACTTGGTGAGTGACTGACTTAGAGAGTTCCTTACCTGGTGAGTCACTGACTTAGAGAGTTCCTTACCTGGTGAGTCACTGACTTAGAGAGTTCCTTGTTTGGTGAGTCACTGACTTAGAGAGTTCCTTACTTGGTGAGTGACTGACTTAGAGAGTTCCTTACTTGCTGAGTCACTGACTTAGAGAGTTCCTTGCCTGGTGAGTCGCTGACTTAGAGAGTTCCTTACTTGCTGAGTCACTGACTTAGAGAGTTCCTTGCCTGGTGAGTCGCTGACTTAGAGAGTTCCTTACTTGCTGAGTCACTGACTTAGAGAGTTACTTGCCTGGTGAGTCGCTGACTTAGAGAGTTCCTTACTTGCTGAGTCACTGACTTAGAGAGTTCCTTGCCTGGTGAGTCGCTGACTTAGAGAGTTCCTTACTTGCTGAGTCACTGACTTAGAGAGTTCCTTGCCTGGTGAGTCGCTGACTTAGAGAGTTCCTTACTTGCTGAGTCACTGACTTAGAGAGTTCCTTACCTGGTGAGTCGCTGACTTAGAGAGTTCCTTACCTGGTGGGTCACTGACTTAGAGAGTTCCTTACCTGGTGGGTCACTGACTTAGAGAGTTCCTTACCTTGTGAGTCGCTGACTTAGAGAGTTCCTTGCTTGGTGAGTCGCTGACTTAGAGAGTTCCTTACCTGGTGAGTCACTGACTTAGAGAGTCCCTTACTTGGTGAGTGACTGACTTAGAGAGTTCCTTACCTGGTGAGTCGCTGACTTAGAGAGTTCTTTACCTGGTGAATCGCTGACTTAGAGAGTTCCTTGCTTGGTGAGTCGCTGACTTAGAGAGTTTTTTGCTTGACGAGTCACTGACTTAGAGAGTTCCTTACCTGGTGGGTCACTGACTTAGAGAGTTCCTTACCTGGTGAGTCACTGACTTAGAGAGTTCCTTACTTTGTAAGTCACTGCTATACATTACACTATACACTACACTATACACTACACTATACATGACACTATACACTACACACTACACTATACACTACACTATACACTACACTACACTATACACTACAATATACACTACACTATACACTACGATACACTACACTATACACTACTATACACTACACTACTATTCACTCCTGTCAACTCCTTATCAATGCCCTGCCATATTACAGACCAATTCAGACCTTATTGGTCACCCCGTGTGCCCCTTATAAATCTCAACGCTCATCCTACAAAGTCACCATCACAAGGGAGACACACAAACAAAACAGACAAGACATCTTTACACAGTGAAACAAGTAGCAGACTTTCGCGACCAATAGCATTCACCATATCGTTTATTTGGGGTTATATCGCGTTAATATATGAAAGTGTCGTTACACCCACTATATTTGTAGTAGCTACGGGCCCCGCACTTTCAAGGGCCCCCGCGCTAAAAGCTTTCGAGCTGTCAACTCCGGTTCGGTGATTCTGCACTTGCTCTATCACTATAGTACTATACCGCCTTCGACTTTTATGAAGAACGACCGGGTGTTTAAGGCGAGCGATTTGTCGTCGTATTATCTGGCTGCGTAGCAAATAAAAAAAAAATACAATTACTTTACTACGCGAGTGAAAAAAATTCGTGTAACAATATTTACGGGGTTTTTTTTTAAGAAAAATATTCAACGCCCCTTTATAACATCATGCTTCCCTGCCCCGCAACTCGCTTCATCCGGCACTGCTCACAGGTCCAATTCACCGGCGCTCGCTCTCTCGCTCGCTCGTCTCCCTGTCGCTCTGCGGTCGCTAACGTCTGCAAGCGGTCCCCTAGCTTGCACGAACTCGGCTCGTTGCTTCCTCCCTCCACACACACGTGGAGGTCTTCCGGTCGACGCCACACACCCGACGCATCCACCACCGCTGGAAGCTCCGTGCCTCCGCACGATTAACGCGAAAGAAATTCGCCGTGCGGCGACGCGCGTACCGCCACCAACACCGCAGCTCACAGCGACGCAATCGCTCAACCACTCGCACGAGTCTCGCTCGCTGTCACTCGCTGTCACTCGCCCACGGACTCAGCCACTCGGCCGCTTGCCCACTGACTGACCCACCACGGATGAACTCGCTCAATCGAAGACGCAGTTTTGATAACAGCGCAGATTGTTGCTGGACGCTCGGCGTGTTTGGGGCCTGCGCTCGGCAAACGTCTCGGCTCTGGACCGGCGTCCCGTGCCACTGCTGTGTTCTGCTGTTCGCACGCAAATATGTACATGCTGTGTGTATGTACATGCTGTGTGTATGTACATGCTGTGTGTATGTACATGCTGTGTGTATGTACATGCTGTGTGTGTGTACATGCTGTGTGTATGTACATGCTGTGTGTATGTACATGCTGTGTGTATGTACATGCTGTGTGTATGTACATTATGGCTGTATGTACATGCTGTGTGTATGTACGTGCTGGCTGTGTGTATGTATGTACGTGCTGGCTGTGTGTATGTACATGCTGTGTGTATGTATGTACATGCTGTGTGTATGTACGTGCTGGCTGTGTGTATGTACATGTTGGCTGTGTGTATGTACTTGCTGGCTGTGTGTATGTACATGCTGTGTATATGTACATGCTGTGTGTATGTACATGCTGTGTGTATGTACATGCTGTGTGTATGTACATGCTGGCTGTATGTACGTGCTGGCTGTGTGTATGTACATGCTAGCTGTATGCATGTACATTATGGCTGTGTGTATGTACATGCTGTGTGTATGTACATGCTGTGTATATGTACATGCTGTGTGTATGTACATATTGTGTGTATGTACGTGCTGGCTGTATGTACATGCTGTGTGTGTATGTACATGCTGGCTGTGTATGTACATGATGTGTGTATGTATGTACGTGCTGGCTGTGTGTATGTACGTGCTGGCTGTGTGTATGTATGTACGTGCTGGATGTGTGTATGTATGTACATGCTGGCTGTGTGTATGTGCATGCTGGCTGTGTGTATGTATGTACGTGCTGGCTGTGTGTGTGTATGTACGTGCTGGCTGTATGTACATGCTGTGTGTATGTACATGCTGTGTGTATGTACGTGCTGTGTGTATGTACATGCTGGCTGTGTGTATGTATGTACGTGCTGGCTGTGTGTATGTATGTACATGCTGGCTGGGTGTATGTATGTACGTGCTGGCTGTGTGTATGTATGTACATGCTGGCTGTGTGTATGTATGTACATGCTGTGTGTATGTACATGCTGTGTATCTTTACATGCTGTGTGTATGTATGTACATGCTGGCTGTGTGTATGTACATGCTGGCTGTGTGTATGTATGTACATGCTGGCTGTGTGTATGTACATGCTGGCTGTGTGTATGTATGTACGTGCTGGCTGTGTGTGTGTATGTACGTGCTGGCTGTATGTATGTACATGCTGTGTGTATGTACATGTTGTGTGTATGTACGTGCTGTGTGTATGTATATGCTGGCTGTGTGTATGTATGTACGTGCTGGCTGTGTGTATGTATGTACATGCTGGCTGGGTGTATGTATGTACGTGCTGGCTGTGTGTATGTATGTACATGCTGGCTGTGTGTATGTATGTACATGCTGTGTGTATGTACATGCTGTGTATCTTTACATGCTGTGTGTATGTATGTACATGCTGGCTGTGTGTATGTACATGCTGTGTGTATGTACGTGCTGGCTGTGTGTATGTACATGCTGGCTGTGTGTGTATGTACATGCTGGCTGTGTGTATATGTACATGCTGGCTGTGTGTATGTATGTATGTACGTGTTGGCTGTGTGTGTATGTACATGTTGGCTGTGTGTATGTACGTGCTGGCTGTGTATGTATGTACATTATGGCTGTGTGTATGTACATGCTGGCTGTGTGTATATGTACATGCTGGCTGTGTGTATGTATGTATGTACATGCTGGCTGTGTGTATGTATGTACGTGCTGGCTGTGTGTATGCACATGCTAGCTGTATGTATGTACATTATGGCTGTGTGTATGTACATGCTGGCTGTGTGTATGTATGTATGTACGTGCTGACTGTGTGTATGTACATGCTAGCTGTGTGTATGTACATTATGGCTGTGTGTATGTACATGCCTGCTGTGTGTATGTATGTACGTGCTGGCACACCAGATTAAGAACCACTGCCTTACTAGTATATAATGCAGCGAAACGTCGGACTTGCCACGTGTTAAATCTGTGTGGATTGTTCCAGCTGTTGTTGCTACTGAAGCGGTAATAGATGGGCCACGTGGGTTCACCACGGGGCAACGTCATGAATTGGGCTCTGATGTCGGGTGGAGCAAGGGCGTACGACACGTAATAATTCACTTGCACGGTGATCTGAGGGACCGTCCATAAATGACGTCACGCACGGGGGGGGGGGGGGGGTCAGACATTTGTGACGATGTGTGACGAGGGGGGGGGGGAGGGGGTTTCAGAAATTTGACGTCTCATCAAAATGCGCAACTTTCAATAAATATAGACAACACGTTGTACTGAATTAAGTAGACTTTTTAATAAATGTTTTCTCCTACAACATCAGAGTGCAGCGCCACATTAAATACGCACAACAATGACAATAGTTCAATAGTTTAAAGCGATATGAAGCATGTTTTATATATTTTTTGGGGGGGGGGCAGAGCTTTGTGACGTCATATTTGAGGGGGGGTCTGACTTTTTTTGACGGTGTGATGAAGGGGGGAGGGGGGGAGGCAAAAATCGTCCAAAATCGCGTGACGTCATTTATGGACGGCCCTTCACCCAAACGGTCAATTGTGAATCAGCATTACTGAATTGGTGGCGAAAGCCTTGTGTGTTCACATAAATAATGTCGTCAAACAACTCACCTCTATGATCTCTCTAAGGCTGCCCCTCGTAGTTTATTGCCGGGCTGTGAATGTACGTGAGGAGCGGTGGCGCAGTGGTTTGGGCACTGCCCTGTTAACATCGGTGACATAACTGAACGGACCGGGCCTGGGCGTCCGCCAGGTTTACTGGGCCTCAAATGAGTAACTAACTGGCGCGGTGTGTTAAACATCGCTGTGACCAGCCCCTTCGGGTGCTCGCTAGCAGCACTTGCCCCCAGCAGCCCGTGGAGGCTGCAACGGGAGAGATCTTTTGTGCGTTGTGCCTCGTGTGGGGGATTTGCTTGAGAGCGCTGGCGCAGTTGTGTTAGCGCACCGAGCTAAAGACCCGGGCGAAGAGAGTTCTATGTCGAGCTCACGGCCCAACATCAGTGACGAATACCGCGCATGAACCGGTCATGGGCCCTCCCCTGGGCTGTCTGTGTGTTCAAATTCACACTGGGGAGACAAAGGTGGCCGTGGGGTTGGCGCCGGGAGGAACCGGCGCTAATAGGCGCTCACGAACAACACTGTGCAGCCAGCAGCTCCATGTCGGCTTATCCAGGAGATCATTGCCTTGGCCGCTCTGTGTTGCATTGCGCATGTGCGTTGAACGTCTTTCGCACCGTACGTAGCCAACCGCGCTAATTGGGACGTGCGATCTCGATGATGTAAAAGTGCATCGCTCCGGGTGCTTCCTTAACGTCGTGAAGGAAGAGAGCGTTCCAGACGGCCGCAGAAGCGCCGCCGCCGTCTGTTCGATGATGAGCGGAGTTCACGTGGGTGATTTCAGCCTATAGAGGGCACTCGGTACCCTTGTGTATACACTGCACGTGTGTATACCTTGTGTATACACTGCGAGTATGTATACCTTGTGTATACACTGCACGTGTGTATACCTTGTGTATACACTGCACGTGTGTATACCTTGTGTATACACCGCACATGTGTATACCTTGTGTATACACTGCACGTGTGTATACCTTGTGTATACACTGCACGTGTGTATGCCTTGTGTATACACTGCACGTGGGTATACCTTGTGTATACACGGCACGTGTGTATGCTTGGTGTATACACTGCACGTGGGTATACCTTGTGTATACACCACACGTGTGTATACCTTGTGTATACACCACACGTGTGTATACCTTGTGTATACACCACACGTGTGTATACCTTGTGTATACACCGCACATGTGTATACCTTGTGTATACACTGCACGTGTGTATACCTTGTGTATACACTGCACGTGTGTATACCTTGTGTATACACCGCACATGTGTATACCTTGTGTATACACTGCACGTGTGTATACCTTGTGTATACACTGCACGTGTGTATGCCTTGTGTATACACTGCACGTGGGTATACCTTGTGTATACACGGCACGTGTGTATGCTTGGTGCATACACTGCACGTGGGTATACCTTGTGTATACACCACACGTGTGTATACCTTGTGTATACACCACACGTGTGTATACCTTGTGTATACACTGCACGTGTGTATACCTTGTGTATACACCGCACATGTGTATACCTTGTGTATACACTGCACGTGTGTATACCTTGTGTATACACTGCACGTGTGTATACCTTGTGTATACACCGCACATGTGTATACCTTGTGTATACACTGCACGTGTGTATACCTTGTGTATACACTGCACGTGTGTATACCTTGTGTATACACCGCACATGTGTATACCTTGTGTATACACTGCACGTGTGTATACCTTGTGTATACACCGCACGTGTGTATACCTTGTGTATACACCGCACATGTGTATACCTTGTGTATACACTGCACGTGTGTATACCTTGTGTATACACTACACGTGTGTATACCTTGTGTATACACTACACGTGTGTATACCTTGTGTATACACTGCACGTGTGTATACCTTTTGTATACACTGCACGTGTGTATACCTTGTGTATACACTACACGTGTGTATACCTTGTGTATACACTACACGTGTGTATACCTTGTGTATACACTGCACGTGTGTATACCTTGTGTATACACTGCACGTGGGTATATCTTGTGTATACACTACACGTGTGTATACCTTGTGTATACACTGCACGTGTGTATATCTTGTGTATACACTGCACGTGTGTATACCTTGTGTATACACTGCACGTGTGTATGCTCCATAATGTAGGGGGGGGTTTGGGTGAGATCGCGTCAATTTAAATGTCCTTAAAGCCCGCCACCACCACCCGACACAGCCAAGGGGCCCTCCATAAATTACGTCACGCGATTTTGGACGATTTTTTACCCCCTCCCCTCCTCGTCACACGGCGTCACAAAAAGTCAGACCCCCCCCTCAAATATGACGTCACAAAACTCTGCCCCCCCCACCCCCCAAAATAAAACATGCTTCAAATCGCTTTAAACTGTTGTCATTGTAGTGCGTATTTAACGTGGCGCTGCACTCTGATGTTGTAGGAGAAAACATTTATTAAAAAGTCTATTTAATTAAGTAGAACGTGTTGTCTATATTTATTTAAAGTTGCTCAAACGCCCCCCCCCTCGTCACACATCGTCACAAATGTCTGACCCCCCCTAGATGCGTGACGTCATTTATGGACGGCCCCAATTAGTTAAGATTGTGTCACGTAAACAGAACGTGACCAATTCGTCACTAGCACAGCACAAGTGTATAGGAGTGCAGTGTATAGTGTAGTGTATAGTGTAGTGTATAGTGTAGAGTATAGTGTAGTGTATAGTGTAGTGTATAGTGTAGTGTATAGTGTAGTGTACAGTAGTGTAGTGTATAGTATAGTCGTGTAGTATATAGTAGTGTATAGTAGTGTAGTGTATAGTGTAGTGTATAGTGTAGTGTATTGTAGTGTAGTGCATAGTGTAGTGTATAGTTTAGTGTATAGTATTGTAGTGTATCGTGTAGTGTATCGTGTAGTGTATAGTGTAGTGTATAGTCGTGTAGTGTATAGCGTAGTGTATAGTCGTATAGTGTAGTGTATAGTGTAGTGTATAGTGTAGTGTATCGTGTAGTGTATAGTGTAGTGTATACGAGTACAGCACTGTCGGAGAGGGTGAATCCACAGCGTTTACAATTTAATTGGCTGTTTCGGGTGGTGGCGGGTTTTATATATTTACGCGATCTAACCCCTCTTATGGATGACATTGGTAGCGAAAGTCTACGGTGTTAAACGTGTGTATACTGTATGAGTGTCCATGTTAACATGCATTTATGTGTGTACGTGTGTGCGTATGTCCACGTGTGCGCGTATGTTTAAGGCTATACGGGCGATTGTTATCTTTGTACGTGTATAGTACTATCTATAATCTGGTTAAAATTTGTGGCGTTTTTTTTAATATAACCGGTAACCGCGTGGTGGAAAACCGGTTTGTGTGTGTTTTTTAAACCGGTTAATACGGGTTCGCCGCACATACATAAATATCTGGAGCGGTAAACGTGAGATGTTTTTTTGTCTTGTTAAACAAATTTTAACTGAGAAAAACCAAAGCAACTTGCCACAATCGAGCGCGACTTGAAACAATGGGACAAACCCGGCTCCGACAATAACAATAATCTTGGCATTGTCTTTGAAACTGACGGCGGCCTGCTCTCACCAGCGGTGTCGGACCATGGAATAACGCCAAAAGGCGAAGGGTAACAAAGACAAGGCGAGTATCAGAGCACTTAGAGCTCGGGTCGAGATGATGTATCTATGCCTTTGTGCCAGTATCAAAAATGATGACAAAGAAGAAGAGGGTTTTACCCTTCGTGGAAATAAAACTTGTGTTAAGATTTTGACTTAAAGCTTTCGTGACTGCAGGGATTCATATTCTTGGTTCTTTCGGTAAAGTCACCACGTAAAAGGGAAACAATGAAATGATAAAAAAAATTAAACAATAAAATTATCTTCTACGTGACTTTACCGAAAGAACCAAGATTATGGTGTTAAGATGTTCAAACCTTTTTGCAAGGAATCAAGCGTGCATTAACCACACGTACTTATAGTAAACATGCAGTCTGATAGAAGGTATGCACTTCAGCGTATGTATGGGGGGGGGGGGGTACGGCAGTGCAGTACAACGGATGTCGCCGAGCGACGAGATCCACGGAGTCGTTGACCGCCCCCCTCTCTCACCCGCTAACCCCCCCCCCCCCACCAGGCCTCTCCGCTGGACGTGAAGGGCGGCCTAGGGCCGGGCCTCGTGTCGTGCGGCCCTGCCGCCCAACCTCCGGGCCTCTACGGCCTCTACCCGGGGCCCCCCGCGGGGCCCCCGCCGGGCTGCTTCTCGCCGTACGGCCTCGGCGGCGACCACGGGCGGCCCAAGAACGCGACGCGCGAGAGCACGGCCACGCTCAAGGCGTGGCTGAGCGAGCACCGCAAGAACCCCTACCCCACCAAGGGCGAGAAGATCATGCTGGCCATCGTCACTCGCATGACGCTCACGCAGGTGCGGTGGTGGTGCCTGTGGTGGTGCCTGTGGTGGTGGCCGTGGTGGTGGCGTTTGTTGCGGTGGTGGCGGTTGTTGCGGTGGTGGCGGTGAATGTCTTGGTGGAGGCGGTAACGGCGGTGGAGGCGGCGGTGATTGTGGTGGTGCCGGTGATTGTAGTGGTGCCGGTGATTGTGGTGGTGCCGGTGATTTTGGTGGTGCCGGTGATTTTGGTGGTGCCGGTGATTGTGGTGGTGCCGGTGATTTTGGTGGTGCCGGTGATTGTGGTGGTGCCGGTGATTTTGGTGGTGCCGGTGATTTTGGTGGTGCCGGTGATTGTGGTGGTGCCGGTGATTTTGGTGGTGCCGGTGATTTTGGTGGTGCCGGTGATTGTGGTGGTGCCAATGATTGTGGTGGTGCCGGTGATTTTGGTGGTGCCGGTGATTTTCGTGGTGCCGGTGATTGTGGTGGTGCCGGTGATTTTGGTGGTGCCGGTGATTGTGGTGGTGCCGGTGATTTTGGTGGTGCCGGTGATTTTGGTGGTGCCGGTGATTTTGGTGGTGCCGGTGATTGTGGTGGTGCCAGTGATTGTGGTGGTGCCGGTGATTTTGGTGGTGCCGGTGATTGTGGTGGTGCCGGTGATTGTGGTGGTGCCGGTGATTTTGGTGGTGCCGGTGATTTTCGTGGTGCCGGTGATTGTGGTGGTGCCGGTGATTTTCGTGGTGCCGGTGATTGTGGTGGTGCCGGTGATTTTGGTGGTGCCGGTGATTTTGGTGGTGCCGGTGATTTTGGTGGTGCCGGTGATTGTGGTGGTGCCAGTGATTGTGGTGGTGCCGGTGATTTTGGTGGTGCCGGTGATTGTGGTGGTGCCGGTGATTGTGGTGATGCCGGTGATTGCGGTGGTGCCGGTGATTGTGGTGGTGCCGGTGATTGTGGTGGTGCCGGTGATTGTGGTGGTGCCGGTGATTTTGGTGGTGCCGGTGATTTTCGTGGTGCCGGTGATTGTGGTGGTGCCGGTGATTTTGGTGGTGCCGGTGATTGTGGTGGTGCCGGTGATTTTGGTGGTGCCGGTGATTTTGGTGGTGCCGGTGATTTTGGTGGTGCCGGTGATTGTGGTGGTGCCAGTGATTGTGGTGGTGCCGGTGATTTTGGTGGTGCCGGTGATTGTGGTGGTGCCGGTGATTGTGGTGATGCCGGTGATTGCGGTGGTGCCGGTGATTGTGGTGGTGCCGGTGATTGTGGTGGTGCCGGTGATTGTGGTGGTGCCGATGATGTCGGTGATGACACCGTCATTGACCCCGTGTGCCCCCTCCCGCCCCGCGCCGCCCCTCAGGTCTCCACGTGGTTCGCAAACGCGCGGCGCCGCCTCAAGAAGGAGACGCGCGGCGGCCCCCGCGACGCGGACGACCTCGAGACGAGCGCCAGCGACGACGGCTGCGGCGGGGGGCGAGGCGGGGGAGGGGGCGAGGGGGAGGGAGGGGCAGCGGTGGTCGGTGCGGGAGGCCTCCGTGACCCCGAGCGACCCCCGCCCGGGTCGTGGACACGCAGGGACGAGGAGGAGGAGGAGGACGACGACGACGACGACCTGGAGATCGACCTCGAGAACAGCGACGGGGAGCAGCGGCGGCAGCGGCAGCAAGAGGAGGAGGAGCGGCAGCGCGGCGGCCTGCACGGGCGACTCCTGGGCGCGGAGAGGCGCCGCGCCAGCAGCAGCAGCGGCGGCGACGACGACGACGAGGGGGAGTCGGAGTGCGAAGGGCGCAGCGGCACGGGGGGGGGTCGGAGGTCGCCCGCGGGGCCCGCATCCCCCATGCGGGCGGCGGCCCTCGCGGAGAGGAGGGCGGCGGACGAGGGGCACCGGCGGCGGCTGCGGCAGCAGCAGCAGCAGCCGCCAAAACCCAAGATCTGGTCCCTGGCAGAGACGGCGGCCGCCCCGGACGCGCCCAGGGGCGCGCTCGCCCCGCTCCTCGCCTACGCCGCTGCGCGGCCCTCGCGAGGCTTCTCCGCCTGGGAGGCCGTGCTGCCCAGGGGCCCCGGCCTCCTGCAGGGGCCCCTAGACGGTGCCCGGGACGGGCCCCGGCTCATGGACTCCACGATTGCGGAGTGCAGGACAGGTGCGTGTGTCCCTCTCCTGGCCGTCCACGTGCGTCTCTTCGTGTGTCTGTCTGTCTGTCCACGTGTGTCTCTTCGTGTGTCTGTCTGTCTGTCCACGTGCGTCTCTTCGTGTGTCTATCTGTCTGTCCACGTGTGTCTCTTCACGTGTGTGTCTGTCTGTCCGTCCACGTGTCTCTTTGTGTGTCTGTCTGTCTGTCCACGTGCGTCTCTTCGTGTGTCTATCTGTCTGTCCACGTGTGTCTCTTCGTGTGTCTGTCTGTCTGTCCACGTGCGTCTCTTCGTGTGTCTATCTGTCTGTCCACGTGTGTCTCTTCGTGTGTCTGTCTGTCTGTCCACGTGCGTCTCTTCGTGTGTCTGTCTGTCTGTCCACGTGCGTCTCTTCGTGTGTCTGTCTGTCTGTCCGTCCACGTGTGTCTCTTCGTGTGTTTGTCTGTCTGTCCACGTGTGTCTCTTCGTGTGTCTGTCTGTCCACTTGCGTCTCTACGTGTGTCTGTCTGTCCACGTGTCTCTTCGTGTGTCTGTCTGTCTGTCCGTCCACGTGTGTCTCTTCGTGTGTCTGTCTGTGTCCGTCCACGTGTGTCTCTTCGTGTGTCTGTCTGTGTCCGTTCACGTGTGTCTCTTCGTGTGTCTGTCTGTGTCCGTCCACGTGTGTCTCTTCGTGTGTGTGTCTGTCTGTCTGTCCACGTGCGTCTCTTCGTGTGTGTGTCTGTCCGTCCACGTGTGTATCTTTGTGTGTCTGTCTGTCTGTCCACGTGCGTCTCTTCGTGTGTCTGTCTGTCTGTCCGTCCACGTGCGTCTCTTCGTGTGTGTGTCTGTCCATCCACGTGTGTCTCTTCGTGTGTCTGTCTGTCCGTCCACGTGCGTCTCTTCGTGTGTGTGTCTGTCCATCCACGTGTGTCTCTTCGTGTGTCTGTCTGTCTGTCCGTCCACGTGCGTCTCTTCGTGTGTGTGTCTGTCCATCCACGTGCGTCTCTTCGTGTGTGTGTGTGTGTCCATCCACGTGTATCTCTTCGTGTGTCTGTCTGTCTGTCCGTCCGTCCACGTGCGTCTCTTCGTGAGTGTGTCTGTCCATCCACGTGCGTTTCTTTGTGTGTCTGTCTGTCCGTCCACGTGCGTCTCTTTGTGTGTCTGTCTGTCTGTCCACGTGCGTCTCTTCGTGTGTCTGTCTGTCTGTGCACGTGCGTCTCTTCGTGTGTCTGTCTGTCTGTCCGTCCACGTGCGTCTCTTCGTGTGTGTGTCTGTCCATCCACGTGCGTTTCTTTGTGTGTCTGTCTGTCCGTCCACGTGCGTCTCTTTGTGTGTCTGTCTGTCCACGTACGTCTCTTCGTGTGTCTGTCTGTCTGTCCATCCACGTGCGTTTCTTTGTGTATCTGTCTCTCTGTCCACGTGCGTCTCTTTGTATGTCTGTCTGTCCACGTGCGTCTCTTCGCGGGGATAGGGAGACGATGCCGACACCTCCCCCCATCACCCCCCCCCCTCCCCGCTTGTTCCCTCTCTCCGTTGCAGAATTCCTCCGCGTGGCGACGCCGTAGCTGGCACGGCGCTCGTTCTGGGACGCGGTGCGAGATGCTCCCTCACGTGCGGGCCTCCCGCGAGGACCCCAGGTGTAGGGGTCCGGGGGGGGTCCGGGGGGGTCCGGGGCCCCTAGCGGAACGCTCGAGGACACAGCCTCAGGATTGGGTGCCGCTCCACGTGGGGAGCTGCCCCCCCAGGACAGGGGTCGAGGGGCTACGGATACCCGGCCGAAGGCCCCCCCCGCCCCCAGCGAAGGGGTTCTCACGGGGGGATTGCGCAGATCCCCGGCGGGGACCCTCGGGCAAGTGGGGGGGGGGGGGGGGGTTCACCGCGGGGCAGCGTGGGGGGGGTGCCCGGCAGGCCCCGTGGACATGGCGGGACTGTGTGCGTGGGGGACGAGCCGGGACGTGGGCGCGGCGTGCGTGCCGTGTACAGAGTGGGCGCCGCGAGGGCTCCGCGCTGCCTCCTGTGCCGCTGCGTTGTCGATTTTTGGAATAAAACCACTCGTGGCCCACGATCCTCCTCCTCCTCCCTGCCGCCACGCCGGCGGTTTCTTTGTCTCCTGCGAGGGCTCCCCCCCAGCCTGCCCCCCCCCACCATGCCCCCCCCCACCATGCCCCCCCCCCACCATGCCCCCCCACCCTGCCCCACCACCACCAAACAGGGGGACATCGTACGCACGCCACTCACACAGAAAGGACATCCGAGTCGGGAATCGAACCCAGGGCTGCCCCTCCTTGCTTGGAGGCCACGCGAGTTTAGAAAGACGACGCTTTCCTCTGTGTCTCTGTGTCTCTGTCTCCTCTGTGTCTCTGTGTCTCTGTCTCTTCTGTGTCTCTGTCTCCTCTGTGTCTCTGTGTCTCTGTCTCCTCTGTGTCTCTGTGTCTCTGTCTCCTCTGTGTCTCTGTGTCTCTGTCTCCTCTACGTCTCCTCTGTGTCTCTGTGTCTCTGTCTCCTCTGTGTCTCTGTGTCTCTGCTGTTGCCGTGGGGGGGGGGGGGTGGTCACGATCCATGTTCGGGTAAATTCTGGCGCCCGCGGTTCGAGAAACAAATTTCATAATTGCCCGGCACATTCGTCGCCTAGCGTTATAATTTACCCGGTGATAATTAATGTTTGAATACTACCTTTTTTTTTACGAGCTAATATTTATCCCTAATTGCGCAGTAAAAGTTTCGGATGGTGCTTTTATGCCCTCGGTTTAGGCGACGTGATTTATTGATTATGATCGTGATCGTAATCGTAAAACTCGCACGCACGCACGGATAATAAACATTCGACTCCAGGAGTTTTGTTTGCAGCCCACAACCCCCCCCTCCCCCCCGTCACTTGCCGGTGGGGAGTGGTGGCACTGTGGTCAGCGGCACTGAAGCGCCAAACCCACCGACGACCCGAGTTTTGTGCCGCGGTGGTGAGATGTTAACTACCTCGCCTGGTGTACAGGAGGTCGTGGGTTCGATCCCGATCCCTGACGCCTGCTGTGTATTTGGAGTTTGCGTGTCTCTCTCTCATCATCATCACGGTGGCTAGGAGATGTTAACTACCTCGCCTGGTGTGCAGGAGGTCATGGGTTCGATTCCGATCCCTGACGCCTGCTGTATATTTGGGGTTTGCGTGTCTCTCTCATCAGCATCATCACGGTGGCTAGGAGATGTTAACTACCTCGCCTGCTGCTGCTGCTGTATATGTGGAGTTTGCGTGTATCTCTCTCTCATCATCATCACGGTGGCTAGGAGATGTTAACTACCTCGCCTGGTGTACAGGAGGTCGTGGGTTCGATTCCGATCCCTGACGCCTGCTGCTGTATATTTGGAGTTTGCGTGTCTCTCTCTCTCTCATCCCGTGGTCGCGTGGATTTTTCTCCGGGTCCTCCGGTTTTTTCCCTCCACATTTAAGAGTCAACGTCACCACGCGTTCAGAGTGTTTGGCTGTGCTGCTACACACTTCCAGACGATGATGACGATGATGATGACGATGATGAAGCCACTTTCGTTGAGCTGTCATTTGTGAGAGCCTGGGTCGCTTCAGAAAAAGGAGCCACGTAGCTCAAGTGGGCCTTACCTGGTGCAATAAAAAAAGAGTTTAGCAGTTTAAAGATGCAATCCCCCTGGCCACGGCTGACTTCCAGCGGATTTCCTCGCGATATCTGGACTGCCACCAACCCCTGCTCAGCGCTGCTGTTCGTGCTGCCTGGATACCAAGGGTTAACTCTTCCACCACGGTTAGCAGTGGGGTAGCGATGGAGCGTGGGGGTTGGTGGTGGTGATGGTGGGGAGACTGAGTGGATGGCGGTGGGGGGGGGGGGGGGCGCGGATTAATGATGAGTGGCGATTTCGCGAGCGGCTATAGCTGTGGAGGAGAGAGAGGGGACCAGGCCACCCCACACCCCTCGCCACGTTCCCCGTCACCACGCGAGCCTCAATCCCTGCACCCTTGATAGCGGCCGTCGCCATCCCAGTGACTCCGCGTGCTGCTGATGATGATGACGACGATGATAGCCCCCTCTCTATCAGAGCCCTGGCAGCAGCAGCAGCAGATTTGGAAGTGCGGCCTCAAGACTCCCTCCTTTCTCCTGCTGCTCCTCGTGTCAAGATCTCCCTCGCTCGCTTTCATCCACCGCGCATTCATCTGCCGGGCCACGCGTTCACCTGCCATGCGTTCATCTGCTGGGCCACGCGTTCATCTGCCAGGCCACGCGTTCATCTGCCGTACATTCATCTGCCGGGCCACGCGTTCATCTGCCAGGCCACGCATTCATCTGCCATGCGTTCATCTGCCGTGTGTTCATCTTCCGGGCCACACGTTCATCTGCCGTGCATTAATCTGCCTGGCCACGCATTCATCTGCCGTGCGTTCATCTGCCGTGCGTTCATCTGCCAGGCCACACGTTCATCTGCCAGGCCACGCGTTCATCCGCTGCGCGTTTATCTGCCGGAGCCACAGCTGCTGCTGCTTCTCCGGCAGGTCCTGATCAGGCCCCTGGGGGAGGGTGATCAGAGTTTGGGGGGGGGGGGGTGCGGGGCGATGAGGGGTGGAGGTTGGTGGGGTGGGAGGCGGTGGTTTTATTGGCCCTCAAATCACAGGGCCCTGCCGTCTGTAAGTATTTGACCCGGCTCACCTCGTCCCCAGGTTCTTAATTGCATGGCCTTTTCATCTGCGGCCAGGGTCGGGGTTCAAATGTCAGTGTGGGCGAGGCGGCCAGGGCTCTCCACCTCGGTGACAGAAGCTACCGCTCTCACTCATCGCAAGACGTCCTGGCGGGCCCATACCGGGGCCCACCGCTCACCATCTCAAGCCGCTCGCCATCACAGCCCAATCACCATCTCACTGAGCCACTCACCATCTCACGGAGCCACTCAGCATCTCAACCCACTCGCCATCACAGCCCAATCACCATCTCACGGAGCCACTCACCATCTCAAGCCACTCACCATCACAGCCCACTCACCATGTCACGGAGCCACTCACCATCTCAAGCCACTCACCATCTCAAACCGCTCACCATCAGCCCAACCACCATGTCACGGAGCCACTCACCATCTCAAGCACCTCACCATCTCAAGCAACTCACCATCTCAAGCCGCTCACCATCTCAAGCCACTGACCATCTCAAGCCGCTCACTGGGAGGAGGCGAGGGGACCCACAGACCCTGGGAGCGTGAGCGAGGAGGAGGAGGGGGTTGCCTGGGGCCCTCGCAGAGAGGTGGGGGCGGGTAGCGCGGCGTTGAGGTCACCTCTTGGACGGAGTCCACGAGGCCACTCCGATGTAAACGCTGAGGCAGAGAGAGAGAGGAGACCGAGCGAGAGAAAATAACAAATAAACGACTCCCAAAAGCCGCACGGCTGGACGCGTGGGTCGGGGCGTAATCCGCCTAATGACAGCCACGGCCACGGCCACCGCCGAGTTCTGCGGCTGCTGGGCCCAAAGGGGGGGGGGGCGAGGTGGGGGGGGGGGCGATGTGGGGGGGGGGGGCCGCCCCATCAACAACAAATCCGTCGCGTAAATCAGCGACGAGCGGTCGCGGGGAATCAATGCGGAGTGACGCGCATCGACAACAGCAGCAGCAGCAGCAGAAGAAGCTTCAGGAGCAGCGGCCGCCTCTTAATTAAAGCGAGCGCCTTTAATTGTCCCGGGTGGGCAGACGCGGGATTGGGACGGGCAGATTTGGCGAGTGGCGTAGGGGGAGGAGGGGAGTGGGGTGGGAGGGGGGTGGAGCGGTGAGGATGGCGATACCCCACCCCACTCCCCCGCGTGGGCAGCGATGGGGGGCACGGGAGGGAACCGCGTGGTGGTGGACATGATGGAGCCGAGTGTACCAACACCGCCACCAGCCACCCGTGTGCCCTTGTTAGCTTGGCCTTCACAGATGCAACTCGCTAACATCACTTTGCCCCAGCAGTCTGTTGAAGGCTGTACGGGGGATCTTTGTCTTTGTACACGTGGGTGAGCGGTGGTGTAGCGGTCAGCGCTGTGCTGCGAACCCGGCATCCCGTGTTCAATTCCCGCTCACGGCCAACATCGGTGACAATTATCTGAGCCGGTCGTGCGCCTCCCCTAGATCGACTCGGCCTCAAATGAGTAGCTGATGCGGTGTGTAAACATCGCCACTGGGGGAGACAAAGGCGGCCGGGCGTGGTGCTGGCCTCCCACCCCCTCGTGTGACGTTCCGGCCTTCACAGGTGCTGCTCGCTAACAGCACTTGCCCCAACAGTCTGTTACAGGCTACACGGGGGATTTTTGGTGTATGCGTGGGTGTCGTCCGTGGGTGCTGGATAGGGCTGAACGATTAATCGATTTAAAATCGAAATCGCAATTTGAAACAATGCGATTAGCAAATCGCAAAGGCTGCGATTTTTTTGCGATTTGAAAAGTCCTATTTCTTTCTTATTGGAATTGTTTTATTATTTTATTATTATACCTTTATTTATTTAACTTAACGATTGTTCTACGTTTGATTGTTCTATATCAATTAAAATATTTTAATAAATACATGTTGGAAGCAATTCGTATCTTTAAAGTTCTCATCCTTGTCTTAGAATATATAGAGCAGTTCATATTTCGATGGTATCACGTGGTATAAATGCTCCATCACATGTTTTACATCTATTACACAGTGAATATTGAACTGAAGCTTGACAAATTTAATCGCAAATCAAATCGCATTCGCAATATCTGTCAGAAAAATAGCAATTAAGATATTTTCCCCAAATCGTTCAGCCCGAGTGCTGGAGCCTCTGTGGCTCGAGACGGATGGCCGTGGCTCGGCGCGGTCACTCGAGAGGCGAGTCGCGTGGGGGGGGGGGGTCTCCGCTCTCTCCTTGCCCCCCTGGAAGTTCGGATGACACTCTCGGCGAGATACCAAGCGGTCTCTGCGGCCATCGAGGCTTCAATTCTCAGCGCCTCACACCACATCCAGAATCAGAATTTGTATTCACAACTGGAGAAATCCGATGAGCTATAGAGCTCCGTTTTCACGGATTCCCCCCCCCCCCCGGTACGTTACAACAAGCGGGTTGTCCATCACGGAATCACATTCCCCTCCTAACCCCTCCTTCTCACCCGCCTCTCTTACTCCATCTCGCCACCATGCTCGCCTCGCCCTCCAGCTCATCGCCTTGAATATAACCAACAACATAGCACGGTCTTTATAAACAACGAAAATAGGTTCTGCGCTTTCTGGCAATGAAACGGGTGTTAAGATGTTGAACACCAAATTGATACATTTTTTTTATTGCCAGAAAGAGTAACAACCTACTGTTGTGTTATATTCTTAGCTCTTTCGGTAAAGTCACGTTGAAGGGAAACAATAAAATAATAAAATATATAAAACAATAAAAATTCTCACGACGTTTCGACCATAACACAAACGGTCGTCATGACACCTTTTTGAATTTGCTATACAGCCAGATAATACGACAAATCGCTAACCTTAAACACCCAGTCATTCGTAAAAGTCGAAGGCGGTATAGTACTATAGTAATAGAGCTAGTGCAGAACCACTGAACCGGAATTGACAGCTTGAAAGCATTTAGCGCGGGGCCCTTGAAAGTGCGGGGTCCGTAGCTACTACATGTGTAGTAGCTCCAAGTGTAGCTACTATATGTGTAGTAGCTACTACAAATGTAGTATGAGCTACTACATGTGTAGTAGCTCCTACTACATATGTATCTACTACTACATATGTAGTAGCTACTAGACATGTAGTAGTTATGGTCGAAACGTTATTGTTTTATATATATTTTATTGTTTCCCTTCAACGTGACTTTACCGAAAGAGCTAAGAATATTAATTACTGCAGTCACGAAAGCTTTAAATCAAAATTTACCGTTGTGTTTTCATACTTTGATACTGGCAAATAAAGGTCCCGGTTTTTTTGTTTTGTTTACGTAGAAACGGCATTAATCAGAGTCGTGTCCGCTTCAGGGGCCTGTCTCATTCACCTGGGTCGCGCGAGGTAGCCTCTGTGCGACCGTGGGAAACCGCAGAATACCCCTCAACACCAGTGCCGCATGACCCTCGTAGCAAAATTGGCTACAAATGTAGTAGCTACAAGTGTAGTAGCTACATATGTAGTAGTAGCTACTACTACATATGTAGTAGCTACACTTGGAGCTACTACAAATGTAGTAGCTACGGACCCCGCACTTTCAAGGGCCTAAATTCTTTCAAGCTGTCAATTCCGGTTCAGTGGTTCTGCACTAGCTCTATTACTATAGTACTATACCGCCTTCGACTTTTACGAATGACTGGGTGTTTAAGGTTAGCGATTTGTCGTATTATCTGGCTGCATAGCAAATAAAAAAAAAATTACTTTACTATGCGATTTCAACATTTGTTTTAATATTTATGCGTGTTTTTTTTAGTAATTTAGGGCCCGATTTAAAGCTTTCGTGACTGCAGGGATTCATCTTCTTGGTTCTTTCTGTAAAGTCACGTTGAATGGAAATAAAATAATAAAAAGAAAACAAAATAACTATTTTATAATATAATAAAATAATAAAAATAAAACATAACAATTATTTTATAACATAATTATTTCATTATGTTTTATTTTTATTATTTTATTTCCATTCTACGTGACTTTACCGAAAGTACCAAGAAGATGAATTTAGGGCCCCTTTTGAACAATTTGCTACAGGCCCCGCACTCGCTTAACCCCGTTACTGCCCTCCTCACCCTCCACGGTACAGAGAGGGGGTGATGGTGGTGGTTGCCTCCGTGAGGGTCTCCCCAATCTTCCCGTTTCGCCACTGAGAGTCCTCAAGGACTGTGCCGTCAATCACCGGGGGGAGGGGAGGGGTGGGGGACGCATTCCCGAGATGTTAACGCGCGCGTGTGCGTGTGGGGGACAGGACCCGGGGGGGGGGGGGGCGGGCGTGGGGGGCTTTTAGGGGCTAAATATACAGAGAGGGGTGGGAGGAGGGGGGGCAGCCGGTGACCCCGTGACCCGGAGAGACACGTGTCCTTCAAGGAGACACGGCAGCGTGGAGACGCGTGTGACATCGTCCTCACACAACAACAACAATGGTAGAACCCCTCTTAACGACTAATCGTTTAACGACGAGCCTCCTAGAGCCCAATGTGTAGTGTGTAGTGTATTGTATATTAGTGTAGTGTATAGTAGTGTAGAGTATAATGTAGTGTATAGTGTAGTGTATAGTAGTATAGAGTAGTGTAGTGTATAGTAGTGTATTGTATATTAGTGTAGTGTATAGTGTAGTGTATAGTAGTGTAGAGTATAGTGTAGTGTGTAGTGTATAGTGTAGTGTATAGTAGTATAGAGTAGTGTAGTGTATAGTAGTGTATTGTATATTAGTGTAGTGTATAGTGTAGTGTATAGTAGTGTAGAGTATAGTGTAGTGTATAGTGTAGTGTATAGTAGTATAGAGTAGTGTATTGTATAGTAGTGTATTGTATATTAGTGTAGTGTATAATAGTGTATAGTAGTGTAGTGCCTCAATACAGCCCAATGTGTTCGCTTACCGACCATTCCCCTGTTAACGACGGGCTTTTGTAGGTACATTAAATGTAAATTAATGTTCTTTGGGTCTTTCGGTAAAGCCACAATTAATGCATTGATTGACCATGTTTGACCATGTTTATTTTACATTTAAAAATTACGTTTTTGTTGGGTCAAAAAGAGGTGACTTTCGATGCTATCAAAACGAATTAAGCCTTTAACGTGTACAGTATTTCCTATACTCGCTTAATGACTAAATCACTTAACGACCGGTTTCGTGAAACCAATTACTGTCGTTGAGAGGTTCCACTATGAACAGTTTTTTTTTATTTTTATTTTACCAGGTAAGGACCAGTGAGCTGCACGGCTCTCTTTGTTTTCTGAAGTGACCTTTCCATCACAAGTGATGGCTCAACATAGTGGCTCGTCATCACGTGGAAATTTATAGCAGCCCAAAAACTCTGAACACGTGACATGGGGGGGGGGGACCAAAGGACCCCGGAGAAAAATCCACGCGACCACGGAGAGAGAGACACGCAAACTCTAAATATACAGCAGCAGGCGTCAGGGTCGGGGATCGAACCCACGCCCTCCTGTATACCAGGCGAGGTAGTTAACATATTCTAGCCACAGTGATGATGATGATGATAAGAGAAACACGCAAACTCCAAATATACAGCAGCAGCAGCAGGCGTCAGGGTCGGGGATCGAACCTACAACCTCCTGTACACCAGGCGAGGTAGTTAACATCTCCTAGCCACCGTGATGATGATGATGAGAGAGAGAGACACGCAAACTCCAAATATACAGCAGCAGGCGTCAGGGTCGGGGATCGAACCCACGACCTCCTGTATACCAGGCGAGGTAGTTAACATATTCTAGCCACAGTGATGATGATGATGACGATAAAGAGAAACACGCAAACTCCAAATATACAGCAGCAGCAGCAGGCGTCAGGGTCGGGGATCGAACCTACAATCTCCTGTACACCAGGCGAGGTAGTTAACATCTCCTAGCCACCGTGACGATGATGAGAGAGAGAGACACGCAAACTCCAAATATACAGCAGGCGTCAGGGTCGGGGTTCGAACCCACGACCTCCTGTATACCAGGCGAGGTAGTTAACATCTCCTAGCCACCGTGATGATGATGATGAGAGAGAGAGAGACACGCAAACGCCAAATATACAGCAGCAGCAGGCGTCAGGGTCGGGGATCGAACCCACGACCTCCAGTATACCAGGCGAGGTAGTTAACATCTCCTAGCCACCGTGACGATGATGAGAGAGACACGCAAACTCCAAATACATAGTAGGTGTCAGGGTCGGGGGGTCGAGCCTACGACCTCCTGTACACCAAGCGAGGTAGTTAACATCCTAGCCACCGTGATGATGATGAGAGAGACACGCGAACTCCAAATATACAGCAGCAGCAGGCGTCAGGGTCGGGGGGTCGAACCTACGACCTCCTGTACACCAGGCGAGGTAGTTAACATCTCACCACTATAGGAGTTATGGATCAGGAATCGAGATAATGAATAGCCATTCGGAATCCACTAATTGCGATTCCGACCCCATGCTCGACCCCGTAACGGCCTCGCATCCCGTGGCGCGACCCCCTCGACGCTTTTCATTGGTCAGTCATTGCGTGGCAATCGCTTCCCATTGGCTAGACTCGGCTCATGCATCATGTCCTCCTCAACCACCCCGTTCCACGTGATAAGCCACTTCGTTGAACTGTGATTTGTGATCATTGAACCCACGACCTCCTGTATACTAAAATATAATTTGTGATAGCTATGTCGCTTCTGAAAAATCGCTATATAGCTCAGTGGGCCTGGTGAAATTATCGGTTTTTAAAAAAATGTGTATAGGTTTTTATATACCTATATATAGATGCATATGGGCAAGCGCACGCCCCCAGGGGTAACCTTATTTTGGAGTGACACCGCCCTTACTTTCACTTGCGCGAGCTCAGTGCGCGAGACGAGTCGCACAGTCGCCACGCGCAGAGGAGAGCGAGATAGAGAGAGAGATGGAGATGGAGAGAGATGGAGCGAAGAACTCTCACACCACACGCGAGAGAAAGACCTTCTCTCCCTGCTTGGAAAGGGAGAGGCTGTGAAGACGCCGTTGCCTTTCGTTTGGAATGAAGAACACAACGTGGCGATTGATGGCGGCGGCGTTTGGGAAGCGGAGCATTTCTCAACTGCTGCGCTAAAGCGCGTCCGATTCCCCCTCGGGGGGATCAGCATAACTCACGCGGTCGAGGCGGCAACAGCAACAGCAGCAGCGAGGATAAATTTGCATATGAGGCGCATAGCCTACGCACGGAAGATGCACGTGGTCGTACACACGCAACGCACGGTCGTATATACATACAGAGACGTCGATCCTTTCACAGACTGTTGGTGCTTAGCAAGTGCTGTTAGGGGGCCGTCCATAAATGACGTCACGCACCTAGGGGGTGGGGTGGGGGGGGGGATCAGACATTTGTGACGATGTGTGACGAGGGGGGGAGGGGGCGGTTTGAGAAATGTGACGTCATATCAAAATGCGCAACTTTAAATCAATATAGACAACACGTTCTAACTTAATTAAAGAGACTTTTTAATAAATGTTTTCTCCTACAACATCAGAGTGCAGCGCCACATTAAATACGCACTACAATGACAATAGTTTAAAGCGATTTGAAGCATGTTTTTTTTTTGGGGGGGGGCAGAGCTTTGTGACGTCATATTTGAGGGGGAGGGGGGAGTCTGACTTTTTGTGACGCCGTGTGACGAGGAGGGGAGTGGTCAAAAATCGCGTGACGTCATTTATGGACGTCCCCTGAGCGAGCACCTACTATGAAAGAGAGCACGGTGGCTAATAGCACGCCTAGTCGCCGCCTTTGTCTGCCTAAATTGACGACATTCTTTGGGTCTTTCGGTAAAGTCACCTCTATAGAAAATGAAAGTAAAAATATCACGACGTTTCGATCGCAAAGCAAAGCGATCGTCATCAGGCGGAAGAACGATTGCTTGCGTTGCGATCGAAACGTCGTGATATTTGTGTCTACGTGACTTCACCGAAAGACCCCAAAGAATATGAATCCCTGCAGTCACGAAAGCTTTAAGTCAAGATTTATATGGACGATGTTTAACACACCGCGCCAGGTGCGTACTCGTTTGAGGCTGAGTCGACCTTGCAGACGCACAGCACTGGTTCAGATATTCGTCACTGATGTTGGTGGCCGTGAGCAGGAATCGAACTCGGTTCGCCAGGTTCGTTTCGCAGGGCCGCTAATCACTGCGCCACCGCTCACAGCACAACAACAACAACAACCGCCATTCGCCACTAAGTGGCGGTGACGTCGCCACGGCGCTTGTGCCAGGCTAGGTGCACGTTGAGGCTACCACGTGAAGTGTCGAACGCCCGCCGGCAGCACGAGGTCACGGGGCAGACCCAGCAGGTGCCACGTGTTGACTGACTTAGACGAGTGCCCGATGCACCACCTGTGCCCCCTAGTAGGGTTGGGGAAAATATGCAAATTCCACTGATCGGAATCAGAGCATGTATTCATTATACTAGAGGAATCCGATGAGCTATAAAGCTCTTTTCAATAGACGTACATTAAATTCCATTTGCTATAAGTGATGGTCACTTTCGTGCTAACAGCTATCGACAGTTTAACACGTAGGCTTTCGCGACCAATATCCATGACGCAGGATTTTTGTTTGGGTTAGATCGCGTAAATTTAAATGTGTCGTTAAACCCGCCACCACCCGACACAGCCTATTAGATTGTAAATGTTGTGGATTTGGCTTTCCAACACACCGGTGTGCTGTGCCAGTAACGTATTGCGTGACAAGCCTTACTAATTGTCTGTGTCAGGTGGTGGTGGGTTTAACGACACATTTATATGTTCTTTCGGTAAAGTCACGTAGAATGAGAATAAAATAATAAATTGATAAAATAAAATAACACAATAAAAATTCTCACGACGTTTATTGTGTTATTTTATTTTATCAATTTATTATTTTATTCTCATTCTACGTGACTTTACCGAAATAACCAAAGAAGACGAATCCTTGCAGTCACGAAAGCTTTAAATCGAGACATTTATATTTGACACGATCTAACCCCCCCCCCCCCCAAAAAAAAACCTGTATTATGAACTATCGACAGCTCGAGCTGAGAGCGGATTGCTGTGTGGGTGAAAGGGTTGAATGGGGTCCAAGGTGGACGCCCGCCCCCCACAATGAAAGAACAAGAATATAGAGGCAAAGACAAAGGCGCCCCCCCTCCGCATAGCCTACAGCTGACTGCTGGGGCAAGTGCTGTTAATGAGTACCGCTTAAAGGCGGCACGGCACGGGTGACAGGCGCGTGGTGCCGCGTTAGAGACGACTCAGTTCACTGCCCCCCCCCCTCCAAACATTGCCCCCCCCTCCTGCCCCCCTCTCCCCGTGAGACACAAAGTGAGCAGCTGCTGCTGCTGCTGCTGCTGGGGACAGTGACACCCCGACCTCGTGACCCCCGGGGTTAGAGTGGGGTGGGGGGCACTGAAGTGTGGGGGGGGGGTCCCACACAATAGCCTCCGTGGGGGTCAAAGGCCGCTCGCTGCTTGAGAAATTACCGCAATCGCTAACGGCGGGGGCCCCCTGACCATTGTGTACCCAAGGCTTGAGAAGATCGTCCCGTACGCAATTCCATTCAACAACTTCACACGGCACGGCTCCACCCATTCATCAATTCGTTCGCTCGGACTACTGCGGTTGGGGCCGCAATTCCTTCCAACTCGCACTGAAGTTAATCATTGTTCGGTCACACGGCGACGGCGGCGGCGCTTCTCAAAAGCCATCACGGTGACAATTCGTGCCAATCATTTACAACGGTGGGGGGCTGGCAAGAGGGGGGGCGGCTGGAGAGGGAGGAAGGCTAGGGGGGGGCTAAGTGGTGGAATCTCAAGGCTTGTTTTCAGGAGGGTTCAGCTGCTGCTGGACCCTCCTGTCATGCCTATCAACCCCTTATCAGTGCCCTATCTTATTACAGACCAATTCAGACCTTACTGGTCACCCCGTGCCCCTTATGAATCTCAACGTTCATCCTACAAAGTCCCATCACGAGGGAGACACACAAAAATTATGTTGCTAAACAAAAACTATAATGTATCTAAATAATTATAATTGTTGTCAATGATGCGACTCATCACGCCACTGTCTGTGATCGTACTGATGCTGCTTGACATGTGAATGCACACACACCCGTTGTTGTGAATGTACAACAATAAACACAGGACATTATGAAGGGTTAAACAATACACTGTCATATTCATGTACATCCCAATCCTGTTTGTATAAATTTAAGGGAATCCTCAACTGTTGAGCAAAACAAAAATCTGTCCCACGACTTTTTAAAAATGTTTTTGTTGTTGCCCGTATTGAAACGGGACCTTGATTTGAAGCTTTCGTGACTGCAGGAATCCATACCCGCTGGTTCTTTCGATAAAGTCATCACGTGGGTATAAAATAAAACTATAAAATCAATCACAACGTGTCGATCACTGATGATGATTGCTTGTGTTGCAATCGAAACGTCGTGATTTATTTTTATTTTATTTTATACCTACGTGACTTTACCGAAAGAACCGGAGAGTATGAAACGGGGCCTGAAAACGCAGGAATTCGGGTTGACACGGTGTGTGTGTGTGTCTTCGTGTTTTATTCGCTTCGTGTGGCGTTTGATACAAAATTCCAGCACCCCCGCTGTATCTGAGGTGACAAGCGACCCATCGTGTAGCCTGATGGGACTCTGGGGTGGGGGGCTAAATAATGATTAAAATGTATAATAATTCAAATGCAAGGCATGAAAAGTAGGACATTAAAACAGAACCCAGGGGCAACCGACCAAACCGCAGTAGCAAGGCCACTTTAAAGAGAAGGGGTTTTCAAAGCGGACTTAAATCTACCCACCGACTCCAATTGCCCTGAATTCAAGTGGCAAGGCGTTCCGTGGCTTGTGAGCGCAACCTGTAGGCCTGGGAGTGCCGAGCAGTTGGAGATCACCTCCTGGCCCTGGTGGGGGGCTCTGGTGGGCCCTAGTGGGGGGCCCTGGTGGGAAGAGGGTGGCATCCTGAGCAGTCATAATGCTCCTGTCCTCCTCCTCCTCGTCATCGCCAACTCTTCCTCCCCTTGTGTCTCTCCTCGAGTTCAGCCGATCATCGATTATCTGACTATAGGAGATAATCGATTATCAGAATACAGGAGATTATCGATTATCTGAATACAGGAAATCATCGATTTTCTGAATACATGAGATAATCGGTTATCTGAATACAGGAGAGCATCGATTAATTATCTGAATACAGGAGATCATCGATTATCTGAATACAGGAGATCATCGATGATCTGAGCATGAGATAATCGATTATTTGAATACAGGAGATAATCGATTATCTGAATACAGGAGATTATCGATTATCTGAACGTGAGATAATCGATTATCTGAATACAGGAGGTCATCGATTATCTGAATACAGGAGATAATCGATTATCTGGCGGCTTCGGGCGGGAGGGGACCGCCGGATTTTCAAAAGCGCCGGATCATCGCGACGTCGTCATGATTCAAAATATCTGATTTTTGCACATTCTTGGTTGACATTCTGTTTTTAGGTGGTGTGTATGGTTTTTATGTTGTTTTGATTAATATATGAAAATGGCATGTATAAACATTGAAAGGCGAGCAAATATATCGTGCTTTAAAGAGTTACTATATTTACTGTACCGTACTAACCACTCCAATCTCTGCATGGGGTGATGCATATACGTGCAGTATTTTCATTATTTAAGTTGTTTGTAGTGTATACTGTAGTGTTTATAATATGTAGTATATACTGTAGTGTATATAATATGTATGTAGTGTATCTTATATGTATGTGGTGTATCATGTAGTGTATATAATATGTTTTGGTCTATTGTGTAGTGTATATAATATGTGTGTAGTGTGTACTGTAGTGTATATAATATTTATGTAGTGTATCATGTAGTGTATATAATATTTACGTGGTGTATAGTGTAGTGTATATAATATTTATGTAGTGTATAATGTAGTGTATATAATATGTATGTAGTGTATAGTGTAGTGTATATAATATTTATGTAGTGTATAATGTAGTGTATATAATATATGTAGTGTATATAATATGTATGTAGTGTATAATGTAGTGTATATAATATGCATATAGTGTATAATGTAGTTTATATAATATGTATGTAGTGTATAATGTAGTGTATATAATATTTATGTAGTGTATAATGTAGTGTATATAATATATGTATTGTATAATGTAGTGTACATAATATTTATGTAGTGTATTATGTAGTGTATATAATATATGTAGTGTATATAATATTTATGTAGTGTATGTAATATTTAAGTAGTGTATAATGTAGTGTATGTAATATATGTAGTGTATAATGTAGTGTATATAATATGTATGTAGTGTATACTGTAGTGTATATAATATATATGTAGTGTATAATGTAGTGTATATAATATTTATGTAGTGTATACTGCAGTGTATATAATAATTATGTAGTGTATAATGTAGTGTATATAATATATATGTAGTGTATAATGTAGTGTATATAATATTTATGTAGTGTATAATGTAGTGTATGTAATATATGTAGTGTATAATGTAGTGTATATAATATGTATAGTGTATAATGTAGTGTATATAATATATATGTAGTGTATAATGTAGTGTATATAATATATATGTAGTGTATAATGTAGTGTATATAATATTTATGTGGTGTATAATGTAGTGTATGTAATATATATGTAGTGTATAATGTAGTGTATATAATATGTATGTAGTGTATACTGTAGTGTATATAACATATATGTAGTGTATAATGTAGTGTATATAATATTTATGTAGTGTATACTGCAGTGTATATAATAATTATGTAGTGTATAATGTAGTGTATGTAATATTTATGTAGTGTATAATGTAGTGTATATAATATATATGTAGTGTATAATGTAGTGTATGTAATATTTATGTAGTGTATAATGTAGTGTATATAATATTTATGTAGTGTATAATGTAGTGTATATAATATATGTAGTGTATAATGTAGTGTATATAATATTTATGTAGTGTATAATGTAGTGTATATAATATATATGTAGTGTATAATGTAGTGTATGTGATATTTATGTAGTGTATAATGTAGTGTATGTAATATTTATGTAGTGTATAATGTAGTGTATATAATATATGTAGTGTATAATGTAGTGTATATAATATTTATGTAGTGTATAATGTAGTGTATATAATATATATGTAGTGTATAATGTAGTGTATGTGATATTTATGTAGTGTATAATGTAGTGTATGTAATATTTATGTAGTGTATAATGTAGTGTATATAATATATATGTAGTGTATAATGTAGTGTATGTAATATTTATGTAGTGTATAATGTAGTGTATATAATATTTATGTAGTGTATAATGTAGTGTATATAATATATGTAGTGTATAATGTAGTGTATATAATATTTATGTAGTGTATAATGTAGTGTATATAATATATATGTAGTGTATAATGTAGTGTATGTGATATTTATGTAGTGTATAATGTAGTGTATGTAATATTTATGTAGTGTATAATGTAGTGTATATAATATATGTAGTGTATAATGTAGTGTATAATGTAGTGTATATAATATATATGTAGTGTATAATGTAGTGTATGTGATATTTATGTAGTGTATAATGTAGTGTATGTAATATTTATGTAGTGTATAATGTAGTGTATATAATATATATGTAGTGTATAATGTAGTGTATGTAATATTTATGTAGTGTATAATGTAGTGTATATAATACATGACACTGAATCCGAGCGTAGCTGCTTTTGTTGTCACGCGCCACGGTGCCGATGGCCGGACTCGGTCACAGCCTTGGGAGCGATTTTGCCGACTTAGCCGGATCGAGCCGGCACCGCCGGATAAAGTTGCATGCAGCAGGATAATCGATGATTCACTTCCCCCTCCTCCTCTCCTCCTCGTCCTCGTCAACTCCCCTACTCCAACCTTCCCCGGCTCTCTTAACTCCCGCACTCTCCTCTTGTCTCCCCCTCACTCACCTCGCATTCTCCCCCACCACCACCACCACCACTCCTCCTCTCCCCCGATCCCCGACTGCTCCCCCCTCCTCCCCATCCCGCCGCTGTCCCCCCCCCCCCGCCTCGCTAATTGGTCGCATCTCGTGCGCCACGCCGCCGGGAATGCGGTCGCTCTAAAGCGAGCCCTGTCAAATCCACACACAGCTGACAGAGCCCCCCCCCCCCCTCCTGACCCCCCCTCCTGAACCCTCCCCTCCTGACCCCCCCTCCTGACCCCCCTCCTCACCCCCCTCCTCACCCCCCCCTCCTGACCCCCCCTCCTGACCCCCCTCCTCACCCCCCTCCTCACCCCCCCCTCCTCGGCCCCCCTCCTGGCCCCCCCTCCTGGCCCCCCTCCTGGCCCCCCTCCTGGCCCCCCTCCTGGCCCCCCTCTTGACCCCCCTCTTGACCCCCCTCTTGACCCCCCCTCCTGACCCCCCCCCTCCTGACCCCCCCTCCTGACCCCCCTCCTGACCCCCCCTCCTGACCCCCCTCCTGACCCCCCCTCCTGACCCCCCTCCTGATCCCCCTCCTGACCCCTCCCCTCCTCGCCCCCCTCCTGGCCCCCCCTCCTGACCCGCCCTCGCGACCCCCCCCCCGAACCCCCACCCCCTTCCTCCCCTCCCCACGGTATCGGAGCTGGCTGTGGTTCTTCGTGGCTGGAGGCGATGCCACCTACAGGCGATTTTAATCGATAACCCACGGAACGTTACCACCAAAAGGCAAAGCCCCTCTCTCCACCCCGTATAGCCTCAGCAGACTGTTGGGGCAAGTGCTGCACCTACGAAGGCCGGCACGGCACACGAAGGGGTGGGTGGCCAGCACCCACGCCCGGCCGCCTTTGTCTCCCTAGTGACAAATGTCTACACATCGCACCGGGTACTCATTTAAGGTTGAGTCGACCTAGGGGAGACCTATGACCGGTTCAGATAATGGTCAGCGGTATTGGCCGTGAGCGAGAATCGAATTCGGGTCGCCGGGTTCGTAGCCCGGCAGCGCGCTAACCGCTGCACCACCCCTCCCCACCACCACCATCACCACAACCATCACCACTATTACCACCACCACCATCACCACCACCACAACCATCCACCACTGCCCCTCAGGGCACGCTTGACCACCACCATCACCACTATTACCACCACCACCATCACCACCTATCACGGCACGCGTTACCACCACCATCACCACTATTACCACGACCACCACCATCACCACCTATCACGGCACGCGTTACCACTACCATCACCACTATTAACACCATCACCACCTATCACGACACGCGTTACCACCATCATCACCACTATTACCACCACCACCACCTATCACGGCAAGTGTTACCACCACCACCATCACCACCATCACCACTATTACCACCACCACCACCTATCACGGCACGCGTTACCGCCACCATCACCACTATTACCACCACCACCACCACCTATCACGGCACGTGTTACCACCACCATCACCACTACTAACACCACCACCATCACCACCTATCACGGTACACGTTACCACCACCATCACCACTATTACCACCATCACCACTATTACTACCACCACCACCTATCACGGCACGTGTTACCACCACCATCACCACTATTACCACCACCACCACCACCTATCACGGCACGCGTTACCACCACCATCACCACTATTACCACCACCCCCACCACCTATCACGGCACGTGTTACCACCACCATCACCACTATTAACACCACACAACCATCACCACTATTACCACCACCACCACCTATCACGGCACGTGTTACCACCAACATCACCACTCATTGCGTTCAGACGCGCTTCTGCGGACATCTGTAACGCTCTTTCTTCCGATATTCGGAAGCTGCTGGAGCTGTTCATTTCCAAATCGTCTAGATTGACAAACTAATTTATTGAGAACTAGTCTTTTATGTGTTAGTTGTTTGTCCTTCCCCCAGACACCTCCGATTAGCGCGGTTGGCCACGTACGGTGAGAAAGAAAGTTCAATAAACATACACATCACCTCACGGCACGCGTTACCACCACCATCATCATGATCATCAAAGACAAAGATCCCCCGTGTAGCCTGTAACAGACTGTAGGGGCAAGTGCTGTTAGCGAGCACCTATGAAGGCCGGCGCGGCACACGAGGGGGTGGGTGGCCAGCACCACGCCCGGCCGCCTTTGTCTCCCCAATGGCGATGTTTACACATCGCAACGGGTAATCGATCTTTGGGAAGCCCAGAACCGTTTCAGATAATGGTGTCACAGTGATGTTGGCCGTGATCGGGAATCGAGCTCAGTAAAGTCGTTGGGTTCACAGCGCAGCGCGCTAACCGCTGCACCACCGCTCCACACATCACCACCATTACCTCATGGCACGCGTTACCACCACCACCATCACCACCACCATCACCACCTTATGGCACGCGTTACCACCACCATCACCACCACCATCACCTCATGCCACGCGTTACCACCACCATCACCACCATCACCTCATGCCACACGTTACCACCACCATCACCACCATCACCACCACCACCTCATGGCACGCGTTACCACCACCATCACCACCATCACCACCTCATGGCACGCGTTACCACCACCATCACCACCACCATCACCACCATCACCACCTTACGGCACGCGTTACCACCACCATCACCACCTCATGGCACGCGTTACCACCACCACCATCATCACCACCACCTCATGGCACGCGTTACCACCACAATCACCACCATCACCACCTCATGGCACGCGTTACCACCACCATCACCACCTCCCCTAGCGGAACGCGTTACCACCACCACCATCACCACCACCATCACCTCCCCTCATGGCACGCGTTACCACCACCATCACCACCACCATCACCACCATCACCACCTTACGGCACGCGTTACCACCACCATCACCACCTCATGGCACGTGTTACCACCACCACCATCATCACCACCACCTCATGGCACGCGTTACCACCACCATCACCACCTTCCCTCGCGGAACGCGTTACCACCACCATCATCACCACCACCATCACCTCCCCTCATGGCACGGCACGCGTTACCACCATCACCACCACCATCACCTCCCCTCATGGCACGCGTTACCACCACCACCATCACCTCCCCTCATGGCACGCGTTACCACCACCACCATCACCACCACCACCACCTCCCCTCATGGCACGGCACGCGTTACCACCACCACCACCATCACCTCCCCTCATGGCACGCGTTACCACCACCATCACCACCACCACCTCCCCTCACGGCACGCGTTACCACCACCACCACCTCCCCCTCACGGCACGTGTTACCACCACCATCACCACCACCACCACGAGTAGCAGCAGCAGCAGGGTAGGGACGCGGGGCCGGGAGACCTCATCAAGGAGGCCGCCCTTTCATGTGGCCGCCACCGCAGCGGAAATCTGCGTCCAGCGGAAATCTGCGAAACTTCACAGCGGCAGCTGCCACGGCTGCTTCTGGAATCCTGGGGCCCCTCACTTTCTCTCCACACACACCCCCCTCGCCATCACCACAGAGGCCCCCGTCTCATTACGTGTTATTATTTACAAATAGCCGCTCCCTGGAGTCGGGAGTTGGAGAGCTAGGAGTGGGGGACGAGAGAGAGAGAGAGCGTGGGGGCGAAACAGCACGGGGGTGGTGGTGGTGATGGTGGGGGTGGTGGTGATGATGGTGGTGGTGGTAGTGGTGGTGGGGGTGGTGGTGGTGGGGGTGGTGATGATGGTGGTGGGGGTGGTGGTGGTGATGGTGGTGGTGGTGATGGTGGTGATGATGGTGATGATGGTGGTGATGATGGTGATGATGGTGGGGGTGGTGGTGGTGATGGTGGTGGTGATGGTGGTGGTGATGGTGCGGGTGGTGGTGATGATGGTGGTGGTGGTGATGATGGTGGTGGTGGTAGTGGTGGTGGGGGTGGTGGTGGTGGTGGTGGTGGTGATGATGGTGGTGGTGGGGGTGGTGGTGGTGGTGATGATGGTGGTGGGGGTGGTGGTGGTGATGATGGTGGTGGGGGTGGTGGTGATGGTGGTGGTGATGATGGTGGGGGTGGTGGTGGTGGTGATGGTGGTGATGGTGGGGGTGGTGGTGATGATGGTGGTGGTGGTGGTGATGATGGTGGTGGTGGTGGGGGTGGT